>NC_141150.1:82461972-82783336 GCF_053477565.2 Lygodium microphyllum | reverse complement strand
ATCACTGCCACATGCTATGATAACTAGCTCTATTATCATAACGTGCAAATGAGAAAGAAAAGTTTAACAACTACATGCATAGTCATTGCGATCTTAGTTATCTTTTTCTTAAATGGAAAACTTTCTTAAGGAAACTTGAAAAATCAATCATCTTGCAACAAGGAATCCCCATATTTAGGGATCATTGTTATAATGCGAAATTTCTATTAGTGAGAGATATTTACATCTGTCCCACAAAATGGAGGGGGACAACTCATGAGTCATTGCTAACACTTTAGCTATGTCTACTCAGAGCTTTATGGACTACTTTCAATGGCCAATCTCTTTTATCTAATTCCATCAAAACAACCAAAATGTATTGCTTACATTTCGTAGTATCAATATGCAACAATCTCAACCTAGGCCCAAAAACTTTATTGTTCCTAAAGCTCTAGACATGTTTGATGTGACAAATGCCCTCAACACATTCCAGATTGCTAAGGATTCTTCATTCAACTTGCCTAGATCCCCAAAATGGGCAATCCTAACACTCTGGCCACCATGAAACCCTACAACATCCGCCCATCTCTTAATGTGCAAGACTAGTGCCAATTCAATTCAATGCATCTCCAAAAGAGGTAATAGCATGTTTCATCTTCTCTACCCCGTAGAGTGGGCAAAAGGAGAAATTGTTTTCACATTAGCCAGTCGTTCTCAAGTTGTGGGAATTTGTTCATGAGTAGTCTCTAGATGACAAAATTCAATCGCCTAAAAAAAGAGTACTTTTTGAAAACATAGTCACCTCTTTTCCACCTTATCATCTTTGTATGTGGAAAGAATCTTCTCCATTTCTCAACTACCTTGAAGGTGTGGCATCCCTCATGGTATAAATCTTTTCTTTTAAAACAATCCCATAGCCTTTTCCCCTTCTTGACATAAAGAACCTTGAAAGGACGACCAACTCTGTAGATGTAGGAGGTAGGTCAAGCACTCTTCTTCCTAGGCATTGGTGCCATAAGGTTGTCCCTTTCTTTTCCATTGAGTCCCCACCTATTCAAAATACTACTTGGGCCCTCAAATGTAGGGATTCCAACCTATATTATTAGATTCAAAACTATAGCATGTATCAATGTCGAGTGTGGGAATTCCAACCTATATTATCAACTTCAAAAATCTAACATGTGTCAATTTCCCACCAATTATTGGCACATATGCTATTTTTCACTTGGATGTGAAACTACTCAATCTATAAAACTAAATGATAGACAACTTTATGCACAACATTGAGTTTTGAAGCCTAGAGCTT
The DNA here is from genome assembly GCF_053477565.2 of Lygodium microphyllum. NCBI lineage: Eukaryota > Viridiplantae > Streptophyta > Polypodiopsida > Schizaeales > Lygodiaceae > Lygodium > Lygodium microphyllum. The sequence goes on along the minus strand of NC_141150.1, from coordinate 82,782,051 downwards.
AAACCAATGGCTTTAGAATTGCTAGTTGGAAATCTACACTAAAGGCCACATGGATTTCTAAGAAGTAGACATGCCAAAAGAGTGTTTTTGAAAACTAATGTGAAAATGTGTGTTCAAATTGACTCGGAAAAGGAAGAGAATTAGAATCCATTTATTGTAGGATTAGTTATGTTTTGAGGTGCCATGCTTTCACACTATTTGAAGCAAGCTAATTTTTAACCATTTGTAGATCGATTGCGTACAAGCCCCTAGTGGGAATACACCCTAAGAGGACTCCACCTTATTGCATATCACCCTTGTGGGAACACACCCTGAGACTTATCTCTCACAAACAACACAAAAGAGTACGAAAAGAGTAACATTTATATTTAACTTGTCTAGGAATTTCATATTTGTCTTTAAATGAGGGACTCCCTAAATATAATTTCCAAAAATCCAAGCACATACAAGGAGTCCTCATGTGTATTCATTTCATTTTCAAAAAAGTGTATTAAGTCCTCATGTCTATATGTAAATCTCAAAGCCTCTCAATTGTAAATTAACTTCTTACATCTCTTATAGTACGGAGTCCTCAAGGGATATTGATCTATGGAGGATATGCCAATACCAAGCTCCCATATGCTATACTTTTAACTTGAAGTTGACATCACTTGTCTTATTGTTACTTCCATGTGAGGATTGATCTTTGTAGTAAATTGTTTATAGAAGCAATTGAGAGGTATCCTCGTTTATTTCACCCGCACTGTGCACATTGTACACTACAAATTGCCTTCAGGTCAAACTAAAATAACAAATTTAAGTTTAGAACTACTTCTCAAATTTGGTCAAATATACAGCTCATATTAAGCCATTCTTGTATGCACATCCACCCACCATATGTATGCAATACCCATTTATTTGAACTTTGAAAATGGTGTTTGGAAAATTATAAAAAATTTCAATTCATCGTAGAAATGTTTTTTCTAGCATAGAAGTGTCAACTCCTTTGGGGGGGGGGGGGGGCAGGGGGGGCCATGAAATGAGGACAAGACAGCATATGAATGATTGAAATGCTTATTCCTCACCTCAACCCCATGATTTTAGCGTTTTGGAGCATGTGGATACATAATAGAAAAGCCACGAAGAGAAAGGGCCTTCAATTTGAGTGTTTGGACGGACATCATTGTCCAAGCTCTCTATTTAGCAGGCAAAGTTTTGTCTTTGGTGATTTATACATAAAGGGGTTTGTTCACAAATATTGCTCGTGAAAGTATTGCAAAGATAACATTAAGTGAATAAGGGGAAGAGATGTTGATTTATGAATGTGAGTTTAGTGATTGAGAAAGCCTTTGTAGTCACAAATTGCATTAGCTCTCTCATGAGTTGAACTTGTTGGCGAAGCCGCATTGCTATGTGTGTAAACAAGTCTTTCTAGTATACACTAGGTGCTCCGTGCCTAGACTTGCCCCGGCACTTCGCGTCGGGGCGGGGGCGGGTGCTGGACGTGTAGCACCCGCCCTAGCGTTCTCTTTTTTTTCTTGTGGGGAGGTGGGGGGCTGCCACATGGCACCCGCCCCGCACCTCTCGTTAACTAATAGTATAGATAGTCCCCTTGTGATTTCAACAATATTTCATTTTTACAGTTGTTGGGCTATTTTAACCTATATGTAAACCTTCAAGGGAGAGCGACAGAAAGTTTTTAGCCTCTCCACGCTACAAAAGGAGAAGCTTGTACTCATCTCTTTAGAGACGATAGGCACAATACAATATATAACACTCGTGCATTTTCAAGGAAAATCTAATCTTCGTTTAAACTTTTGTCCATAGGCTGGTTGGGGATATATGCAATGAGTGACACCATCAGCTGTCTGTTTTGGAGCTTCTCTACGTGTGAACTGCGAGCGACTCGAGGGAAAAATACAAGCGCATGTGTCCAGCGTGAAGTCTTTGCGAGGGAGGGGAAGGCCGGCCGGCAGCAGGCTAGAGTTTTCCGCAACAAAGAATAGCGATACTTAAAAGCAGTTCAATTCCGAGGCGAAAAGCAGGCATCGATCACCACGACGATGCTAGATTGATAGGTTGCAGCAGATAGGCAGGTTTTGGTGCGGCGGCTCTCTCTCTCTCTCTCTCTCTCTCTCTCTCTCTCTCTCTCTCGCTCGCTGTGTCTCTCTCTGTCTGTGACAGAAAAATGGGCTACCTCGTGGTGGACGGGAAGAAGGCGGACGGCAAAGGGCAGCTGCCGGAGGACTCCGGCGCTGCTGTCGCGCCGCTGCCGTGGTTCGTGCCGCCGTCCTTCGCCAAGCTCTACTGCACACCCTTCTTCCAGATCTCCCTTATCGGCTTCGTCTGCTTCTGCTGCCCCGGCATGTTCAATGCGGTGAACGGCATGGGCGCCGGCGGCCAGAAGGATCCCAAGGCGGCCAACAACGGCCTCACCGCCCTCTACGCCACCTTCGCCGTCTTCGGCCTGCTGGGCGGGGGCATCTACAACATCCTGGGTCCGCGCAAGACCCTCTTCTTCGGCTGCACTTTCTACATCCTCTACGTCGGCTCCTTCCTTTACTACAACCACCACTCCGGCCAGGCCTTCGTGGTGGCGGCGGGCGCCCTCCTGGGCATGGGCGCCGGCCTCCTCTGGGCCGGCCAGGGGGCTATCATGACGTCCTACCCGACCGATGATCGCAAGGGCGCCTACATCTCGCTCTTCTGGTGCCTCTTCAACCTGGGCGGCGTCGCTGGCGGCTTCATCCCCTTCGCGCTCAATTACCACAGCGACTATGGTCACGTTAATGATGATACATATATTGCCTTCATGGTGGTGATGGCGCTGGGGACCCTGCTCACCCTGGCCCTGGCGCGGCCGGAGTGGGTGGTCCGCGACGACGGCTCGCGGGTGGTCATGGCCCGCTACGCCGACGTCCGCACCGAAGCCTGGGGGGTGCTGAAGCTCTTCGCGGACTGGAAGATGCTGCTGTTGGCGCCCGCCTGCTGGGCCAGCAACTTCTTTTACGAGTACCAGTTCAACAACGTGAACGCTGCGCTCTTCGACGTCCGCACGCGCGCCTTCAACAACGTGTTCTACTGGGCCGCCCAGATGGTGGGGTCGCTGTCCCTGGGCTACATCCTGGACAACAGCCACAGGCGGCGGAGGGTCCGCGGCCTGATCGGGTGCGGCGTCCTGGTGGTGGTGTCCACCGCCATTTGGGCGGGCGGCCTGGCCAACCAGCTGCGCTACTCGCGGTCGCGGCCGCTGCGGTCCCTCGACGCGCTGCTGGACTTCAAGGACCCGGTCTACGCCGGCCCGTTCGTGCTCTACTTCGGCTACGGCCTGCTGGACGCCATGTTCCAGACCATGTGCTACTGGACCATCGGCGCCCTCACGGACGACGCCCAGACGCTCAGCCGCTACAGCGGCTTCTACAAGGGCGTGCAGAGCGCCGGCGCCGCCGTGGCCTGGCACATGGACAACCTGCAGGTGTCCTACCTGGCCGAGTTCATCACCAACTGGGCCCTCATGGTGGCCAGCTTCCCCCTCATGATCCTCCTGCTGGCCACCGCCGTCAGCGACGACTCCTCCATATCTTCCTCCACTTCCTCCCATTCGTCCTCCCCTGACAACCGCCCCCACAACCCTCAACCTCAGCCCTCCGACCAAGCCCCGGACCTCGCCTCCTTCCCATCCCTCCACGTGTCGTCCGCCTCCGACGCCCTCCCCGACGGCCAGCTCAGCTCCACGGTGTGACTCTCCCTTCGACCGGTCAGCCGCTCTCTGCTCGGCGGGGCCCACAATGACCTCTCTCTCAAACGTCTTTGGAAAATGCTTTACCTTCACAAATGTCTCCATCCAATCCACTCAAACCAGACAGTACCATGATAGACTAGCCCACAGCTCCTGGACGTCATTAGCAGTAAAAATTATTTCAATTAACACGAATAACAACTTTTACATTACCTTATGTTTCTCATTTAAAACACCATCCATCCCTAACTCTCCGTGTGCAAAAGGATGCCCTCATGCCACCTTTGGTCCCCCTTCCCATTAAGTTTGTGTCTCATGTAAGCCTTAAGTCCCCATTACAAACATGTATCTCATAAGTCCCCCATCCTACCATAAGTTTGTGTCTCATGTAAGGCTTAAGGCCCCATTACAAACATGTATCTCATAGGCCCCCGTCGTAAGTATGTATGTCATACAAGCTCCATGATGGCAAGCATGAGGGCCCTTATATCCTAGGAATCCAAGGGTTGTCCAACATCTTTGCCATAGTGGAAATTCAATAGGTGAACATAAAATACCTTGACTTGTGAGTCACTTGTAAGTTTTAAGAACATGTCTTGCCTTCATGTTTTAATGCTATTACTTAAATTTTCATCAAATAATCATACTAGAGACTCATTTTTTCCAACACTTTGTTTCCTTTATTTATTGGGTTCTTCCATGTCACCAAAAACTTACAACTATTCATTACCAACCTATATCACAAACTAATGAATGCCAAGCAACATTGGGTTGTGTTTTCTATATGTTAGATTTTGGAAAATATACGTGAATTGATCAATGCATTGGTACATGATAACACCCTCTTAACAATAAAAACATTGTTATAAGTGCACAAATGAACAAAATTGTGATGCCCCTTGACGATTAAAAGATCAAACAATAAATATAGCATTGTTTTCTCTTTACTCCTCTAAAGCAAATAACACAGTGTTGTTTTCTCTTTACCCCTTTAAAGCAAATCCTAATTCACCCACCCAACCACCCCCTAGAAAAGAAAAATAAAAACAAAACAAAAGAGAACTACAAACAATTAACCATGTCATAGTCATTGTAAAAGCACATGCCTTAATGAGCAATACTAACAAAACGTATCCCCCAAGCTCAAACACCTTTTACTACATGCGCATGTAGTTTCCAATAATTATATATCAATGTGCTTGCTATTATATAACATTGTGCTTGCTACCAACATGGTTTGCATGCTCACATACCTATGCAATGCCCCCACCTATGCAATGCCTCTACAAATTGTTGGTTTATAGCAAAGAACATGAAAATTGTAGATAAATAGCAATGTGTGCATGAATATGTGTAACTATAGGATTCTAGGTTTTAGATGCTACACACACACACACACACACACACACACACACACACACACACACACACACACACACACACACACACACACACACACACACACACACACACACACACACACACACACACACACACACACACACACACACACACACACACACACACACACACACACACACACACACACGTGTGTGTGCACGCACACGCGTGCACGTGTGCATGCACATATAAATACCTATTGGATCATAACATAAGCCTCATATAAAATATGATTTAACAAGAGATTGAGGATGAAACTCCTATATGTTTTGTGATCCAAGTGAGTATCAACAACTTAGTAAGGGTTAAGTGTGGTGTGGCACTTATAGAAGCCAAAGTTTACATGGCTCTTGTTGAGCTATTTTGTCACATGCTAAGGTGTAAATTTTTAGAAAGTAGAAAGATTATTGAAAAGGAGGGACAATAGCTTGTTTGTGAGCGAAAATGCTTGCTTTCTTGCATGCAGTCAATACATACAATACTTCCATGGTAACCATTTCAAGGTTGCAAATGACTACCTTATGCCTTAGAGGATTCACTCCATAGGAACTTACTATATCACATGCATTCAAAGCCCATATTCTTCATTCCTCATCTTTGTATTTTATAATGAATTTAACGAATCCTTTTCCATCCAAATCTATAACTTATTTTGAGATTATTTTATATAAACCACCCATCCCCTGGGGGGGGTAGGATGCCCAAGAGGGTGAAAACCCTAAATCTCATTAATAGAAGTGATGAGAACTAATGGAAAAGGCTATTCATATGTATGCCAACATATATCTTCTATCTTCTTCTTTCATTTTGCTACTTGCACACAAGAGTGGCGGAGAAAGTTAGGATAAAAGAGTGAGAGTGAAGGACTAGGAAAGTGAAGCTCTTTTCGTTTTCCCCCTCCTACATCATCATGTAGTGGGAGGTGAGGTTAGAAGCTAGTGCGTGAGGTTAACTAAGAGTGAGGAACAAGAATCACAAAGCTCTCAACCACTTCTCTACTTCTTCCTTGCTTCTTCTTCACCATCTCCTCTCTACATTGTTTGCAAACATTAGAGGCGAGAGTGTGGACAACGTGAGGAGCAGACACGTGGATCATGAGCAAGCATTTTCCTTGGCAAGAAACTACAATGGAATTGATGAAGATATATGCTTGTTCACTACTTTGAGTGTTGAGACTTGCATAAGATGGTCATGTGAGAGATGGCCGATAACATTTGTGAGTTCACGCTCTTGAAACAATAGGATTTCATCCTAGTCCCATGTGTTGCACTCTTGAGCACAACAGTTTTGTTCCGTTACCGAAATAAAGGATGATTCAACCATGAGGTTTCTTGCACATGTTGCATGGTGGAATAAGAGAGTGGTTCTACGTGCTAACACAAAAATGTGTGTCAAAAGTTAGTCTTGATGTTTGGAAGAAGTATTCGAAGTATGAATGTTTGTGTTAGGCATAATGAAATCAATGTTAATGAACCCTTAGAAATCTTTAAAACCTTGTCTATCATAATAATTTCTATTTTCTATTTATTTACTATTTCTAAAAAGGAAGCTTCATGGGATGTAGCAAGTATGTGAGGAATTGGTTTACTTGTTTATTGATGATTATTTGATTTGATGCATTTGGAAGGCTAAGAGGGATGTTGAGCTAGGAAAGGGTTTAAAGGGGGCGTCGTTTTGAGCCTCAGCTTTAGAAAGCAAAAAAGCATGGTACCTTTGTGCTTAGTGGTAGGATAAAAGAAGATAGCAGAGGCTCTAGGCTAGTTACACAAATAGATGGATGCCCAAATACAAAATAACGGGCTTCCAATAAAAAGGCACTAGATCAGCTTGATCAGTTCACATCGAGGTGGACTCTTTTTCTCCAATCTCCAATGTGACCCGTTGAGTCACAACCAAGAGAGGCATTTCCTGACTAGCAAAAAACCATTGCCCAAGTAGAGAATCATCAATCTTCATGCAATAGAAGGGGATCTCCTTCTTGGCTTCATGCTATTTGCTATTATTGCACATGATGATAGTTGTTGATAGCTCTTGCACATGAGGAGCATTAATGCAATGCCGAATAGTATAAACTCCTTCTTCCGAAAACATCTTACTTCATGCTCTATCTTCATCCCCTTTGATTGAATCCCTTTGTAGTCGAATCCCTCCATAGTTTAGCACAATAGGTATGCATTGTATTAAAAAATCCTATGCTTTTCTCTTGACTTTCATAATATGGTTGCATTCACAATCGTCGTCATAATAATGAAAATATTCATAATTTGTTTTTTTCTTGACTTTGTGATCCTGCTCATAATACATTAAAAAGAACATTTCCACAGTTTCCAAAGTCATGATTGTCTTCATGATAGTGATAAATAGATTGTTTCCATAATCCAAATCTAGCATTTGTGCACACAAAACACAATATCGCTTCATGGGAGCTCCGCATTTCCACAGTTTCGAAAGTCATGATTGTCTTCATAATAGTGATAAATAGATTGTTTCCATAATCCAAATCTAGCATTCCTGCACACGAAACACAATATCACTTCATGGCAGCTCCGCATGGTCACACACACAGAATGCTAGACTACATTTCTCCTCTTTCTCCCCCCTCTTTTCCCTCTCCATTTCCAAGTTGTGTCATTTCTCCCTCTCTCTCCCCCTCTTTGTACCCCCCCCAAACTCCCCATGTCTAGATATTTTCCCCCTCCCTCTCTCTTCCCCCCTCTTATTATAAATCTTAATTCTCTCTCCATCTCTCCCTCCTCCCTTTGTTTTATTCTATTCCCTCTCATCTCCTTATTCCCTCTCCCCCCCCCCTCTCTCTCTCTCTCAAAAATCTATAAAATCCCCAATAGAGAATACTAGATATACATCTAATCTCACCTATACATGACCGTAAGAAAACACATGCTTGCTTTCGTGTAATATTTAGAAATGGCTCTCTCTCTCTCTCTCTCTCTCTCTCTCTCTCTCTCTCTCTCTCTCTCTCTCTCTCTCTCTCTCTCTCTCTCTCTCTCTCTCTCTCTCTCTCGTGTCAAACTTAAAACCAAAAGCACATTTTGCCCCAAAAGTTCCTGCCTAATGACAGTGGGATCTTCAACTCCGGTAACCATACCATGGGCCACCATGGAAAAAAGTGGGCCAAACTAGTACTCGTAAACAAGTAGAGTAGCTTCAAATGTTGAAGCAACACTACTTTCTCCAAGTTAGAGGTGGTAGGGTGGTCTTGAAGGGGACAACCTTGCCCTCAACTTCTAGAAGTTCTCAGTGAAAGCAGGAGAACATGTCTTATGAAATACTACTATGTCACTAATAAGCTAGTCAATGTACTCTCTCAATGCAGAGTCATGCACCTTCCTTGGCCACCAGATTGGCCACTTTGCCTAGATGAAAACTCATCTATATAGATAATGTCATGTGTCACATAAGTTTAGTATTAGCCTCACTATTCATGGAGTGTTAAAGATATATACTTCAGTTTTGCATGCAACTTCACCCATAGGACCTCCAAGGCATGTGGATCCACAACATGAAATTTGATCAGGATCAGACTCTTATAGTAGCCTTGTCCATAGGCTCACATCTAGGCGCCTAGGGAGCATGTAGACATGGCTACTGCAAGGATCCTGGTCAAATTTCATGTTGTGGATCCACATGATGCCTTGAAGGCCCTACGGGTGAAGTTGCAGTAAAAATTGAAAACATTACCTTCTCCACATTATCTATCTGTCATCACTGTAATGGAGCATCCAAGTTTGCTCCTACAATTAGGTTGCCCTTATCTCTCTCCTAGGAAGGTACCATGTAGTCAAGTCGAGGACTAAAAAGGCTTTCCTGCAAGTGCTCAAAGTCCTAGTCAAAGATGTCATACTTTGGCGTCGCAACCTTAATTTGCTTTTGGATGCTCACAATGGCAAAGATGTCATCGACACTTGTGCCATCACATCAAGCTACCTCATCCACATGTGTTGGGGCATCCTGTACATCAAAATCTATTAAATTAGCTAGTGTGTCATGCACCATGATACAAGATAGTTCTTCTTCTCTTATCTCCAACACATCTTGCATGAATAGGTATTCAACCTCCTCGATGTTGACAGCATGGAGAGAAGCAAGGCGTGGCTCATTGCTCAGCATCTCAATAGGGTAGGGAGGTGGGCGTACAATAGTTAAGCTTTGTGCTACCTCCTCACTTGGATCGAGAATGATTTCCTTAGACTCCCTCTCAAAATACTGTAGTTGCAATTGAGAGGGTGCATGGATATCTTCCTCACTATCCTCTTGCACATCAGTGCACAACACATAGATAGAAAAGGCTACATCATGCTTGATGAGATCCATTGTGATGTGGTGCTGGGATGAGGTGGGTACAACTCTAGCACAAAGTTGTTACCCCACATGCACTAGAGCTCAGTTTATTACCTTTGCATAGCTCACTCGGCATGTAGACTATACAAAAAATCTATCAAAATCCACCTTAGAGCAAAGTTCAGGATGGAGCAAGTGAGAGGGTTTTCCTCATCACAAAATGATGCTAGTTTGCTAGAGCTAGGATCTACCATGGAAAGTGAACTCTCTAGATTCAAGGTCATGTAAAACCTCGGGTAAATTTGGTCTCCTATTAGCGATAGCGTGTGGAGCTAATCCATTCAGCGAAGGTAGGAGTAGTAGCCATGGCATAGAGAGAGAGAGAGAGAGAGAGAGAGAGAGAGAGAGAGAGAGAGAGAGAGAACGAAGGAGAGCACATGTATAGAGAAGTAGAAAGCGAAAGTGAAAATGAGGTTTGAGATCTAACTTTTATGTATCAAGGGTTTTAAATAAAGATTCTTATAAAAAATTTAACCTTGAAGTTTCAAATTAAAACCCTAACCATAGATACTTTATTTCAATAATTTAAAGCCACCATCAAAATTACTCAAATAGACAAATGGTTCATTACACTTTATTATATTCTCAAATATGTTTGGATAGCTAAGTATCTCCAAGTCTAACTAGAGAAACTATTGGAATTTTTTGAGAAAATATCTAAAAGACCTTTAAACACAACTGCTAGAAATCTAAATACTTCCAACACTTAATTTCATTCCTTCCAACAACAGAGCGAGTGCTCAAAAAATGAGTAGAAGAGAAGAGTTTTTTGTGACCAGAGTGCCCGTGGTATCCTCACCTCCTCATGTCGAATAGAGTTCCCTAGGACGAGAGCTTTTGCATCATGATTAGTCTATACTCACTAACACAAAACAAAAGAGAAAACCCCTTGGAGCAAGTTTTATTTACACTGGCCTTGGGGAGATCTAGCACCATTAAGAACACTATCTCGATCGACGTTCTGTGCTCATCGAAATACTACCTCAGTCGGCAATCCATACTTAGTCATCCATCTTTTAGCCTGATGATTTTAGGAAAGATCAATACCTAACTTACAATCACAAACATCTTATTTTCAATGCATTACTTTTAACAAATTTATTTCCAAGACAAATCTTTTCTTTCCAAAAATAATAACATCAAGGCAAAACTTAGCGTAAGTGGCAGAATTAGCATAAGTGGCAATACCTTCCAAATACTTCATGGATTCTCCCTTCCTCGGGATCTAGTTTAAATTGAATCTAAACAAGAATTTTATTCTTGAGAATAACCCCTTTGGAGTTTCATGGGTCCTTGGTTGTGATAAAAGAAAATCTTAGTTAGTTTAATTACGAATAGTATTCTTTGGCAATTCCATCTCAAGGTCTCTTATATACTAAGGATTAATGTCCATAGTTTTAAATGGGTTTGGTCAAATTTGACTTATGGCTCATAACTCAGGTTCACGTGGTAACTTCCATGTGACGGATGGCTACAGTCCTTATCAATCTAGGAAAATGTCGGGTTATGAACCTCGAGCCATTTTGCTCGAGACCTTCTCTATTTAATGGTTTAGAGTTCTTCAAGTCCATTTTGCAAGAAGTCGGAAAGATTTGAAATTAAAGTCGGGATATCACATCCTCTCCCCCTTAGAGGAATTGAGGTGTCCTCATCTCGAATGAAACTGGGGATATTTGTTACATAGTGATTTTTAGTCTATAAAATGTCCAAGCACATTTTTAGCAGTCCATCGAGAGATGAATCGAAGCAACGTTGCCTGGCACTCCCATGGAATGTTACACGGTTTGTCGCCTAGGGTTTCTCAAGTCCGCCTTGCAACAGAAGGTTCACGGCTGCCAAACCCACTGGGATTGACCTGAATTTGGGTTGCTAGTGGGGTCAAGGTCTCCTGAAAGCATTTTAGCATCGGGTCTTGGACATCCTACCTTACACAGAGATACCCAAGCCGAAACAAACCCATCCCACACTTTGTTCAAAGAGAATGGAAAGCAAGAGGGATGCACCGCTCAACCTCTCTGCCCATAGGGCATAGTCCCATTCCTGTCCCCTAAAATTGCATGAATCGGGGTTCTAACCTAACAATACTTAAAGTTTGAATGATGGTAGCACCTTGTAAGAAGCCTCCCAATTCTCAAGGACCACCCTACCGTAGGATAGACCTGTCGGGGGTTCGACCCACCCACTTCCCTTGATAGCTTTACTTTTCTAATTATATCCTACCACAATTATGTGTGACATTTAAAAATCAGCTTCATTAATTAAGCCTTTTAGGAAACAGGGTTCATTTGCGTAATTTACATCAAAACATGATAACAGAACAAGCAGTCCTTTTATCAAACAAGTTCCTTAACTTATCTTCCAATTAATCTTTGTCTCCTGCCCATACGTGAGAAATTATATATCCCTTCAGCCCTACAGAAGTAATTGGTCCAAATCACATGGCACCACAAATTCCATCCTTTATCTAGAATAGGATCTTCCAACACCATAGACATTAGGCTCATGGTAATCTTCAACTCCATTCCAGACTAGGCAAGAGATGTCCAGAGCTCCACCTGACCCCAAGTGACCTAGGAGTGAAACAAAATTTTCATGGTTGGCCTTTTCACCACTCGACCTTCAGCCCGTGAATCGATTAGTGCCCCCTCGGGTTGAAGCGCGATGTGACCTTGGAGATGATTCACCCGTGCAAAATATCATTTCCTTTTTTAATCCAGTTAAGAATCAAGCACAAACAAGGTATTCAACTCTAATAACATCTTTCAAAAAACATTCCTTTATTCCCATGGCAACTTGTCATCACAAACCCGTGCCATAAATTTACCATCAATCACACGCACTTGGAATAATCATCGAGACAACAATCCAACAATTAGTTGAATCTACAAGCATTTAGAACATTGTTTGATTAATCCAACAAAACCAATTGTATCTCTTCCAAACAATGCAATAATAGTTGTGATGACATTTCCATTGCATATTCGCTCTCCCCGTTGGGATCTAAGAGTGATACCATGCAAAATTTTACTTAACACTCCCTTCCTTCGGCTAAGGCATGTATTAAGGGTCCAAACATTGTACACATCGTAAGTTTTATAGGTCACTTACATTGATCGATAACCCAATCTTCTTCCCAATAAGTACAAAAGACATCAGTCTTTCCTTTGACTTAGGGTTTCCTAATCCTTGAGCTCTTCATTTGCCTTGGAGTTGTTGTTTGCATTTAGCCCAACCCCGAATAGGACTGATAAACATAGTAGCTATCGGACGGATCTCAAGGCATCTTAGTATTAGTCCTTATGGTCATTGTTTGTGTTAACTACGCCCATCATCAAGATCCCAATGAACTAACAGTTCGTGATATTAGCAAGAGCTTGGGCAAAGATCTTAGAGTTTTGAGATTGAATTTCCTCTAGGCTAGATTACTTACCATGCAATCCGTCAAGCATGCAAGCTACAATATACTTTCAGTGTGGTGAAATACATATCCATTATTTTCAAGAAAATGAGAGTCAACAATACCTTTGAATTTTATACGCTATTTATGCTATGTACGAATTTGTCGCATAGCATCTAGATGCAATTTACTTCTCCTGATACCTGTACTTTGAAAACTCCATCTTTCGAATGTATGAGATGAAACCTATCCCTTTTGATGACCTACTCTCCTGCGGCATAGTACGGGTCTAATGCATCTCATGTGAAAATCAAAGCAAGCATCTATTCATTTGGAAATACATTACCTACGATCGGTACTGCAATTGGATTTGCAATGATGCCCTCACCCGAGGCTTCATTGCAGATTATGGGATTTCCACTTGCATTCGACATTCTTTGCTTGAAGGCCATTTCCCGATCTTCTTCACTTTAAACGCAATTCGTGCAAGAATTCAGTACCTTTTACTCGATTACCGAGGGCCAATTGGGGAAAATTTGAGCTTGTGGGGTGGAGGGCAATCTTGCGAGAGGTATGGGGAATAGATATGTGTGTGTGGCCACCCTCCTAGGAGGGAAAAGGGAGGAGGATTCTTGGAATATTCTTTCCCTCTCTCTCTCTCTCTCTCTCTCTCTCTCTCTCTCTCCCTCCAGCGTGCTGTTCTGGGCCCTCCTCTATATTGCAATGGGGGGAGGGGGGGGGGGGGGTGGGGGGGTTTTATAATGGGGAAGGAGGGTATCATTGGGGGGGTGATGAAGGTCCTTCCCTCCACTTGGGCAGCCAATTTGGTTGTTGCCATCATGCACTCGTTGTTGGAAGGAAAAAGGGGGGCGGACATCATCCTCGCCATCGTTTGCATCTTCCCCCTCGTTATCATCTACTTCTTCTTTTTCATCATTAATATCGCCTTCCTCCTCCCTCCTCATTAGTTGCATCATCTCCTTCTTCCTCCAGCCGTCGTCATCATCAATATTGTCTCCTTCTTCCACATCGTCTTCTCCCTCCTTCCCATGCCACCTCTTCAACGATGACAAGGGGGAAATGATTTTTTTTAATTAAATTAATTTTATTAGTTGGGGGGTTCCTTTGCGGAGCGCAAGGTTCTTACATCCTCTCCCCCTTTCTTAGAGAACTCGAGATGTCCTCATCTCGGACGAAACTAGGGATTTCGTTTTGGAGTCTGTGGGGTAGGACCCATCACACTTTTGCTGCTCACTCATAAGCATATGGTCTTTTAAAACAACCACTTATTGTATTAGATATATGTGAATCTGGATTACAAGAGAAAAGTTTATTGTAGTTACATCTCATGAATATCTTCTAGGTTTTTCCTAAGTATCTAGTATATTCTAGATCACTGGAGCTTGTACAATTTCATTGCTTCTAAGTTCAAGTTCTCTTCGAGTCCTATCAGGACAATTGGCATGGATATGTCCCATGTTGTGGCACTCGGAGCATCGGTGTTTAGGGTGCTTTGGACATTCCCTTTTGAAATGACCTAACTACCTGCAACAAAAACAACGCGGAGTTTTATCACTTGTGGTCACAAGATTCCTAGTTGTCCTTGGCAGGATTTTCTTATTTAGACCAAATTTCCCTATGAACCTTTTAATGGATCCAAGTGGTACTTTATCACGAAAACTCTTTTCCCAGATTGTCCTCTTCTTAGTTCGGGACTGAGCTCCATGGACAGTCGGCTTTGCTTGTAATACTAAAGAATATTTCCAACCTTCGTCATTCTGGAAAGACCCAATCTATATTAGTTGAGAAGAAACAACTTAAAAGAAATTCATTGCAAGTTATAACTGTCATTCCTTGCTAAAGTATCTTCAATCACTTGTAAGTTCTAAGCTCAAAATTTATGCAACTCATATTTACTCGGGTTAACTGTAGTTACGAGAGTAAAGTTTATTCCAATACAAGTTGTATTTCATGTTTCCAGGATTTCTAGTCATCCTGAAGAGGTGTAGTGGGTTCTAAGTCTCCGTCTTCATCTGATACCTCTATATATCCAAAGACAACACTTGTGTAGCTTCATTTCCTTGGAGGCTCCATATTTTCTGGACTTAATTCAGAGGGCAATCTACTTGGATGTGCCCTAGCTCATTGCAATGAAAACATTGGCAGTTGGGACATCTCCTACGAATGTGTGCTATCTCTCCGTACATGTGGCATCTCTTGTCCTGACCTCGAAAATCATATTTGCTACAATTGCCCGATTTAAGTTCTTGGATGATTGGATTTGCTTGAAGTAATGCATTTTGCAAGTCTGTTGGATGCATTGCTTCAAGACGGTGGTTCAAAGGAGTGTTCAAGCCATGGGAAAGCTTGGATACTTGCTGTGCAATATCCATAGGTGGTGTGTATTTTAGTAGCCCTAGAAACTTTGAGTCGTAAGCTTCCAAGGTCAATTCCAACAGCTTGAGCTTAAAGAATTCGTTCATCCTCAAAGTCTCATAGGTTGGCAGAAGCTATCATCCATGTACAACATCTTTCAGCTGAGAGCAAGTGGCAGCAGCTTCAAAAATACCTTGATCTTTGCACCATTGCTTTCACCATATCTGAGCCTGGCCAACTAACTTAAGTTTGCCTATCAGTGCCTAATTGGTGGAGGCAGTTCCCGCAGCAGATAAATAGTCATTCATCAACTCAATCCATATCTCCACCTCCACTGCGATGTCTATCCCTTCTCCATCAAACTCGGGTGCCTTAATTTGCTTGAGAAGAAATTTCTTCTCTTGCATGTCCATATTCATGTGTGCAGAAGGTGCTTGACAATCAAGCCATACTACTTCAGTTATTTTGTTTAGGATATGTTTACAAAACATACATTAATTAGTCACACATCATTACAGATTTTCTCCCTAACACCAACTGTAACGTGGCCCACCAATCAACTGTCCAAGCTTATTTATAGCGGTCCATCGAGAGACGAATCAAAGTGATGCCACTCGGCAGTCCCATAGAATGTAATGGGTTTTGTCACCTGAGGTTTCTCGAGTCCACCTCGCAATGAAACATTCATGGCCGAACCCACTAGGATCAACCTGAATTTGGGTGTGGGAGCTTTCACTCAACCGCCACGACCCACGGAAAGCTTATTGTTTCAAGCGTTCCAAGCCGAGCACTAATAGCTACCTCTCACATAACTGACACGCCATCCATTTCTACGGGTGTAGTGAGCTTACCTCCATGCCGTTTGAGTTACCTCCTCTTCTGCGCACTCCGGTAGCTCCACGATCCAAGTGCAAGCTTCTTCAAGCAATCTCGATCCTCCCGCTCCAAGCTCCAAGCTCCATTGCCGCAAGCAAGACAAGAGAAGAGAAGAGAAGAGAAGAAGAGAGGAGAAGATGGAGAGCTTCTCCACCCCACGGTCCCTCACCCTCACTCCCTCACACTCTCACACTCCCTCTCTCAAGCACAAGCTCAAGCAAGCACGAACAAGAAGAAGAGGAGAGCTACTTTCGGCCACACACAAGAACGAGCTTCTCATTCACTTTTCAATTTTATATACAAAACCCTAAATCCCTTTTGGGCGATCATCCCCTTTTCCCCTTTTTTACATGGCCGGCCATAGCCTAGGCCCTTTTTCCCATTGTCCTTCTATCTTCCTAGATTCCTTTCCACGGCCCATCTACATTTACAAATTGCATGGGTGAGAGCCCGGTGCTCTTTTACAAGATTTCAGGGTGCGCCTTTTTATTTTAAAATGCGCCTTTCCCCTTTTGTATTTGCCTTGGACTTTTAAGGTTGCCCTTGCGCTTTTGGCCTTTTCTCCTATTCTTTCTTCAGTCGGGCTACCTTTTTTCTGCCTTTGCCCTGCGCGTCTTTTTTATTTCCTTTTGCTTTCTTCGTGTTGGGGTTAACACTACCCCCTCCTAGAGGAGTGCCAGTCCCATGGCACTTACAGTCGTAGGTAGCAGGCTGTAGCATGCACCGAAGACGTGGGTGACAAGGACGCCTGTGGTTTCCGTGGAGGATTGTTGGTGGTGGTGTGGCAGAAGGTCCTGGGGGCCTGTTGGTGGCCAAGGTGGCTGGTGAAAGGTTGTTGGAGTTGGTGGTAGGGTTATTCTTTGTTGGGGATTGCATTGATGACCAGCACAATTGTTGGTTTATTGGGGATTTTGCACATGACGATTCTTTGCGAGCTTGTCGGATGGTGAGGGATAAGCATTCAGAGTTGGGTGTTGATGAAGAGCAAACGACAATTTCGTTGGAGTCTTCAATACCTATAGTTGAAAACCTCTCATGTGGTCTCTCCCTAAGGGTAGTGCTAGTCTTCTCTATTGTGCACAAGACATAGTGCAATTAGTTTGGGAGACAGGTCAAACTCTAAGCAAGCTGAGAGTATTGTCCTGCACTTGAGGACCCAAACTGTGTATATACTTCGGTGCAGATATTATGTAAGTGCTCGTGCATACTTAGATATTACGTAGTTAGAAGACCGTGGGCTAGTTTCTCGTAACAATGTGTGGATGAAGCAAAGTTGTCCATGTTGAGAAGAAGTACACGTGAAGGTATATGAGACATCCTTTGCATTGTGACTGCACGACAGAGCATAATTGAATACAGGGACACTGCACTCTCAGTATAGCTGGAAGCTATTGGACTTGTTTGATGAGGACAATGTACTTTTCATGGCCAATCGTGCGGTGCTTACCATCACTGATTGCACTGGTACTAAGGCAGAGTGCAAGAGAGAATTGTGCAAGTGGGTCAGGGTGACAGGTCTAACCATAGGCGAGACAAACTCCCTAGGTATGTCCTGCCCTTGATGTGCCCTGAACAATTGTGGGTGATGCTAAAGGGCTAGGGGACTAGGGACTGAGCTAGTCGACCAAGGTCACTGGACGTACCTAATTTGAGGTCCCCTAGGTGTTGTTCTGTGATCGTGGGTGCTTCTTATCTTTTCGTTCGTTTCTTCTTCTTCTTCCTTTTTTTTTTGTTCTGTTCTCTTTGTTTTTTGTTTTTTTTGGGACTTGTCTGAGTACAGCCATTATAATATGTTGAGGCTATTAGCCTTTCAATGGGTTGGAAAATGTCAAGCTTAGAAGGCTCAAGAAATGGATATTACAGTGATGATTGTGCCCTAGCCTTGTTATTAGAGAAGCAGTTGTTGAGATGGGGAGATACACTTGAGATATTGCAAACCTCCTTGCGACACACACAATGTTGGTACAATTGAGGTAACGACTGCCGTGAGCCAACTATAGAGCTTGACCCAGAAAGAGAGCATAGCCCATGAATATGCTTTGGGCCATGCGATATGGGTGGTCGGCAAGGGTGATTTTTGCTTTCGGCAGTGTGGCTTTGTCGCGGCTCTTTGTGGGGTCAATGGTCTTGCGGTGATCGGGCATTGAACACTTTTGCACAAGGACCTGTATTATCCTGCATCCACTTGTCACTTCGTGAGAGTATATTCTCTCTTGTGTTAAGTGCATCGAACAAATGCAATCATGATAATACATAATTTTTCAGAATTCTATGTTGTCTATTGGGATGCCTATTTCATTGCTTGTTAAGGTTGCATACATTAATGAGAAGTAACGGGAATGTGTATAAGTGGGGATCTTGCCCCTTTACTCATCAAAAAACAAAATGTTCTGGCATGCTAACTTGTCAAGCTACTTGCACATCATAGGGATTTAGTCAATAGGTACGAGACGGGGTGAGTTCGTTGGCTAGGCGACTGGGGCAGTGCTAGTGTGGGGCTCCCCTGAGGCTGGGCAGGGAACATGTCGGCCGGGACATGAACGGTGTAGTCCCGAGCCGCTACCGTTTCCAGAATGTCTTTAAACAATTCATTAAATTCTGCCATATCCCGGGCCGCCTTTTCTCTTCGTGGGCACCTAGTGCCCGAGCGTACGTTGGGGGTCTATGCAACTAGCGTTGCCACTTGCTGTGCGTTTCTTAGAGTCTCGACTCTCTTGGCCCGGGGATTCTTTGGCCTTCGTCCGGGTCGGTGTCACTTGGGGCCGCATTTCTTGGCGTACCTTTTAAGAGTGGGCACATAGCGCACTGGCGGAGGGGTGTGTGTTGCATATTCCCATCGGCTGCGGAGAGCATCCTTGCAAGCTAGCTGCCCTTGGTTCTCCATGTTTTCCTTGCGGGGGCCTGTAATATGTGAATCAAGGATTAGGTTTGTCACATGATAAGACCATTCATATGTAAGGGATTATAGTGCAGATTATCAAGCGCATAGGACGAGAAAGGGAGGGGTGGGGCATGCAGCACTTGTTATAGAGGGATGGCCCCCGTGATGCATATTTAGCCTCCTACCATTAGCAGATCTTGGTTCACGCCGAGTTACATCGACTGGCGGTCATGGATTTAGGCAGGGCTCCTCCTCTGAAGGATAGACCAGAAAGGGGGAAAGGTGTATAGAAAGGGACGGTACCCCATCCACACCATCAGAGTCGTTGGTCAAGGCTTCCTATGGCAGTAATGAGGGTTGCATGCCCTTCACTTGGAGGTGGGAATGGTCACACAACTTTTAAAAGTGTGATGAGAGGAGAACCTGAGGAGCTTAGCCTGTCAAACCCAACTCTTCTCCCTGCACTTGACTATCATTGCTTGTGTGTGTTGATAGTATCTATACAGGGTGATACAAAAATCATTGTTTATATATACATCTATATATATACATATACGAATCCATGTCACCTCACGAGGATAGAAACCAATTGTAGAACTCGGGATTGTACTGGAACGTGGCACATGCATCTAGTATTCGTGGCAGCTTACTCAATACCGATAGATATTTTGCCACATTGAGTAGCATGGAACCTTGTCCGAGTCTACTGGCAATATGTAACTCCTCCTTAGTGAGAACCTTATCAAACAGAGCATTCTCTTGGCTAGTTCCAGCTAAGTCCGTACCCTGAATGGCAGTCGGCACACTCGAAGGGAAGTTGGTGCCACATAGGTTGGGTCTCTTTGAGACCGCCATTTGGCCAATCGCTCCTCTAAGACTGTCATGATCTGAGCCCCTAGTTCGGCCATTACAACACGGTTTTCACACCAACGCTGTCCAAATTGACTCTGGCCTGCTGACAGTCGCTTTAGTTGCTCTATGTTTGCGAGATTCGATTGGCAGAGCACTTCATTGAACGTGACGGTTAAGCGTAGTTCGTCAGCCTCCTCGTCAGAGATGAGTTGCATGCGTTCATGTAAGAGCTTGTTATAGTGCTCGTCAAGATGTTCTTGCTCTCCCCAAGATAAGGGGAATGGCAAGTAATCTCCAAGCTTCTCCTTGGGGATTGTGCCCACGTGTGCAAGGACATGGACACATGCAAACACTTTGAGCTTAGCATCCAACTCAGTTAAGCATTCCGTGGCACTTCTATGTTCAACGAGGGCTTGCTTGGTTGCTATCTCATGCAAGGTTCTAAGAGTTTCCTTAGACTTTAGCATAGCTGGGGGCTCATGCCTAGATGAGCAAGATTGGTCAACGCTAGAATTTATTATGCTCTTGGGGTTCTCACGTTTCTCCTGAGGTTTTGCTGCTATTTTGTTATGGTTCTTCTTGGATGTGACTGGTATGGATTTGTCACCCTGTTGTGACGACATTGTATCCACTCTTGATTGGTCGATGTGAGTTCTATTGTCGGTGGATTGAGTGTTGAAAGCAACTGTTGATGGCAATAACTGCTTTGATTTTTCAGAGCACACGGATGTGACTGAGGTTTCACCGCTATTAGGAGAGACATCAATGGGTTCATTGGTGGATGGACTTGATGTTTTTTTCCCCAGCTCTCCATCGCTCTTGGTCTCAATGCTCTTGGGGTCCACAACCACCTGTGATTGTTGTTGTCTTCGTTGTTTTCTCCTCTTTTTCCTGGTCAGTGAAGGTGCATCTCTCAACAACTCAGGACCCTGGACTAGGTCAACAGTTGATGTGCTTGGTTGGGCCTCAACTTTCCCCTTCTCTCGTGTGTCCTCATGGGACCTAGTCGTGGCATGCAGAATAGCCTTGTCAAGTTGAGTGGTTCTATGTGCCACCTCCTTGACCACATCTTTGAGAGGTTTCTCCTCAAGCCTAGGCTTTAGGTGCTTAGGAAGGGATGGAGTTGTTAATGAAGTTGGTTGTGACGCCTCCTCCACAGGTAAACTACTAAGAACACATTCCGCAAGGGGTCTTGTCACGGCCAAGGGCTGAGACTGCTGTGATTCCTGATTTGAAGTAGTAGCAGCTAGTTCAATGGACTTGCTACTATTGGTGGATTGTGATGTCAAGTCCTTAGAGCAATTGGAAGTGGCCGCATCTCTTGTTGCCCTTTGAGCATTCATCTGTATAGATCGAGCATGAGTTGATCTGGTCACATTGGGTTGCACAGGCATATCCTTGGGCCGAGGGCTGTGGCCAATGTCATGTTTCCCCTCTTGGATATTTGGAAGCCTCAATGGAGATAGAGATTGGGAGTGAGCAGCCGCCATTGACGACCGCTGTTGTGCTTCCTGTGTCCATTTGGAAAAAGAGGATGTAGGAGATCTAGGACTCTTAGGTGGACTTGGCACTGGCTGAATGATTTGCTCGAGGCTATTAGACGATTGTGCCATTTGCTTTGTTGAGTGATCAGCCTTGCCTAGAGCAATGTTGTGCCTATGATGCTTGTTCTCCCCTTGGGAAATCAAAGGCTCTTTGGGCACTAATGGTTTTTGTGCATGCTCAATGGCCACATATGACATCTGTCTATTTAGCATGCTAGGCTGAGGCTCTTTCTTTTGAACAATCATGTCTGGTTTCTTGCCTCGAGACCTAGAGTTTCTCTTAGATTTCCTCTTGTGCTTCATTGCTTTTGATGCACTCTGGCCTTCAGCTGATAGAGGCGGTTTAGCAGGGGATTTTGGTACCCAAATCCATCGGTTACCTGCGTAGTACCCTTGAGCACGTAGCAACGCTTTGGATATCCATCGCGGCGTTGTGTTGACCCTCCATCGATGCCTGCGTCTATAAGGCTTGGGCTTCTTTTCGGGTCTTCTATGATATTTGTAAGTCCAAATCCCGTCCTTGGCATTGTCTCTTGACCTTCTTTTTTCAGGCATGGCCTCACTCACTGGTTCTCATTGTTCGACATGTGCTTGTATCAGTTTTTTTAACAAGTCCTTGCTCTCGTTAGTAGGCTTGACTATTACGTCAGCACCTTCCTTGCCTTTCCCTTGAGGTTTGATGAGGTCACCCTTGCTAAAGGTTGTGACTATCCTCACACCTGGTAGTGTCAAGTGTATCCTCTATGCTACATAGTCGGCCTCACACTTGGTCACCCTTTTGAAGGGTCTTCCTAGGAGGGTTTCTTTCCCGCAGCTAGCACTATTTGGAGGAACATGAAATAGGATAGGCAAGCTTTATGTTTCAACTATCGCAAGGATTTTGCACTTCCCTATGAGTGCTTGTGGGTGTCCCCCATAAGGGCTAAGAGTTGCACTAGGCGGTGTGAGCTCTGGTTGGCCTAGTAGGGTCCATGATTCATAGGCCAAGATGTTAAAATCTGCTCCTTCATCAATCAGAGCATCGATAGTATGCTCTCTTTTCGCGGTGAGTTTGACCCTAAGATAAGCAGGTG
This sequence comes from Lygodium microphyllum, assembly GCF_053477565.2. Lineage (NCBI taxonomy): Eukaryota > Viridiplantae > Streptophyta > Polypodiopsida > Schizaeales > Lygodiaceae > Lygodium > Lygodium microphyllum. Next base: position 82,759,574 of record NC_141150.1, on the reverse strand, counting down.
GTATTATGTCTTCATCTTCCAGGTCTTGGCTTGTAAATTTAAGCCTTCTGATAGATGCCCTTGAGTCCCCAACTGCATGACCAGACGTGGATTCTCCACCAATGTCTTGGGTCGTCTGTGCAGTGTTGCTCAAGGTATATCTCTCGTCAGGACTGTCATATCTAGTCATTCTCGCTATTGTAGCTTGATGTTGTTGCTTTCCGCTTTGACTTGATGCAGCCTGCATACAACACGTATGTGTTTTTGCAGTGTGGCCTTTTTTCCCTTGTTGGCTAAATGGGCCCATTGAGGTTCTAGGGTCTCTGTTTCTCTCTGTTTGGGTATGGGCTTTTGGTTGCTCTTTTACAAGTGAGTATCCATGCTTATGTAGAGCCATTACTACACTAGGGTCCAATTTGGAGGACCTGTCACAGCACGCGTTTTCTCTCCAACCTACTTGGGGGAGGTGCGGAGGGGGCAGAGCCCCCTCTGCGGGGGTCCGCGCGGGGGGGGGGGGGGGGGGGGGCGGGGGGGCAATCCCCCCCGGCCCGCAGGCCCGTTACGGTAAACGCCATACGCAATTTGGAGGATCGTTTATAGCCAAATTTTAAACTACGTGCTCTAAATTTTAGCCCAGTGATGGATCTGTGATGTGCCTTTAGCTCTACGTAGCCTTTGGGGTCAATCTCGGGGTTTAGATGTGTCAAAATTTGTGTTCTAGGTACCTGTCTGATTTTGACAGTTTTCTGTTCGATTCTCAGATGTCTGATTTTCAAGAGTCCGATTATCAGAATCGGATGTCCGATTCTGGGTGGTCCGATCAGCCTAGTGGTCTGATTTTGCTCACGTCCGATTCTGGGAATCGGATCGAAAAAGTGGTCCGATTCTGGGAATTGGATCGGATAGGGTGGTCTGATTCTGGACTGGTCTGATTCTGACTGTGGACTGGTCCGTCGATTCTGTCCGGTCCATTCTGGCTGGTCCGCGGACTGGTCCGATTCTAGGTGGTCCGGGTGTCCGAGTGTCTGAGTCTGACGGGTTGGTACGATTGGACGGTTGTCCAAGCATCCGAGTCCAAGTGGTCCGATTTCCAAAATAGGACGGGTTGGTCCAAGTGGTCTAAGCGTCCGAGTGGTCCGAGTGGTCAGATCGGACAAGATGGTCCGATTGGCGTCCGATTCTGGGACTCAGACGGCCTGGTCCGACTACGCGGCCGATGGCCCGCGAGTTGCACGCGATGCCTCTAGACTGACGTCTACTACACCGAATCGGCCAGTGCCTTCCAGATAGGTACAAAACACTACCAGGAAGTGCTAGACATGCCTAGAATCACTATGGTGCTTGAATCAAATGGCACTCCAAGGATCTATGCCCCCATTTCCTTGTTTTAGCCAGTTATACAGCAACAAAAAACCCTATTGTTTGCTTCTTTTTCTTTGTTTTTTCCTATCCTAAATGTATCCAAATCACAAAGTAAATACCTAGACTACTTCATTCCACAACATGTAAATCTCAAGAAAGTAAAAAACCTACTTGCCAAGGAGATCGAATACCATCTTCAATCCCCTCGCTTCCTACCTATCTCAAGCACCAGTTCGGGGAAAGCTCTTACTTCGATGCTCGATTCGAAGCGCGCAAACGCTCAAGGCTTGAATCTGTTGTCTCGGCAACGGAACCAAAATGTGGGAGCTTTCACTCAACCACCAATACCCACAGACCGCTTATTGTTTCAAGCGTTCCAAGCCGAGCACTAATGGCTACCTCTCACATAATTGACGCGCCATCCATATCTACAAGTCTAGTGAGCTTACCTCCGTGCCGTTTGAGTTACCTCCTCTTTCGCGCACTCCAATAGCTCCACGATCCAAGTGCAAGCTTCAAGCAAGCTCGATCCTCCTGCTCCAAGCTCCAAGCTCCATTGCCGCAAGCAAGACAAGAGAAGAGAAGAGAAGAGAAGAAAAGAGGAGAAGATGGAGAGCTTCTCCACCCCACGGTCCCTCACCCTCACTCCCTCACACTCTCACACTCCCTCTCTCAAGCACAAGCTCAAGCAAGCAAGAAGAAGAAGAAGAAAAAGAAGAGGAGAGCTACTTTTGGCCACACACAAGAATGAGCTTCTCATTCACTTTTCAACTTTATATACAAAACCCTAAATCCCTTTTGGGGGGTCATCCCCTTTTCCCCTTTTTTACATGGCCAGCCGTAGCCTAGGCCCTTTTTCCCATTGTCCTTCTATCTTCCTAGATTCCTTTCCATCGCCTGTCTACATTTACAAATTGCACGGGTGAGAGCCCGGCACTCTTTTACAAGATTTCAGGGTGCGCCTTTTTATTTTAAAATGCGCCTTTCCCCTTTTGTATTTGCCTTGAACTTTTAAGGTTGCCCTTGTGCTTTTGGCCTTTTCTCTTATTCTTTCTTCAGTCGGGCTACCTTTTTTCCGCCTTTGCCCTGCGTCTTTTTTATTTCCTTTTGCTTTCTTCGTGTTGGGATTAACATTGGGTTCCTAGTGGTCAAGGTCTCCTGACAGCATTCTAGCATCAGGTCCTAGACATCCTACCTTACACACAAACACCCAACCCGAAGCAAACCCATCCGGCACTTGGTTCAAAGAGAATGGGAAACGAGAGGGATACACCGCTCAACCTCTCTACCCGTAGGACGCAGTCCCATTCAAGTCCCCTTAAACGGCATGAATTGGAATTCTAACCTAATAATACTTAAAGGTCATGATGGTAAAACCTTGTGAGAAGCCTCCCAGTTCTCTAGGACCACCCTGCCATACTACAGACCCGTCGAGGGTTCTGCCCATCCGCTTCCCTTGATAACTTTAGTTTTCTAATTATATCCTACAATAATTATGTGTGACATTTAAAAATCAGCTTCTTTAATTAAGCCTTTTAGAGAACATGGTTCATTTGCGTAATTTACAGCACAAACACAAAAACAGAACAAGCAGTCCTTTTGTCAAACAAGATCCTTAACTTATCTTCTAGTTTATCTTTTTCTCCTGCCCATACAAGAGAAATTATGTATTCCTTCTACCCTGCAGAAGTAATTGGTCCAAATCACATGGCACCACAAATTCCATCCTTTATCTAGAATAGGATCTTCCAACGCCATAGACATTGGGCTCATGATAGTCTTCAACTCCATTCTCGACTAGGCAAGGGGTTTCCAAAGCTCCATCTCACTCCAAGCAGCCTAGGAGTGAGACACAATTTTTGTAGTTGGTCTTTTTACCACTCGACCTTCGGCCTGTGAATCGAGTAGTGCCCTCTCAGGTTGAAGCACGGTGTGACCTTGGAGATGATCCACCTGCGCAAAATATCCTTTCCTTAATTAATCCAGTTAAGAATCAAGCACAAACAAGGCATTCATCCCTAATATCATCTTTCAAAAAATGTTCCTTTATTCCTATGGCAACTTGTCATCAGAGACTCATGCAATAAATTTACCATCAATCACAGGCACTTGGAATAATCATCGAGACAACAATCCTTTGAATGTACAAGCATTTAGGATATTGTTTGATTAATCCAACAAAACCAATTGTATCTCTTCCAAACAATGCAATAATAGTCACGATGACATTTCCATTGCATATTCGCTCTCCCCCTTGGGATCTAAGAGCGATACCATGCAAAATTTTACTTAACACTCCCTTCCTTTGGCTAAGGCATGTGTTAAGGGTTCAAACATTGTGTGTGGCATAAGTTGCATAGGTCACTTACAATGATCGATAACCCAATCTTCTTCCCAACAAGTACAAAATACATCGGTCTTTCCTTTGACTTAAGATTTCCTAATCCTTGAGCTCTTCACTTTTCCTAGAGTTTTTGTTTGCATCTAGCCCAACCCCGAATAGGATTCACAAACACAGTAGCTATCGGACGGATCTCAAGGCATCTTGGTTCTAGTCCTTATGGTCATTGTTTTTGTTAACTATGCACAACATCAAGATCCCAATGAACTAACATTTCGTGATATTAGCGAGAGCTTGGGCAAAGATCTTAGAGTTTCAAGATTGAATTTCCTCTAGGCTAGATTACTTACCATGTAATCCGTCAAGCGTGCAAGCTACAACATACTTTCAATGTGGTTAAATACATATCCATTATTTTCAAGAAAATGAGAGTCGACAATACCTTGGAATCTTATACCCTATTTATGCTATGTATGAATTTGTCGCATAGTATCTAGATGCAATTTACTTCTCTTGATACCTGCGATTTGAAAACTCCATCTTTCAAATGTATGAGATGAAATCTATCCCTTTTGATGACCTACTCTCCTATGGCATAGTATGTGTCTAATGCATCTCATGCAAAAATCAAAGCAAGCATCTATTAATTTGGAAATACATTACTTACGACCAGTACCGCAGTTGGATTGGCAATGATGCCCTTACCCGAGGCTTTGTTGCAGATTACGGGATTTCCACTTGCATATTTGGCATTCTTTGCTTGGGGGGCATTTCCTAGTCTTTTTCGCTTTAAATGCAATTCATGCAAGACTTTAGCACCTTTTACTCAATTACCGGGGTCCAATTGGAAAAAAGTTGAGCTTGCAGGGTGGAGGACAATCTCGTGAGAGGTACGAGGAATAAATATGTGTGTGTGGCCACCCTCTTAGGAGGGAAAAGGGAGGAGGGGTCTTGGAATATTCTTTCCCTCTCTCTCTCTCTCTCTCTCCAATGTGCAATTCAGGGCCCTCCTCTATATTGCAATTTGGGGGGGGGGGGGGATTTATAATGGGGAAGGCGGGTGTCATTGTGGGGGTGATGAAGGCCCTTCCCTCCACTTGGGCAGCCAACTTGGCTACTGCCATCATGCACTCGTTGTTGGAAAGAAAAGGAGTTGGGAGGGGGGGGGGGGGGGGGGTTGGTTTATAATGGGGAAGGTGGGTATCATTGGGGGGATGATGAAGGCCCTTCCCTCCACTTGCACAACCAACTTGGCTACTACCATCATGCACTCGTTGTTGGAAAGAAAAGGAGTGGGGGGGGGGGGGGGAGGGGGGTTATAATGGGGAAGGCGGGTGTCATTGTGGGGGTGATGAAGGCCCTTCCCTCCACTTGGGCAGCCAACTCTGCTACTGCCATCATGCACTCGTTGTTGGAAAGAAAAAGGGGAGGGGGGGAGGGGGACATCATCGTCGCCATCGTCCGCATCTTCCCCCTCATTATCATCAACTTCTTCATCATCATTAACATCGCCTTCCTCCTCCCTCGTCATCAGCTACATCATCTCCTTCTTCCTCCCGCCGTCGTCATCATCAATGTTGTCTCCTTCTTCCACGTTGTCTTCTCCCTCCTTCCCCCGCCACCTCTTCAACGATGACAAGGGGGGAATGATTTTTTTTTAAATTTCAATTAATTTTATTAGTTGGGGGGTTCCTTTGCGGAGTGCAGGGTTATTACATCCTCTCCCCCTTTCTTAGAGAACTCGAGATGTCCTCATCTCGGATGAAACTGGGGATTTCCTTCTGGGGTCTCTAGGGTAGGACCCATCACACTTTCGTTGCTCACTCGTAAGAATACGATCCTTTAAAACAACCAATTATTGTATTAGATATATGTGAATCTGGATTACAAGAGAAAAGTGTATTGTAGTTACATCTCATGAATATCTTCTAGGTTTTTCCTAAGTATCTAGTATATTCTAGATCACTGGAGCTTGTACAATTTCATTGCTTCTAAGTTCAAGTTCTCTTTGAGTCCTATCAGGACACTTGGCATGGATATGTCCCATGTTGTGGCACTCGGAGCATCAGTGTTTAGGGTGCTTTGGACATTCTCTTTTGAAATGACCTAACTCCCTGCAATAAAGACAACACAGAGCTTTATCACTTGTGGTCACAAGATTCCTAGTTGTTCTTGGAAGGATTTTCTTATTTAGACCAAATTTCGCTAGGATCCTTTTAGCGGATCCAAGTGGTCCTTTATCTCGGAAACTCTTTTCCCAGATTGTCCTCTTCTTAGTTCGGGATTGAGCTCCATGGACAATTGGCTTTGCTTGTAATACTAAAGAATACTTCCAACCTTTGTCATTCTGGAAAGACCCAATCTATATTAGTTGAGAAGAAACAACTTAATTGCAAGTTATAATTGTCATTCCTTGCTAAAGTATATTCGATAACTTGTAAGTTCTAAGCTCAAAATTGATGCAACTCATATTTACTCGGGTTAATTGTAGTTACGAGAGTAAAGTTTATTCCAATACAAGTTGCATTTCATGTTGATTAAATTTCCAGGATTTCTAGTCATCCTAAAGAGGTGTAGTGGGTTCTAAGTCTTCGTCTTCATCTGATTCCTCTATATATCCAAAGACGGCACTTGTGTAGCTTCATTTCCTTGGAGGTTCCATATTTTTTGGACTTAATTCAGGGCAATCTACTTGGATGTGCCCTAGCTCATTGCAGTGGAAACATTGGCAGTTGGAACATCTCCTACAGATGTGCGCTATCTCTCCGTACATGTGGCATCTCTTGTCCTGAGCTCGAGAATCATATTTGCTACAATTGCCCGATTTAAGTTCTTGGATGATTGGATTTGCTTGAAGTAATGCATTTTGCAAGTCTGTTGGACGCATTGCTTCAAGACGGTGGTTCAAAGGAGTGTTCAAGCCATGGGAAAACTTGGATACTTGCTGTGCAATATCCATAGGTGGTGTGTATCTTAGTAGGGTTAGAAACTTTGAGTCGTAAGCTTCCAAGGTTAATTCCAACATCTTGAGCTTGAAGAATTCATTCATCCTCAAAGTCTCGTAGGTTGGCAGAAGCTATCATCCACGTACAACATCTTTCAGCTGAGCCCAAGTGGCAGCAGCTTCAAAAATACCTTGATCTTTGCACCATTGCTTTCACCATATCCGAGTGTGGCCAACTAACTTAAGTTTGACTATCAGTGCCTAATTGGTAGAGGCAATTCCCGCAGCAAATAAATAGTCATTCATCGACTCAATCCATATCTCCACCTCCACTGCAATGTCTATCCCTTCTCCATCAAACTCGGGTGCCTTAATTTGCTTGAGAAGAAATTTCTTCTCTTGCATGTCCGTATTTATGTGTGCAGAAGGTGCCTAACAATCAAGCCATACTACTTCAGTTATTTTGTTTAGGATATGTTTACAAAACATACATTAATTAGTCACACATCATTACAGAGTTTCTCCCTAACACCAATTGTAACGTGGCCCACCAATCAACTGTCCAAGCTCGTTTATAGCGGTCCATCGAGAGACGAATCAAAGCGACGCCACTCGAAAATCCCATGGAATGTAATGGGGTTTGTCACCTGAGGTTTCTCGAGTCCGCCTCGCAACAGAACATTCATCACCAAACCCACTAGGATCAACCTGAATTTGAATTCGTAATGGTCAAGTTTTCTTGACAGCATTCTAACATCGGGTCTTGGACATCCTGCCTTACGTAGAGATACCCAAGCCAAAGCAGACCTATTCGGCACTTGGTTCAAAGTGAATGGAAAAGAGAGGGATGCACCACTCAACCTCTCTACCCATAGGGCATAGTCCCATTCCGGTCCCCTAAAATGGCATGAATCAAATCTCTAACCTAACAATATTTTAAGGTCACGATGGTAAAACCTTGTGAGAAGCCTCCCAATTCTCTAGGACCACCCTACCATACGACAGACCCATTGGGGGTTCCACCCACCCGCTTCCCTTGATAGCTTTAGTTTTCTAATTATATCCTACCACAATTGTGTGACATTTAAAAATTAGCTTCCTTAATTAAGCCTCTTACAGAACATGGTTCATTTGCATAATTTACGGCACAAACACAAAAATAGAATAAGCGGTCCTTTTGTCAAACAAGTTTCTAACTTATCTTCCAGTTTGTCTTTTTCTCCTGCCCATATAAGAGAAATTATATATCCCTTCTACCCTGCAGAAGTAATTGGTCCAAATCGCATGGCATCACAAATTCTATCCTTTATCTAGAATAGGATCTTCCAACGCCATAGATGTTGGGCTCACAACAATCTTCAACTTCATTCTAGACTAAGCAACCAGAGCTCCACCTGACCCCAAGCGGCCTAGGAGTGAAACACAATTTTTGTGGTTGGCCTTTTCACCACTTGACCTTTGCCCCATGAATCGAGGAGTTGAAGCATAGTGTGACCTTGGAGATAATCCACCCATGCAAAATATTCTTTCCTTAATTAATCCAGTTAAGAATCAAGCACAAAAAAGGAATTTCGCCCTAATATCATATTTCAAAAAACATTCCTTTATTCCCATGGCAACTTTTCATCACATACCCGTGCCATAAATTTACCATTAATCACAAGCACTTGGAATAATCATTGAGACAACAATCCAACAATCAGTTGAATGTACAAGCATTTAGAACGTTGTTTGATTAATCCAACAAAACCAATTGTATCTCTTCCAAACAATCCAATAATAATCGGGATGACATTTCCATTGCATATTCGCTCTCCCCCTTGGGATTTAAGAGCGATACCATGCAAAATTTTACTTAACACTCCCTTCCTTTGGCTAAGGCATGTGTTAAGGGTTCAAAAACTATACACGGCATAAGTTTTATAGGTCACTTACATTGATCGATAACCCAATCTTCTTCCCAACAAGTACAAAAGACATCACACTTTCCTTTGACTTAGGGTTTCCTAATCCTTGGGCTCTTCATTTTCCCTAGAGTTGTTGTTTGCATCTAGCCCAACTCCGAATAGGATTAACAAACATAGTAGCTATCGAACGGATCTCAAGGTATCTTAGTTTTAGTCCTTATGGTGATTGCTTGTGTTAACTACGCACAGCATCAAGATCCCAATGAAGTAACATTTCGTGATATTAGCAAGAGCTTGGGCAAAGATCTTAGAGTTTCGAGATTAAATTTCCTCTAGGCTAGATTACTTACCATGCAATCCATCAAGCGTGCAAGCTACAACATACTTTCAGTGTGGTGAAATACATATCCATTATTTTCAAGAAAATGAGAGTCGACAATACCTTGGAATCTTATACGCTATTTATGCTATGTATGAATTTGTTGTATAGCATCTAGATGCAATTTGCTTCTCTTAATACCTACGCTTTGCAAACTCCATCTTTCGAATGTATGAGATGAAACCTATCCCTTTCGATGGCCTACTCGTGTGCGGCATAGTACATGTCTAATGCATCTCATACGAGAATCAAAGCAAGCATCTAATAATTTGGAAACACATTACTTACGACCGATACCGCAGTTGGACTGGCAGTGATTCCCTTGCTCGAGGCTTCATCGCAGATTATGGGATTTCCACCTGCATTCGACATTCTTTGTTTAGGGTCCATTTCTTGATATTCTTTGCTTTAAATGCAATTCATGAAAGACTTCAGCACCTTTTACTCGATTAGCAAGGGCCAATTGGGGGAAAGTTGAGCTTGCGGGGTGGAGAACAATCTCTCAAGAGGTATGGGGAATAGATAGGTGCGTGTGGCCACCCTCTTAGGAGGGGAAAGGGAGGGGAAGCCTTGGAATATTTCCCCCCCCCTCTCTCTCTCTCTCTCTCTCTCTCTCTCTCTCTAGCGTGCCATACAGGGCCCTCCTCAATATTGTGATTGGAAAGGGAGGGGGGGTGGGGGACATCATCGATGCCATCATCCGCATCCCCCCTCGTTATCATCAACTTCTTCTTCTTCATTGTTAATGTTGCCTTCCTCCTCCCTCATCATCAGCTGCGTCATCTCCTTATTCCTCCCGTTGTCGTATCATCAATGTTGTCTCCTTCTTCCACATCGTCTTCTCCCTCCTTCCCCTGCCACCTATTCGAAAATGACAGGGGGGAAGGATTTTAAAAATTTTCAATTAATTTTATTAGTTGGTGGGGTTCCTTTGTAGAGCGCAAGGATATTACATAGTCAATCCATGAGGCATCCTCTTTAGGGTAGTCTTTCCATTGGACGAGATACGCTCTAAAGGGTTTTGCTTCTTAGAGTCTTTTCACATATGTCAAGTGTCTTTTCTGGTTGAATTTCGAGGACTCAACTTGGCATCATAATTTGTTGGTTGTTAAGTACTTGGTCTGGGTTAGGAACATAAGCTTTCAATAGATTGACATGAAATGCATTATGTACTTTCAACTTATTAGGGAGTTGTAGCTTGTAGGCATTTGGTGCTAGACACTTTAGTACCTTATATGACCCACAATGCCTAGGACTTAGCTTCTTGAATTCCCCCAAAGATAAGGATATTTTCTTTACACAAACTCGTAGGAAAACCATGTCACCTTCTTTGAAAATGTGTTCTTGTCTTCATTGATCGCATATGCCTTCTATAGATTCTTGGTAGCTTGAATATCTTGCCTTATAGCTTTCACTTGGCTGATCCATTTCTTCCAGCATTTGCCTAGCTGCTTCAACCCATAGGGTAGTATATCGGAAAATTTTAATGGTGTAAGACAATCTTGCCCATATAGTGCCTGAAAATGAGTCATTTGGATATTTTGATGGTATGATGCATTGTAGGCGAATTCAACTAAGGGTAGGTATTAGATCCACATTTGGGTTCCCTATTACAATAAGCTCTTGGTATATCCTCAATAACTTAGTTGACCTGCTCTGTTTGACCAATGGTTTGGGTATGGTAAGCAATACTGAAGCAAAACTGGGTTCCTAGAGCTTCGAAAAAACTCTTCCAAAAGTTTGAAGTGAAGAGAGAATCACGGTTGATTCTCTGGGGTAATCCATGTAACCTAAAATTTTCCTTAATGAAAAACCTGATGATATCGAAAGCCTTGTAATTGTTTTTTATAGGAATATGTTGGGTAACTTTTGTTAGTATATCAATGACTACTATTGTGGATTTATATCCTTCTTGTATCATCAGGGATAATCCAGCTATGAAGTCCATGTATGCTGATATACTCCCATTTCATTTGAGGGATGTCAAGTGGCTGGAGCTTCCTAGCAACTTGACACGCTCGGCCTTAATTCAAGACATCACCCTTGAGTCTTTTCCAATAGCAGCTTCTTCTAACTATATTAAGAGTCTTAGCATAACCAAGATGACCCGAAAACGGAGAATCATGACCTTACCAAAGTATTTTCCTTTTGAGTTCCTGACTTGCAGGAATACATACTACTTTCCTATAATATGCAAGCTTCTTGTTTATGGAAAAATCTTGATACTTAGTCTTGATTTTTGGATTTGAATCCTTGATAGAAATTTCTCTTAACAATCTTTGATCGCTTAGATCCTTCGTTGCCTCTTCTTTAGTCATTTCTATGAGAGGGTTATTGGGCATTGAAATCATTGTAGCAAGAGTTCTAGCCCTAGAGGGTTCCTCTAGGATTAGAGCATTAAGAAATAATTTACATCTTAGGAAAACTGCAATCACATTCTCCTTGCCTAGTCTATATTTGATTTCAAAGTCAAATTTTTGCAAGGTCTCAATCCGTCAACGCTATCTCATATTGAGATCTGGTTGAGTAAAAATCCACTTTAGGCTTTTATGATCAGTGACTCTACAGAAAACCTATTACCAAGTAGGTAATGTCTCCATAATTTCAAGGCATAAATTACAGCAAGTAATTCTAGGTCATCTGTGGCATAGTTTCTTTCATGGATCTTTAATTTTCTTGAAGCATAGGCTACTAGATGTCCTTCTTGCATAAGCGTGCAACCCAAGGCAAAAGAGCTTGCATCAATTATGACTTTGAATTCTTTGCTAAGATAGGGTAGCCTTAAGATGGGGGCGGTTACCAAACTCTGCTTAAGCTTCTCAAAGCTAGATTGTTTGATGGACGTCCATGTAATGGAGACTTGCTTTTTGAGAAGGTCAGTGAGAGGTGCGACGATTGAGGCATAGTCTTTAATGAAGACTCTATACCAACCCATTAGCCCTAGAAAGCTTCACACTTCCTTGACCATTGTCCGGGGTGGCCAATCTTGTACATCTTAGACTTTGGAAAAATCCACTTAAATGCCATCTACTAATACTATGAATCCTAGATTTTCAATTTGTTTCTTGAAGAATACACATTTCTTCTTTTTAGCATACAGTTTGCGGGCCCTCATTGTTTCAAGAACTATTCGTAGTTGTGGCCCATGGTCTTCTTCATTTTTCGAATATGTTAAGATATCATCAAAGAAGATGAGGACGAAGTCATCAAGGTAGGGTCGGAAAATGTCTTGCATCAACCTATTGAAGATGGTAGGAGCATTTGTTAACCCAAACAACATCACAATAAACTCATAATGACTGTACCTCATGTTAAAAGCATTTTTAGGATATCTTTCCCCCTAATTCTTATTTGATAATATCCTGGAGATAGATCTTTGAAAAGACCTTTGCTCCTTGGAGTCGGTCAAGCAACTCATCTATCTAGGAATTGGATATTTGTTTTTCAATGTCACCTTGTTAAATCCACGGTAATCGATACAAAGGTGGAGTGTTCCGTCTTTCTTTTTTTGAAATACTACTCGAGCTCCCCATGGTGAATTACTTGACTGGATGTATCCCTGGTCTAATAGCTACTTGACTTGTTCTTTTAGCTCAATTGCTTTAGGAATTGACATTCGATAGGGCCATTTGGTGATGAGGGCAGTGCCTAGAATGAGTTGAATTTCGTGATCTACTTCCCTCATTGGTGGGAGCTATGTCATGTCTTCTAGAAAAACATCTGCATATTCTTTTAGCCAAGATGGTTGATCCTTAGCTTCACTATCTTGCTCGGTCTTGTTGAGTTTAATTAGATAGACGGGTAATCATTTCTTTGATCCTTTTACTATTCATGAGGCTTTAGCCAGCTCAACCTTAGGGTTCCTTGCTTCTCCCCAAGTGGTTACTTGTTCTCCCTTTGAGTTTTGGAATGTGATTTGGCCCTTTCCACAATGGATATGGGCATTATTTGGAATTAACCAATGCATACCTAGCAGACATTCATAAGCCCCGAGGTTCATAATTTAGAAGTTCATTTTGGAAGAATTGCCATGCAAGCTAATTCTACCTTGCTAGTTTGTTGTGTTGATAGAACTTCTTTACTGTTTGGTAACTCCACGAGTAAACTAGGTACAAGAGTAGTGTTTATGCCTAGCCTTTTCGCACATTTTGGTGATACGAAAGAGTGGGTACTTCCACAGTCAATTAAAATTCGAAAGGGTTTACCTTGATCATTTGCTGGTGTTTGAATTACTGAGAATTGGCGATTTGGACCCTTCTTATTGAGAGTGGCATGTACTATGGCTCTTTCCATTCCATTGTGGAATTTACATTTATTCCAATAACCTTTCCCTTGGCATCTTGGCTTTACTCGCGACATTTGCCTTGGCCAAGCTTCGCGCACTGTCTCCTTTAGGTTTATTCCAGTAACCTTTCCCCTGGCAACTTGGCTTTGCTCGCGAAACTGACCTTGGCCAAGCTTTGGGCCTCTTGAAATGTCGTGGTTCCTTGTAGTAGAAGCACCTTGGAGCCTCATTGCTCTTTCCTATGGATATAAAGCATCCCACTGTATTTTATTTTGGCTTTCTTCGTCATGTTTGGTTGGTACTGCCCTTGGGGTCTTTTTTTATAACCTTGAAAGTTACCCTTACCCTGACTATTTTTGTTCTAAATTTTTGCATTTCTTAGTCTTTGTTCGATCTCCTGAACTATTGGACCTGCTCGAATCAGTGCATCCTGTAAATCCGATGGTCTCATTAATTCAAGATGTGTATTCAGGGGTGGATTTAAACCATTGAAAAATTTGGAGACTTGTTGTGAAACATTCTTTATGGAAGCATATTTTAGAAGTGTTATGAATTCAGAGTAGTAGGCTTCTAGGCTTAGGCTTAACTGCTTTAGATTGAAGAATTCGTTCATCTTCTGGGCTTGATATGTGGGCAGAAGATATCTCCCACACACAACGTCTTAATCTTGTCCCAAAGTGATAGTGCTTTCGGACGTTCTTTGGTCTTTGCACCACTGTTTCCACCAAAGATGAGCATCTCCTATGAGTTTTAGTTTGGCGATCATGGCTTGATTTGACAGTGCAGTCCTTGCAGTAGTGAAATTGTCTTCCATAGATTCTATCCATGTTTCTTCTTCAGTTGGAATGTCCCTCTCTTTCCTATTAAACTCCAATGGCTTGTAGTGTTTGAGAAGAAATTTCTTCTCTTGAGCTTCTATAATATTGAGATTTAGGGTGACGTTCTTGGGAATTATGCAATTTTATGATCAACTCTCTCTCCAACCATATTCAAAAAAGATATTTACTTACTTAATCTACCTCATTAATTTAGGAAGAAAATTATGCACTACTTGTCCTTCTGATAATGATCAGGATTTACACTACAAGAGAGAGTTTTCATTTTAATCAGAAAAAAACTCATCAAACGGATAATACCTTTCCACTATTTCTAATTATCAAGGAGACAAATGGATTGACAAAAATAATTATTTACGTCAATAGGAAGGAATACATTATTTGAGTAGTTTGGGAGCTCATATTATTCTTGGAAAAGGTTTTTCTACCACAATCTAGGCATGGCATTGCGATACATCCATCGCATGGTAATTAGGATTCTAAGAATAGATATCTAGAAATCTATATTTCAAGGGAAGGTCAGGTAATCCATCTTTCTTGTAATTGTGGCAACTAGAGTGTCCTACAACCATGACTCAATCAGCCATTATAACCCTTGTAACCTCCTCATAGATGTACCAATTTAATTTGACTTGTTGCCCTCTAGTGAACATGTTTGAGTTTACTCTGGCCTCATAGAAGATATAAATCTTGGCAACCTTAAGTGCTTCCATCCACCTTAGCCTCTTTAAATTATTCTGGAGGTAAGCAAGATGATTTGTGTCAATTCAACAATACCCTTCGCTTAACATCCATCGCCTTTCATAATACAAGGGTGAAGGATTGTATATATGATCTAATATTCGCATCATCTGATTTCTCCAACTAAAACTAGAGGAGTGCATTGTTGATGTAAACATAACTTGGAAAATCAAGAATCGTTTCCAAGATTCATCTTTCTATCAGAAATTGTGTTGTGTCCTACATCAACATGTGCTCCGATACCAATTGTGAAGTGCTCGCCCAAGTTTTCCTTGGCGGTATGTTCTTAGAAGCCCATCAAGAGATGTCTCAGAAAGTGTCGTCCGAGATTTTGATGAAAACCCTCAGAGTTTGCTAAGTAGGCTCGCTTGAGTCTACCCCATAGTGAAAGTTCTGGCCATTCCCACGAGGATCAACCTGAGTCTTTATAGCAAATCAATTACTAATAGTCGATTAGTATTAGCAATTCGAGATTCCATCCCTTATAAGAATTGCTAACTGAAGTAGACTTACATTGCCCTGGGTTCAAAGAGAATGGGAGAAGTATGACACTTTAATCCCTTCTGCCCAAGGTTCTAAAGTGATGTGAGTCACGCTTTCAGATCTCTAATGGTCTATCAAAAATATGATTTTTATTCCTTCTTAGAAAAGCTCTCGACTTATCAAGACCACCCAACCATATGTCTCCATCCTCATGCTTCCCTCAAGAGAGTATTTTTAATTACTTAATTACCTACCACTTTAGGTTCAACATATAAAAACAACTTCATTGAATTATCTCTTGATACAAATTACGTTCCTTTAATTCATGACACAAAAACAAAGTAAACCAATTCCTTCTTAATAGTTCCTTTCAGAAAAATGATTTTTTTACAATGTTTTCTATTCAAAGGTATTATTCTCTCCAAGTTCTGTTTGCCAACTAGTATTGGAACTTCTAGGACACATTCTGAAAATCGAAGGGTAGTTGGCAATTTGTAAGAGCCTAAGGAGTTTTATGACCAGAGCCCCCTAGTATCCCCACCTCCTCCTTACCAACTAGAGTTCCCTACGATGAGACCTTTTGCGTCATGATTAGTCTATACTCATTAACACAAAACAAAAGAGAAAACCCCTTGGAGCAGGTTTTATTTACGCTAGTCTTGGGTTTTAGCTTGATTATTTTAGGAAAGATCAGTACCTAACTTACAATCACAAACATCTTATTTTGAATGCATTACTTTTAACAAATTTATTTCCAAGACAAATGTTTTCTTTCCAAAAATAATAACATCAAGGAAAAACTTAGCCTAAGTGGCAAAATTAGTGTAAGTGGCAATACCTTCCAATAGTCTTTCTGAATTCTCCCTTCCTCGAGATCTAGTTTAGACTGAATCTAAACAAGAATTTTATTCTTGAGAATAACCCCTTTGGAGTTTTGTGGGTTCTTGCCTGTGATAAAAGAAAATCTTAGTTATTTTAATTATGAACAATATTATTTGACAATTCCATCTCAAGGTCTCTTATATACCGAGGATTAGTGTCCGTGATTGTCCATTGAGGGTTTCAATTAGAAATATTATCTTAGGGACACAGTACCTTCCCTATACTTACTTAGGTTCATCTTGTACAAACCTAAGTTACCCTTGGAATTTGCGGTTAGAAACTCCTTTAAATGATTATATGCATGAATTTTCAAATAATCTCATTTTATGAATGTGGCTTTTGTTGCCGGTTCATGGGATGGTAGCCTACTAGCTGCCTTTATTATGAAAATATAGTACATGGGGATCCGTGCCAAGTGCTTGGTGGTATCCACAGCTTTGTTTGTAACCTCAGTACTCGTCATTCAGTTTGTAGTGATTGTGTCTGCAGTGTTATTGGTAGCTCTTGCCTCCGCGACCTTCGTAACTTTCTTCTTCGAGGCCATGGTCTTTAATCGCAAGATTGAAAAGGGGATTTTAGCGAAGGATCTTGGAGGTAATTAGATTGATGGAATTTTGATTGATGGGGGAAGGCAATCACTAAGAATTTAGAAAAATCGAGAAGAGTCTTGATTCCACAAAGAAAGAGGATAGAAGGGATGGAGGATTCGAATTCAAGAGCTCGCAGAGTATCCTCCTTGTCTTCGTGATGAGAAATTCTTGTCCTTGCGCTTCTCTTGCCCTACTTTCTCTTTCTCTATATTCTTGAGAAGGGTCTCTCCTCTCTTGCTCAGACTACCCTCAACGGCTCCTCGTGCCTCGTATTTATAACTAAAGTGAAGAAGGATTGTGGCCAAGAAAAAGAGCTCTTTATGGAGGGTATCTTGAAAAATCAGCAATGTAGAAGCTTTCAAGATGCAATCTAAAGCTGGTGATTTGATCTTTAAGATCCAGAGAGGCTACCAGAGATGCCATGACTGATTGGCATGGCTCTTGGATGATCTTGCTTCAATCCAAGCCTCTCATCAAACTAAGAAGAGGGGGAGATTGTTAGAGTTAACTGTTGAATTACATAAGGAGAATTCAGGCTTTTTCATCCAGAAACAAGAATTCCAAAAATGGGGGTTCATGGCACTATTTTTCAAATCGAAAAAAAGGAGGGGAGGGAGGGTTGTTCGTCGACATCTTCCTTTCCTTCTTATTTTTCTTAATAAGTTTTTTAGCTTTAAAGCTTAAATCTTTGTGATTTGTCTTACTTGCCAAGTTTTAAGTGGGTTTGGTCAAATTTGACCTATGGCTCATAAATCACGTTCACGCGGTAACTTCCGTGACAGATGGCTACAATCCTTAAATCCGAGAAAATGTTGGATTATGAACCTTAGGCCATTTTTGTCAAGACCTTGTCTATTTAATGGTTTAGAGTTCTTCAAGTCCATTTTGCAAGAAGTCAGGAAGATTTGAAAATAGAGTTAGGATATCACATGCCTTATACCTAATTACACTACCGTCTACATTTTGTTTTACTTCATTTACCCACCTATAGCATATAGCTTTCTTTCCCTCAAGTAGTGACACCAAATTCTAAGTCTAATTTACATCCAATGAAGCCATTTCTTCATCTATGGTTTTCTTCTAATACATGACTAATAGTTCCTTAAAATAAGCAAGCTCAATCGATTTTATAACTTTCACCATATACATATAATGGCAAGCAACATAACCATCATATATCAGTCTATTTATGGGGTACCTTATTCTCGTTGTCCTCTGCACTTATAGAGCACTTTGTGATCATCTTGCATCAGCCTTGGTTTTTCTTACACTAGCCATATTAACAATTGGGTTATCAAACTCCTCATCCAAACTCTAATCTAAGCTAGCAAACTTACCATCTACATGTGAATAGCATGCAAAAACATCTACCATACCAAGTGACTCAACCACCTATTATTTTTCCTTGTATAATATATTTTCTACAATTTAGGAGTGCTATTTGCATGCAACCCTCCACTCCATGATCTCTCAATAGAACTATTAGAAGAGGACTCTCATGGCCCACTCAATGTCTATGACTATGGATCTACATTTTTTGTAATCACCTTTTCTTTTGCATCATCGATAATAACTTGTTTTTTAGCAACATACCAACTACTCATCTCATCAAACACAACATCTCTACTCACCCTATAACTTGCATATAAGTGGATTATAACATATGTAACACTTTTGCTCAAGGGAATAGCCCACAAATACATAATTTTTAGCTTTTAGATCCCTTTCTTAGCTCATTAAAAACATATACATATGCAATGTATCTAAATACTTAACATGTGACAAATCCGGTTTCTTGCTTGCAAGCTTCTTCTCTGGTGTCACATCATACACTGCAACAGTGAGAGTCTTGTTTATAATATACACAGCTATAGAGATAGGTTTAGCCCAATAATAATAAGACATATTCTTTTCAACTATCCAAGCTCGTGCAATTTTTGCAATATGCTTGTTCTTCCTTTCAACAACACCATTTTGTTGTGGAGTGTACCTATATGTAAACAACCTTTGAATTTCATGTTATATTAGAAAATTATTGAATTCGTTGGATAGATACTATCCCCCTTTATTTGATCCCAAGGAATTGAACATCTATTTATTAACTAAATTTTTAAAATGTTGAAAGTGAGAGAATACCTCACTTTTCTCCTTCGTGAAGTACACCCATACCTTCCTTATATGATCATCAATAAAGATTACATAATAACTGCATCCAACCATTAATAAAATATTTTTAAAACCCTATACATATGAATACACAACATCAAGTAAATGCATGCTTTTATATTTATCATGAGCAAATGCATGTTTTACCTGTTTTCTAAATGTTGGCATACTTACATACACTTTTTTGCATATCAACCACTTTGGACTTAGGTAAGCCCATCACAATTTCATGTGATTGCATATTTTTTAATTGTTGCATATTTACATGGCCAATAAATTTATGCCAAATGTCAATATTAGCCAAAACTTCTCCACTTTATGCAAACATAGTGGCCTTTAGCTTTGGTACATTTTGACATCCAAGGTAAACATCCTTCCCACATGCTTGCCTTTTGTAACCAATTTACGTCCAATCTTGAGATCTTCTTACAAAGCAACCATTCTAATTGGACTTTACTTGCAATTCCTACTTAACCATTTACCCGACAAAAACCAAGTTCTTCATGATGTTAGGCACATGTAGCACATCAATCAAACACTTAACCTTTCCATCCTGCATAGACATTGAGACACTTCGAACATGAGAAATAGGATGTGCTAAATTATCTACATGAGACATTATATGGTTAGAGGCACCTAGTTCCATATACCATACATCATTAGTCATTACTACTAATGCATCTACACTTACTACATTTATCATATGCTACAGAACAAAAAACTTTTCATTATCAACCTGATTAATACTAGTAGATGCATAATTATTATGATGTCTTCTCCCATTTTTGTTATTTCCACCTCTTCTCTTTTTCAAAGAATCATATGAAATATGGCCTTTTTTACCACAATTATAGCATTCTCTATTATCATAACTTGCATTCTATCTGCCCACGTCCTCTATGACTCCCCTTTTGTCAAGGCTAGCCTTTACTCGCTATATGTGATAGCTCCTACAAGTCATGAGATTACTCCCGATTTTGTCCATAATGGCCACAACCACCATAACCTCTGCCTCTAGTGTTAGTGTAAAGCAATTATTCTAAACTATTCTTGCTTTATGAGGAAGATCTAGCAAGACCCAAATTTTTCTCTTGTAATATCAACATAGATATTAAGCTTGCAAAATCAACAATGGTGTCTCTTGTGTTGATGAAGGTTTACAATTGCTTGTATGTAGCCACTATATCATCATCTTCAACCTACACTTTGGTAGATTCAAGAGCTTCAATAATTCTCTTTATCTTCAATGTGTAGTCATTAATACATTGATTATTGTGCTTGATATTGTTTAACTCATACTTCACATGCAACTTTCTAGCTTTGGTATTTGTACCAAATAGTTTTACCAAGTTATTCCATGGCTCTACAAGATTGTCTACATCTTATATATGCCCAATAATATTGTATGAAACACTGATGGAAAGCATGTACATAACTTTTTGAGCACCTTTGTTCCATTCCTCAAATGCCTTGGTCCCCTCAAGTGTGGCATTTTCCTTGGGTAACTCTAGAGACTTAGCATTATCTCCTTCTCCCAATAACCTTTATCCATAAGAAAATTGGTCAGTTAAAACTTTCAAGCATGGAAGTTATGCTTGTCAAGCTTGTCACTAACAATCTGATTAAATCCTTAGATATTATGCAACAAAATCCACAAAAATATATATATATAACTTGCTAATTCAAGTAAAATTTTACCCATAGTGAACTCGATATAGAAGTATACCCTGAGCAACATTATAGTATTCAAATACTGTAGGCCACACCCAATACTTGCAACCTGTTTGCAAAATAGCAAGGTTTGTAGAGTTTGTGAATCTCACCAAATTCACATACAAACACCCTCAAACTCCCGAATAGAGGCCAAAATGCAAATCCAACCACACAAGATTAGACCGAAGGTCTACCAAAGGTCTGTAATATTCCCTTGAGCACTTCAAGCTCAGGAGGAAGATAGCTTGTCAATCAGAGATTGTATGAGAGGGATCCCCACATGGCAATAGTAACTACCTCGATTCAAAAGTACTATGGTAAGCATGCCTGACTAAGCATAATATGGACTCTTTCTTGAATAATCCTATTTATGTATTGCAATACCATTTTGGGGTGGGGTATATGGGGTGGTCAACTGATGCTTAATATCCTATTCATCACAAAACTATTGAAATGCCTTAGAGATATATTCACCCCTATTGTTAGACCTTAGGCAGACCTTAGGCATTTCAACCTATATCTAGATTGGTTCTCAACAAGAGCAACAAAGCACCAAAATGTAGCCAAAACATTTGGTTTCTACTTAATAAGAAAAGCCTAGACCTTACACGAATAACCATCAATAGATGTCACAAAGTACTTCATGCCACTGAATGTGACTAGCAGGGCATGGAACCACATACATCAAAATGCACAAGAGCTAAAGGCTCACCCATGCGCATAGAGCCAAACTTTTTATGAGCCTAACATGTTTGCCTATTATAAAGACAATGATCACATGAATCAAAATGTGAGTAATCAAGAGGTCAAAGATACTACAAAAAAGTACTTTTATTTATTTCAAAGACATGTGCTTAAGGGGATGATGCCATAAAGGTACATGTGGTAAATTGGTCACAGCCAATATATAGTCAACAAATCCAAATACAAGCAAAGGATAGAGGTTGTGCCAACTTTGGTACCTCAATCAAAAACAAGGTGACCATGGATGATATTCCATGTAGAATTACCAAAATATACATGATATCCTACATCATCCAACTACCTAGTACATAGAGTAAAATTTTTGTCAAATCTAATACATGACGTACATTATGTAAAACAAAAGAGCATCCTGAAGCAAACTACAATTAAAATCCCCAATACCAGTGATATCCAATGCAATTTCATTTCCTAGTCTCACAAAACCTATAACTCTACAAGAGATATGAAATGAATCCAATGCATGGTAACATGGAAAGAAGTCCCCGAAATCAAGCAGCCAACCCTAAGAGTAAGTATATGAAGCATCGATCAACTCAATGGCATCAAGATGAAGTAGCTAAGATATAGTCATCATCAAACTTAGGCCTTCAAACTGAATCCCCTATGATACAAGCTAGCTGAAAATGGAATGGAACTCATTCAAATAAGTAGACATAGTTGTGCCCTCTTTCATGCAAAGGTCCACAATCTTCTTTAGCCAATACAAATGAGATGCACAACTTTGCTTGTCATTAAAGATCACAAATCTTTTTCTATAATGCCTTAGCACCACCATTGGTGTCAATTACATTAAAATACATTTGCTTTGATAGTGATGGAATGATAATGCACTTACATAGCTCATCAAGTTCTACCAAATCCTCTGCATTATAAAGCTCATGCTTTATGCCCTCTAACTTCAATGGTTTAACTTGCCTCTTTTGCACCAAGACTTGCCATATCTATGTCTCCTAGTATTAGAAGGTATTGCCATCAAGCTTTTCATTATTGAAAATAGCACTATCAACTAATGAACTTGCCATAATGATTGCAAATATCTGTAAATGATAAGAGTATGGGTTATTATAATCACATCAAAAGAATATCAAAATTGATCCAAAATGGCGGGCAAAAGGCAAGAACAAATGATGGTATAGTTGTCCACAAATTGCAATCAATAGAGTGCCAAAACCAACTATCTACTCTCCAAAAGAATGCTAAAAATTCTAATTATAGTAATGCTAAAATTAAAAAAGCAATATATGTTAATCCAACTATGGAAAAATAACCAAGAAAGAAAGTTTCCATTTCTAGGGATATTCGAGTAGCAATCTGAGATATATAGAATGGAACTTGCAATGTAGCAACCAAGTACCAATAGCTATCCAACTATACAGAGTGGTAGATACATAGATGCATGCGACCAATATGTGTCAAGTATCCAACCACTAATAACCCACTAACAATTATAGGTACCAAGTATCGAAATTCTCAAAAGCAAATCAGCCCACAAGAATTAGCATTTGCAATGATAATGTATGTGTAAATCAAGTGAGCATATACATAAGCAAGAGACTCCAATTGTCTCTAAAGTATCAAGCTCTACCAAAAGTAAATACAAGTGTATCCCATTAAAGGCAAATTTAGAATGTCCAAAAGTGAGCAAAAAAATCTCAAGGCATATGCATCAATGCATTCGGGAAGCTAAACCACAAAACAAATCCATATGGGAGCATAAGTATCCAATGAAGCTTCAATATGTGTAAGTAGGAATATAAGTACTAAGAAACTAAACAAAGACTAATCACATCAAATATAGCTCGAATCCCAATGGTAGACAACACTGTAGACATGTAGCATACCCAAAATACCACGTAGGCATAATAGGCATTCAAAGTATGAAGCTCATTGTTGTATGCTTGCTGCCCAAACTATTATTATAGCAATAAGTACTTCAATGACTAAGTTGATCAAACTCTAATCATCCCAATAGTCTTTCCAAAGTATCAATGCATCGTCCATGCATCGCAAACATTCTCCATAAATATTAGTACAGTGTAAACCAAGCAAATGCTTGCTATCTAAACTAGAACTATTATGTTTTATATAAAATAGAAAACTTAAAACTACACAGAATAAACTCTATGAGTCCTCAAATCTATAGCTCTTATTGCACTCTTTGTTTCTATCTATGGAACACCTAACTCCAATATCATATGCAAAAGGTCAAGATATGAAAGTGTGGTCAAGTTGACATAGCTATCCATGACTTCTGCAACATGCTCTATATCCACTCCAAATGGATACAATGGTTGCTTCTCATCACAATAAGCACTCAATAAGGCTCATCTTAGCCCTACAAACCTCTTTAATAAGCTAGGGAGTTGAGAGAAGGGAAAGCTCAATGTATACCTTGAGAGGAAGAAACAATGGCTACCATGAAACTTAGAGCTAAAGGTTCTTCACATGACAAAGCAAATGATCGACCAAGCTCCTCGAGTCCCAGCTCTAATACCAATTGAAATATAGAACCCGAATGGAAGTATACAAGTGAAAGAAAGAGCAAGGCAAGAGCTATGGTGGATGGAGAGAGAGAGAGAGAGAGCATATATGGGAACTCCAACAGTCTCAATGTGTGACCAAGCTTCCCTTATTTAATAGTCATTGAAAGAATAAAGTGAAAGTAATGGGTTCCCATCACTTGCAATGTACAAGTGTGCAGGTACTATGTACAATGAGTAAATGTGGGTGGCCAGGCACAAGTGCCTTTACCCCCAACAATCAACCCTTCCAAGGTGCCATATCTATCATTCTCTTTTATTTTATTTCTATTCTTCTGTTTATTTTGCCATCACTTTGATCCAACAATGACTTCTCACGGCATGTAGAGAAGAGAGGCTCACAAGGAGATAATAATATTAAACTGTTAGGTGAGGGTCTCAAGTATGAGAAAGTGGAAGGAATTGAGGATGCTTTTCCTCACTTGTATGGGCCCTTAGACATATCCATTGAAGCCATGGTGAAAGCTTATAAGCTAGAGCTTGATCAAGGTGGAAACATGTCCTACCCCCTAAGCAAGCTTGCAGGAAGCATTATTTCCCTAGAACAAAGTTGTAACATGAATCCCCTCAGAAGGTTAGAGTTTTGGGGGAGATTTTGTTGAGATATCGAGCTCCACTCGTGATACGCCAGGGTGACCGTTGTATATTTATGTCACCGACTTGTCAGTTGCAGACGCGGTTGGTACACCGCCCATGAATAATAGCTACATGATAGCTATCCTTATCTACTCTAGTTCGTGGCTCAGTTAGTATGCCACCTTAGTTAGTTGAGTTTGGTTTGAGACCCATATATAGGGTTCTTCTATTTCTTTGTACTAGAGTTCTTTTGGCTTACACAACTAAGAAGAGGAAAACTGTTTTCAGCCTCCACACTTGTGTGTCTTCCCCCATTGTGCAAGCAAGAAAGCTTCAAGCGAGACTCCTTCCTTCTCTCCCACAATCTTGACATGGTATCAGAGCCTTGTTCGTGGTAAGGAGCTCAAGAAAGCAAGCCAAGCTCGCGGTGTTCTGGTAAGAGGAGCAGTGTTGCTTTCATTTTCTGTTTTGGGAGCAGATCTCTGCAGGTAGCACAGCCGGAAATTGCAGGAGTGCATTGTCTCAGGTTGAGACGCCCTTCGCGGTGAAGCAAGAGGGCAGTATATGCTGCGGGAAAGGGCTTTAGCCCTTGTCGACCTTGTTTTTTTGATTTGAGGCCATTTCGGGGCCTGTTTTGCAGACGGAAGTTTTCTGCACGCACTCAGGAAAAGGCTCAGTTTTATGCTGTGCGACCACTGTTCTACAGGTCGGTGAAAAGTTACTGTAGAAATTGCATCGTGTGCTTGTGCGCAGAGACATTGGGAGTTTCAGAATCATCCTTGGTTCCTGTTTATGCAAAATCGTCACTAGGAAGTGACTGTGTGGTCAAATACCACTTTCGCCAGTTTTGCAGATTTGCCCTTGTGAGGGTGAAGCTGTGTTTTTTGCAGTGACAGAATTTTCTTGCAGTATTCTGTAATGGCGTCTGATTCTCTTTCACAGATTGTCACTGAAAAGCTTGACAAGAACAACTTCCAGGCATGGAAGTTTAGAATGACGAATTTCCTTATGGGAAAAGGATATTGGGAATTTGTTGCAGGAAATGAAGAAGAACCAGTTCTTCCTGATGTTCCCAATCAACAACAAATGCAGGCATTTAAAACATGGCATGAGAGAGCCAGGAAAGTTATGTATTGGCTGTCTATCAGCATTTCAGACTCTATGATTGTGCATATTCAGGATGCAAGTACGCCAAAGGAGGCATGGGATACTTTGTCAAAAATGTATAGCACAAATACGCAAGCCAGGAAAATGCAGCTCAAGCAAGAGTTGCACAATGTACAAAGAGAAAATATGAGCATCAACGACTACCACATGAAGGTGAAGAAGATTGCAGATGCACTTGCTTCCATTGGGTCGCCAGTGGAAGATGATGATTTAGTTTCCGTGACCTTGAATGGTCTAGGAAAGGATTATGCACAGTTTCGGACATCCATTTCAGTTCGTGAAAGATTTCCTGATTTTGAGGAGTTGATTGCTCTTCTAATTTCTGAGGAGCAGAGAAATGGTGGTGCATCTTCTTCAGGAGGAACTTCAAAAGAAGCTGTCTTCTACTCAAATGCTGGAAGAGGTAGAGGCAGAGGTAGAGGAGGCCGATTTGGAGGCCGTGGCAGAAATCAGAATATGCAGCAAACTCAAGAAAACCAGTCCTATGGAGGAGGACGTGGTAACTCTAGAGGCAGGGGGAGCCAAAGAGGTCGTGGTGGATGGCAAAGAGGCCAAAATGCAAACAGTAATGTTGAATGCTACTATTGTGGTAAAATGGGTCATATGGCTAAAGACTGCTATAAAAAGCAGAATGACATCATGAATGGAAAACTGCAACAAGGGAATTATGCATCTTCTAGTAGACAGGGTGATGACAGAAATGAGCATTTGTTCATGGTGCAGCACATGAACAATTCTATGACAAGTGCAGAAGAAAGCAATGATGTATGGTATGTTGACTCAGGTGCATCAAACCACATGACAGGTCATGCAGAATGGATGGAGGATGCAAGGAAAATGGAAAAACCAGGATTTGTGGAGACTGGTGATGATACTGCACATCCTATTGTGCAGATTGGAAAAATTCCCTTGTCTATGCAGGGTGGGAAAAAGAAATACCTGGCCGATGTATTTCATGTCCCGAATATTACCAAGAATCTGGTTTCAGTTGGTCAAATGGTTGAACAGGGCTTGCAGGTCAGATTTAATCCTCATGGATGCTTTGTTGAGGATATGAAAAATAAAGGTCGCTTGATAGCAAAAGGAAAGAAGAAGGGCAGAATGTTTACATTGGATGCAGACATGTCTGAATTGAGTGCAGCAATGTTTGCACATGGGACCGGTGTAGTTGCAGATATTGATATCTGGCATAAACGCATTGGTCATGTTAATGTACAGCGACTTAAATCAATGCAGGCCCAAAATATTGTTGCAGGATTGCCCAAATTCAAGGTTGCAGAAATGCATAAGGTATGTGAAGCTTGTCAGTTTGGAAAACAAGCAAGGAAACCATTTCCTAGACATGTTCAAGAGAGTGAGAAGCCATTGGAATTAATTCACTCTGATGTGTGGACAACTAAAGCTGCATCTCTTGGAGGCTGTCATTATTTTGTCAGTTTTATTGATGACTATAGCAGAAAAGTTTGGGTGTATTTTATGAAAAAGAAAAGTGAAGTTTTTGGGCATTTCAAAACTCTTAAAGCTATGGTTGAAAAAGAAACAGGCTTGCAGATAAAATGCCTAAGGTCAGATGGAGGGGGAGAGTACCTCTCAAATGAGTTTGCAAAGTTCTTGCAGGAGCATGGCATAAAGCAGCAATATTCATGCAGTTATACCCCACAACAAAATGGAATTGCAGAAAGGAAAAACAGGCATATTGGAGAGGTATCTCGTGCCATGCTCAATGAAAAAGACTTGCCAGATTTTTATTGGGCTGAAGCAGTTGCTACAGCAGTCTACATAATGAACAGGACTCCCACTGCAGCAATACATGGAATGACTCCAGAGGAGAGGTATACTGGTAGGAAACCAGATATTTCTCATTTGAAAATTTTTTGTTGCATTGCCTATGTACATGTGCCAGATGAGCTGAGATCCAAGTTGGATCCAAAAGCTGAGAAGTGCATCTTTATTGGTTACTCTCTGCAGCAAAAAGGGTATAGATGCTATAACCCTTCTACTCGTAAGTTTACAGTGAGCAGAGATGTTGTTTTTGATGAGATGAGTAGCTGGTATAAACCAGTAAATGTGATTGATGATGAAGATGCACAAAATGGTAATGCTACACAGAATTCACAGCAGCAGTCACAAAATATTAGTGGACCTGGAGCGTCCTCTAGCAGTGGTTCACATTCTTCGCCATGGACAGGCAGATTGAGATCAGGAGAATCTTCTCAAAGCAATGCAGATAGTGGTATGCAGGTATCACGAAAAGGAAAAGAGAAGGTTGATCAGCCCATGTTTGATGTGAATGCAGGTCACTCTTATGTGGATGGTGAATCCAGTGGCTCAGAACAGAGCATTGATGATGAGTTGGGTATTCCTTCTATTGTTACACCTGGAGTAAGGAAGACCAGGGATGTTTTGAGAGCACCTGGGAGTGAACCTACTTTGCGCAGGTCTACAAGAGCTAGGTATCCTGTGGATAGGCTGAAATATGATGGATTTACAGCCATTCACTATGCATATATGGTCAAAGTGATACAGGAACCAGAACCCACATCTTTTGAGCAAGCCATGGGAAGAGAAAAATGGGAGAAAGCCATGGATGAAGAAATGGATGCCTTGGAAGCAAATGCTACATGGGAGTTAGTACCTTTGCCTAAAGGTAAGAATGCAATTGGCTGTAAGTGGGTTTATAAGGTGAAGCACAATGCTGATGGTTCTGTGAACAGATACAAGGCAAGATTAGTAGTCAAGGGGTATGCACAAACATATGGCATTGACTATGAAGAAACATTTAGTCCGGTTGCAAGGATGGCAACCGTAAGAGCAGTCATTGCTATGGCTGCATCAAAGGGATGGTCTTTACATCAGATGGATGTAAAGAATGCCTTCTTGCATGGTGATTTGCAAGAAGAGGTCTATATGGAGCAGCCACCAGGTTATGTGCATGCTGTTCATCCTGAGTTTGTTTGCAGGTTGAAGAAAGCCTTGTATGGCTTGAAGCAAGCACCTAGAGCATGGTCTGACAAGATAGGACAGTATCTTGTCACTATTGGCTTTCAGATTTCCAAGGCAGATTTCTCACTTTATGTGAGAAAAACAGAGAAAGGTATTATGCTGCTTGTCATTTATGTTGATGATTTGATTATGACAGGTGACAGTGATGAAGATATCCTTCATGTGAAAATGCTATTGAAGCAGAAGTTTGAGATGAAGGATTTGGGAGAGCTGCGTTATTTCTTGGGCATTGAAGTGATTAGATCACCAAGTGGGATACAGCTCTTGCAGAGGCAGTATGGATTGGACATGCTGTCCAAATATGGGATGACAGGCTGTAAGCCTATTTCAGTTCCTTTGGAGCAAAATGTGAAGCTGAGCACAGATGCAGGTGAGCTTCTAGAAGACCCTACTATGTACAGACGCATAGTAGGAAGTTTGATTTATATGACTATTACCAGGCCAGATTTGAGCTATGCTGTTGGATTGGTAAGTCAGTTTATGCAGGCTCCAAGGAAACCACATTTGGATGCGGCTAGACGCATACTTAGGTATGTGAAGTCCACATTGCAGTATGGACTATTTTATGAGACTGGGGTTCAGATACAGTTGCATGGATACACTGATGCTGATTGGGCTGGTAGTATTTCTGATAGACGATCTACCAGTGGATATGTATTCTCTTTTGGGAGTGCTGCAGTCACTTGGAGCAGCAAGAAACAGCCTACAGTTGCCTTGTCGAGCACAGAGGCTGAGTACAGGGGTGCAGCAATGGCTGCATGTGAGGTAGCTTGGTTGCATAAGCTACTTTATGATATGCATCAGTCTACAGATGGGCCAGTTGTCATTTATTGTGACAACATGAGTAGTATACACTTGGCAAATAATCCAGTCTATCATGCTAGAACAAAGCACATTGAGGTGCATTATCACTATGTGCGAGAGAGGGTTTTACTAGGTCTTATTGATCTAGTTTATGTCAGCACAGAGGATCAGGTAGCTGACATATTCACGAAGGCATTGGGCGCAGAGAAGCTGCGCAAGTTCAGAGACCTGCTTGGTGTGCAGGAATTGGGATTGAGCTCGAGGGGGAGTGTTGAGATATCGAGCTCCACTCGTGATACGCCAGGGTGACCGTTGTATATTTATGTCACCGACTTGTCAGTTGCAGACGCGGTTGGTACACCGCCCATGAATAATAGCTACATGATAGCTATCCTTATCTACTCTAGTTCGTGGCTCAGTTAGTATGCCACCTTAGTTAGTTGAGTTTGGTTTGAGACCCATATATAGGGTTCTTCTATTTCTTTGTACTAGAGTTCTTTTGGCTTACACAACTAAGAAGAGGAAAACTGTTTTCAGCCTCCACACTTGTGTGTCTTCCCCCATTGTGCAAGCAAGAAAGCTTCAAGCGAGACTCCTTCCTTCTCTCCCACAATCTTGACAGATTTCATATGCCTTCTTTGTTGAATCAAGTTAGGTGCCTCACACCTATCCTTTTGATTCCTCTAGCAAAATTTAGGGTTTTCCATTAGGTGTATTTGCTACACAAGACAACACATAATAAAATCCTTATCATCTTTGCCTCTAAAATTGACATTATCGTGCTTCATTCTACACAACAAGCCCAAGCTTATTGTAACATGAATTGCAATATTTTCAAAAATCTTTCAAAGTTTAAAGAATAAGTTTTAGAACTTCCTTGAACTTTTCAAAATCTTGAGTTATAAACATGGAAAATATATGCAATTTTGATTTAATAAATTTTCCAAAATTTTGGGTTAATGGATTTGTATCTACATCTAGATATGTTATTTGAAAACATTATGCATGCCTATTTGGTACATCTAATCAAGTTTTGCAAAGCATGGTTTGACCTCTTTTAATATTTAACAAGAATCATTGATCATGTCTTTATACGAGAGGGTGCAAAATGATTTTGAACTATAGTCAACCGGATGGTTAGATATTGCTTTAAGGGTTTCACTTACCCTTTTGTGTAAATTATAGTCAATGATATGGTTAGATATTGCCCTAAGGGTTTTAGTTACCCTTTTCTATAAAGTATTTATCAACACTAAATCATTATTTACTTGGTTGGTTTAAGTTCATTTTAGTCGTTGACAAAAGCAACCCTCTTGTTTGTCTCTAGTCTATGTTCTTGTTTACAAGAACTCTTTCAAGAGATGAGTTTTCTTCATCCTAGAGCTTACTTGAGTTTAGAAAAATCCTTCTCAAAATCATGTGAGCAGATGGATTGGAGAAATGAGATCGGCAAGTTGTCAAAGAACCTTTGCTCATCTTGAAATCATTTAGAAAATAAACATCAACCTTGAACTCTAAGCTCCCTTGATCTTGTGTCAATAGTTGCAAATTTTGTCTTGAAGATTTGTAATGGAAATTCCAATAATCGTACCAAAATGCCCTACTTTTACATGTAGGATAGGAATGTGTTATCAAATGGCTCCACAATTTTGTCACATGCATAGACTTGGACATTGTGAGTGAGTATG
Organism: Lygodium microphyllum; assembly: GCF_053477565.2. Taxonomy (NCBI): domain Eukaryota; kingdom Viridiplantae; phylum Streptophyta; class Polypodiopsida; order Schizaeales; family Lygodiaceae; genus Lygodium; species Lygodium microphyllum. The sequence continues at coordinate 82,728,423 of NC_141150.1, read as the reverse complement.
TAGTAATGTGTTACACTAAAGAGAGAAACATTTCAATATGAGAGTAGAATCCTATAGTTTCCATTGCAATATTACTTTTTATAGTTCACTTCATGTGAATGTTTGTCATGTTAAGATGGTAGTTGGTTAGTAAATGATTTTCAAGCTATGCAAAATTTTCATTTCTAATTATTTGTGGTGCAATCCTTAAAAAATAATTCAATCTTTAGTTTTCAAAGTATGGTATAATTGGGACATTCTTTGTCCACAGTAACTTCATGGATGTTTAGTTGATTAATGTAGTGAGAGTTGATAGGTTGGACCTCCCTTTAATAATCAAGGTGCACAAGCATTGGCTTATTTCTAAACCCTTTTTGGCATTAGCACAACATGAAAAAACATGCATTCTCAAATTTTTTAACATCTCTCCTTTAAAGCTTGTAAGAGTAGGAATGATCTATTTTTGCTATCTAGTCACAACAATAGAGATGAATGATATTGACATAACACAATGAAGCACTTCTAATTTTGTTAATTATACATTTTTTTAAATGCATGAATATGTATACTTCTCAGAGAACATGTGCATCATCCACTTAAGTGGGGATAATTCCCAAGTGAAAAATCCTTAATTGTGTTAATTATTAAGGAACTTAGAAGTAAATTTAAACATACAAGACTTCTTTCCTAACTGTGTTAGTACTATCAAAACCTCTTCTTTGAAAATTTGTAGCTATGTATCATTTGAATTCCAACTTTTTGGGAGAAATTTATCGTCTATGTTGTTTCTAAGCTATTTTCTTATATTTGTGTTTCAATGACTATCAAGAAGTCTCTATGTCTAAGCACCAAGTAAACTACTCTGAATGGCCCACCATTTATATCCTTCTCTATGTAATGATTTTCTGCTTGAAGTCTATCCCTTTGTTTGCTATCACAAAGCATTCAAGTGAGAGTGTTACTTTGGGTCTTTCTCTTAATTTGATTTTGCAAAGCCTTCAAATGAAAAATATTGTTTTAAAACCTATGTTCTTGAGCTTGCTCTTGTTGTAGTTCCTTAAAGTATTGATTGATGTGCCTACATATGTACATCTTGTTTATGCAACCATTTAAATGGAATGATTTGGAATATTATTTAAAGAGCTAGTGGTGTTAAGACTATAGTGGGCCCTTGTTAGATGTGGGAACTTAGATGTTTCAAAGTTGAAAGAAAGGGTAGAAAATTGAAATTTAGAACAACAAAGAAAGGGAGAAAATGAGTCAAATGGAGGTTACAATGACCTTTTCTTCTTTGAAAACCAAATTGTGCCTTATAATACTTAAGAATGTGATTAGTAAAATCACACTTTCTTCTTTCCAAAACAATGTGTGGTTTTAGTAACCTCTTTAATTTAAACAAATGATCGTATCATGGAGTGGTAGTTGTAATCTATTATGCCCAGTCTAAACTTCCTTAAATGAGTTACCTATACCACCTTGACCCTAGACTTTTAGATGTCGTGCGGTAGTTGCTCTTACACATATTCTTGATGAACTCTAGGTCAATGCTTTGTTTGTGTGAAGTATTTAGGTCTCTAATCTTTGCTTTTATTTGTGGTAATAGCTCCCAACTAGAGTTACAGAGCTATGAATGAGGTAATTATGAATGCAATCCTTATATTGTAGTTCATGTTAAGATGTAGTGTAGCAATGTAATGGCCTAAGGATGAATATCTTAGATGGTAAACTACTTATATAGTGGGTGCAAGGTGTGTCTAATGGCTCTAGATTCTCATGTGCCTTATGTGAATGTGCATGTGTTTGTGTTTTCACATGCTAGTGTATGTGCTTGATAGCAAGCTCTAATTGGTGTGGGTATATGTATTCTAGCCCATATGCTTGGCAATGTATGACTTCGTGCTTTGAATGTTTCCAACTAGGAGCTTAACATGGATTTGTGTATGTGGATGTCTACTGGTGCCTTCATGTGCAATTGTGTGGAATGGATTTTGGTTATGGCAATGGACAAATGGGGGTGAACCCTTCTTACTTGAGTCTATTTGAGTAGACCTTATGAGCTGAAGTATTAGATTTGTACGCTCTAACAAAAGGTTGATGCATCCTTGACATAAGGCTCGTGAAGTATTCTAGGTGAAGGTCTAGTGCTCCTACAAAAAGATGGTTATTTATATACTTGATATGAGCCTAAGTCTCAACACGTAGGGTGCTATGAGTAAGAGAAAGGATTAAGAGTTGAACCCTAGTATGCCCTTATGGTGTGATAGAGGGGTCTTAAAACCCTAGGTTGTGGGTTAGAACATGTCTCAAAGAAAGCATAAGGTTCAATACCTAGGCTTCTAAGTGTGTTGGATGGCCCTAATGAGTTAGGAGAAGGTCCCCAACATGCTCTTTCTCCTTCATTCTTACTTCAAAAGACTACTTTGATAACACTTTTATCTATTTTCCATTGTAGACCATCACATGCCATTATTAATTGCTCTCGGGCTTGTTGATTCTTCTTGATGTCGTTTTCATGTAGAGTTGTTTTAGCCTTCTCTTTCTTTCATTGCATTATTAGGTCTACCAATTAAGGTTGCATTCCTTCATGTTATTTTTTAAGCTCTTTTAGTTCCTTTTCCTTTGCTTCAAGTGCTTGGTATTTTTTCATCAACCAAGTTTAGATATCTTACAGAGCAACTGATGGTTGGCTTGTACCATAAACAATTGATAGGACTCCTGAGTGTTTCCTAATATTTTTCCTCTACCTCTTGTTTATCCTAAAGTGCTTCCTTTTTATCCCTTCTAAGTTCTCTACATAGCAGTTCTAGGGCTTCCAGGTTCCCTACTATGCTTATTATCAAACCAAGTTCTTTGAGCCTAAGGTGACCTTGCCTGGTGTGGTCTGTTAGCTTGTGTAGGAGATGCGGCTTCTTGGATGCTTCTAATCTTCTTTAAACTTGAGATTTTGTTCTGCAAGCATTGTATCTAATTTACTAGATTTTTTATTTTTTTTTTTGGTCAAGATCCTTCATGCTTTCAATGGTCTTTTCTTATCCCTTGCTCTAGCTACCTTCCCCTTCTACCATGATTGTTTGAATTTATTAAACCAGCATGTGGTCGATTTCCCATTTTTTATCAACAAACAAACGATTATAAAATAGTTTATTAAATGATTTGCATGTGTTTCTTCATCCTTGCCTCTATTATTCTTTCCTCTTTTTTACTTGTTTTCTAGGAAGCACAGGTTAGTACTCGTTCCTCAAGGGTTTTTCGGTCATAGAAGCTTGAGGTAGGTGAACTTTTCTTGCTCTCTTGTCTTGTCCTCTTTTTCCCTTGTTCGCTTCTCTATTTTTTGCTAGTTGCTTGACTTCTTCTTTGTAGCTCCTCTTGTTCTTGTTTCCTTTTTTCAACTTGTTCTTTTTGCTCTCTTTCTTTCTCTTTCTCATGCTCCCTAGTTCTTCCTACATGAGATAGCTCTGGTATGGCAATGGCTCTCCCCATGAATGAAACTATACCTACGGTTGGCAATGCATCAAGAAAGAGTCCTAGTCCCACATTAATCTTCCTAGTGAGTGCACTAGCAAAGCCTACTATTTAGGCTCATAGGGACTCATATCAAGGGACTAGGGATTTTGCCACCTTGATGATAGTTTCATACACTCCTTCTATCCATAGGTCATTTAGATCTCTAGCCACGAGTTTTTCAATGAGTATTTCTTCCATCAGGTGTTTGGGAATCCTTGTTTTCGAAAGAATATGGTTATTATCAATGAACATGTGATGAGAAGCTTGGGCTACTATACATAACTCCTCTTCCACAATGGCATTAAATTGTACACCATGTCTTGTGAGGTCAAGTGAATTTTTCCATCGTTGCAAAATACTGGAAAATCTTGTGGAGCCATTGTATTTTCCTTGCTTATTTTGTATTCCCAAAGTGAGCTTCACAAGTTGTGGTGTGAGAGTCACTCTATCAATTATCTGTTTACCCCTTGCCCAATAGGGGAACATGTTGTTTTTGAGTTAGGGTCATAATTATGATTGAAACTCAAGCATGTGATTAGGTGTGTTGGACACACACAAAAAGAAAAACAGAAATCAATTCGTGAAGATCCATCAATCGAAACAAGGGGCAATGAAAAGGAAAAGTGTCAGGGGAGTGGTGTTTGACAAGGCAATCAAGTTCGAGTGTGATTTCAATGTGAGAAAGGCACATTCACATGGAAACATGTCAAAAATGTGTATAAAAACACAATCAAAATTAATCACACAAAATCTGTGGACCGAAATGAAGAGAACAAAAAAGGAAAAACGTTTGGTTAGATGCATGACTCAAGGCTATCCTATGAGAAGAAAGCATATTCACATGTAGAAGAGCAAAACTCACGTAAGAAAATACCTGTAAACATGCAAAAATGAATAACGGCCAATCCATGTGTCACAAAGATGGGCTATGAAAAGCAAAAATGTCCAAGAGAAAGGAAAGATCATGGCTATCAGGTCAAACTGTAACAGAGTGCAGTAAAAAGGAAAATGTCAAGGTTAAAGGGACAAATAGGCCTATAATGTTAGATTTTAATTTTGGTAAACGTAAGATGCATTCACATGGAAGAATGGCAAAATGAGAAAAAAAAGTGAAAGGACAAGGAAAGACCCCAAGGATGAGATAGAACAAGGTGGTTGGGTGAGGAAGGGACCTCAACAAGGCATAGATAAAACATTATATGGTTTAAAGATCATATTGTGGGGTGTTCATGAGGGTATGTAGAAGAGACGTATAGGGACGCATCCCCATACTTAAAATCTTAACGGACCAATTTGTCTAATCGGCAAGGGCCTAGTACTTAACCATGAACTGAAACCTTGTGTCCCTACACTTAATTCATGACATATATATAAATACAAAAAGTAGGGTTAGAAACACTTAAGTCAAGGTGGACCATCATCAATGCACTAGGGGTTGGGATCATCTATAGGGGGTACCACAGCTCGCCACATTACACATCTAGAATGGCGAGGGACCATGGATATCTAGGGAGGTAGCTTGCTGATGAAGAACCGTTAAGTTGTCAATGACAAAGAATATAGCACTCGGCTCAACAAGTGATCATATAAGAATGATAGATTAGTCTCTCGCCCCACAACTCACATCACTCGAAGAGAAAGAAAAGAGAACCCATATCTTACACCCAATTGAGAAATTGACAAGGGGAATGGTATAGAGAGAGTATACCAATGTGCACAATTGATGGTGCATTAGTGCATCCCAACCCATCTAGCATAGATGTAAGGAAGCAGGCCATGGAGCCTTATAGTGCACTGCACAGAACAAAGTGACGTGCTTGCTAGTGATAGCAGAGGCCCGTCCCGTTTATGCATAGGGAAATAGAAATGTAACCTAGTACCATTGTTGTAACGTCCCTCAAACCTCACCTCTCAAAGTTGATTGAAGGGAAAATCAATCATGATCAACCTCCTCTGTCTCATGCTCTATTGATAGATACAAGAGGAAAACCCATACTTACATCCCCATCTAGTTAGGATACAAGCTCACATCGCTCAAGGAGTTGTCAATGAAGAGCGGCTTCATCCTACTGATGATGTCAAATAATGTTTGTTGATGAAGAGGCATATCCAGGGAGTTAGCCAACAAATCAAGAACTTGGATGGCATGTAGAAGAGGCCATCTATTGTGGGGATTAAATGCAACTATCTAGGCACAGAGCACAGTGCACCAAGGAAGGTAGCTTTAGAACTACATCCTGGGGAATTTTCACTGAGGAGTCAATTGTTGTGGAATGTAGGGTATTACCACCTTTTCCATAGCCAGCTTCCCATCCAAGGGTGTTTACCACCTTGGACACAACTATCTAAGTATAGGACACATTGCACTGAGGGAGGGAGCTTTGGAACTACATATCTTGGGGAATTTTCACTGAGGAGTAATAATTACTCTCAATAATCCTCTCTTGGTCATGGATACTCCTCCCAAGAGGTATGTCTGCTATGAAGAGTCACAAGAGCCACTACAATGTCTCTTGGAAGCTTACTACTGTCACTGTCACTGCAATCTTTAATTCAAGTCTTCTTTTAGCTATTTCAAACTTGTATTCTTCCTCTTAAAAGATTGCAAAACATTCTCCAAGCTAAATATCATCCATCAAAATACTTATAGAAGCAAACAGAGGCTCACAGAGACCATATACAAAAGCTCTACAGCATACTACAAAAGGTCAATAGGAGGCATAAAAATCATAGAGCTTCAACCAAGACTACTTAAAATCATCCAAAATCTTCTAATACACCCTTAAACATTCCTCAAAACACTCATTCATAATCCAAACCTTGCAAACAAAAAGAAAACATATCAAAACCAAAGGCAAAGCAGACCCTATCAAAACCAAACAAACACGTCACTGAACCTATCAGAACATCATATCTCAACCAAAAAAAATCATGATCTTCTCAAACCTTCTCAATCCATCCCAACACACTCCAAAACACTTCCAACACATCCAAAATCAATCAGTAAATCCTAAAAATCAACCATTCAGCTCATAAAAACAACACAAATTAGCCCAAAAAAAAAAGTCGATTCAACCCTCAATATTTATCCACTAAAGTAGGAAAGTCTCAATGTGAATGTTTTCTATAGCTTGACTCTACATTTGGCACCTTTCCCAAATTATTCACTATGATTGCAAAGAGCTATACTAGAAGGAGATTTGAGGGTGATGGCACAGGTCTTCCACCACCTCTTCACTTACAACAAGACCTTGAGTAGCCCAACTAGGATACCTAAGTACCTCTTAGAATATGTATGATGGGGAACATGGTTAAGCAAGGCATGAATACTTTGTGGCTAGAGTTTATCATAGAATCCCTAGCCAAGGCACAAAGATTAGCTCCAAATAACCCAAAGGTGAGGCTTAATCACTTGGAGGCTATGCATAGCATCATTAACTATGGCAACACACTTGCGTGCAAAGTCATTTTTATAGTGGGAGTGCCTCAAGAGATCTTAACATTATGTATAGAGCAATCTACACTATCCAAGGATTCATATGAGGATACTATTAAAAGAGAAAAGAGGTGAAAAGATGGAGGGAACTCTAGCCATAGTAGTGGCACAAGCAAGAAGAAAGAGAAGCACAAAGAAGAAGAAGAAGGGAGCTCATCTTTGAAAGGCATTGACAAAGGGGACATAGAAGAGGAGCAACAATCGTTCGTGCTACTAAAAGGAGGTCAAGAAAGAATGAAGAAAACTGAAATCTAGAATGAGGCAATCCAAGAAAAAGATAACAGGGCCATTAGAGCATCAATAGAAGAGTCCATACACAATGAGGACCCATCATATTGTAGGGGGCAAAACTTATAGCTAAGAAAGGAGAAAATAATTCTAGAAAGGGAAAGGAGAAGGTGACAAATGAGTTAACCACGGATTTTGCAACTTTCCATGAGCTAATGGCTCAACTTGGTACCATGCAAGCATAGATTAATGAGTTGGCAAAGGCCCTTATCTAAATTCATCACAACCAATCCAAAAGAGAGATCTCACCTAAGAGATACCACAAAGAATGTGTAAGACACTTCTAAGGGCCAAAATGCAGCAGGAAGGTTAGGAGCCCTTGAGTGGATAATTAGAGAACTCCAAGAGAACAAGGCAAATGAACTAGGAGCTCCAAGATAAAAAGGACATGGGAAGAGCACAAGAGCTTCTTAATAGATTCAGAAAAGCATGTCGAGGAGCTCCATGCTCAATTGCAAGAATGCAACAAGGCACTAAAGGGGATTCAAGAAAATCAAGAGCAAGAGTTTCAACGCTAATAATTGAAGGAGTGCAACTTGATGCTCTATGGATCTCTATAACTAGCTGAAAGAGCATGACATTGTGCTTAAATACCTCCAAGAGAAACATGTATAAGAGCTTCAAAGTCAACTAAAAGACGGCAATACAACTCTTAAAAAGCCTCAGTATCAACTTAAAAAACAAAAGACTACCATGAGTGAGCTTTAAGATAGGCTCAAGGGGCAAGACCAGTCACTTATAGACTACACAACCAAAACAACTAAGCTAAGTACATAGATAACGATAATCAACTACTACCAACTCATTGATGTTAAGATTAAGGTAGCCCAAGAGAAAAAAAATATAGATTCACATGAGAGAAGGCACCTAGAGCACCAACAAAATACATGGTCAATGGATTGCCTCATATAAAGGTTATATTTAGTTCATTAGACATGGTGTGTTGCCGGGTTGGGGTTGTATAGTTGAGGAGCTATCAAAGCAAGTTCAAAGTATGTGTCCTAGTCATCTACAAGCAATGAGATCCTTGGCCTTTCTTTTCCTTTTGGTGGCTTAATGCCCTTCTAGACAAGTCCACCTCAACACATTTTCTCTTACTTTAGAACTGCTAGTATTAGCTCTTTTACTCCTATGTCAAAATAATTTATGATAGGGTTATCTTCAACATGTAGGCACTATCTCCAACAATTTCCTAATTTTGATTGTTAAGGAAACTTTCTCCAATGCTTCCCACAAATCATAGGAATTATTATTGTTTTGTTCTTTCCTTTCCCATGCTAGGGATACTAGTCTCTATGGGAATGGAGTGATCCCCAATTGCATTTTAGGATTAGCTAAGGGTACAAGCAATAGTGTATGGTCAAAAGATAGTTAAGGAGAATCTAACTTGGGTAATTCTATACTTAGATACCAAAAAAAAAAAATTGATTTGAACCTTCACTCTTGTTCTTTTATTTCTAATTCAAGTAAATTTCCCAACAAGGTTGAAGGATCAGCATATGCTTATTTACCTTTATCACTACTCTTGTTCTCATTCCTCTTTGAACAATTCTCTTTGCAATGTCCCTTGCCACTACAAATCCTATAAAGAGAGGTATAGTCTTGGTTTTTCCTTGCATTCAAACAATAGGTAGCTACATGACCTCTTATTGAGAGTGGTAACAAATCACTAGACCTCTACACCTTTGCCCATTTTCTCTAATTGTGTTTTGGAACTTTCTATTATTCCTCCTAAAAGGGAAACTTATCCCTCAATTCTCATCAATATTTTTATTATTTCAAGGAATTGGAGGTCCCCTTAGGTAGGCAAGCTGCCTAGCCTAAAAAGGTTGAGTGGGTTGTCCAATCTCATGTATGACTTAGTTTTATCCAATCTAGTTATAGGTTGTTTGCATTATCTAAGCTTGTTGTTGCTCTTATCTTATGCCAAGAGTTAGTATCCAAATGCCTTGTTTTAAAGCAAAAGATACAAAAAGGCAGATAGTCTAGCATTAATCTTGAAGTGTTTTGGATTTTATAACCACACAACCATAACCATGACATGTAAAACACCAAATGTTTGATATCTTGAAGTGTTTTGCATTTTATAACCATGACATGTAAAACACCAAATGTTTGATATCGATGGATTTTGATTAGTAGTACTCAAAGGTTGTTGTGAAACAACAACTTGGGTCATTATCAAATAGATTTCTTTTAAGGGAGCTTGGACCGCACTCATGATTTCTTCTTTTATCTTACCTAATGACTTTACAATAATGACACCCACCTTAGATAAATCTAATGTAGGTTGGAGTTGTAGTATTGATGGCATTCCCATTTGTACCATATAAGCCAAGATTGAGGTATATGGATTCAAAGGTATGTTTGCTATATTTGTCCATGCAAATGTGAAAGGATTTACTAAAACTATCATGTATGATGTATTCTTTGTAGATACCCTACTCGATGTATTTGGGTATTGCATTCATGATTCTTTAAATGAATTATCTCACCATTGTTGGCTAATTTGAACTTCTTTCCACTAATCTAGCAAGCATTTTGGCATCTACAAGTGTACCTAGCCTCTATAGGCTTACATGTTGGTGGACCTCGAGATTAAGCCTATCTATGAACTTACCCTTTTGCATATGTTCATCAAAGGTTGGATTCAAATTGTCTCCTTCTGGATATATTTCTCAACACTCTTCTTCACTCTTTGAGATGAATGATCCAATTGAAGCATTAGTCTATCTTGGAAATCTTTTTGTGTTGATGGCAAGGCAACATATGTCCCTTTATATTGCACATTTAATTTTCTATACCACCTCCTTGGTTAGTCCTTTAATGTTATAGGAAAGATATGAAACTTTTCATCATCAACTATTCCATTTGCTATGTAGATTACCTTGAATCTTTGCTTATGCACATTAGGCGCTTCATTTCAAAGTCCCCTATTGGGTAGAATCAACTAGATCCATAGGATTTCGAGCCATTGCTTTTATGAATAATGTTCTTAACCCAAAGTCTTGAGCAATATCAAACCATATAGTTTCATCAAGATCTTGATATAGGGATTTTAATCCCAAATCACACAGTCTCATAATGGTTCTTCTTTATGAGGGATTCTAAGCAAAGATTGTAATCCTAAATCATGTACTTATTCTATCCATGAGATCTCAACTAGCTCTTTAAATAGTTGGTTTAAACCAAAGATATGCTCTAAATCCCAAATAAACAAAGGTTTGTTACTCCCTATTGTAGCATTGGTCTTACTTTCTATGTTTTCACTTTGCCCAATTCTTTTCCCAATCAAGGACTATTGGTACTTGAGACCACTCTATCCCAATAGTTTAAATCCACTTTGCTTTCTTTTGATGGTATCCTATCTAATTGTATTTCACACCCCAAAGGTTCCTTTTTTGAGCTAGATATTGCATCTACACCTAAATTCAATAGTACATTTACTCTTTCAAGACTTTCTAGTAGCCAAGCTTCTTGTCAAGCTACTCATTCCCTTGCTCATTGATCTTGGGCTTCATTCTGATGCTTTCTACTCTCTTTAGAATTCACCAACCACCTATCTCATTCCTATCTCACATTAAACTAAACTTTACGTTTGCTATTATAGCCCCCCATAATTTCTTTCTAATTATGGATTTTTCTTAAATCTCAATTATTAAGGTTTTCTCTATTCCATGCAACCTATAATAATTTAAGAATAGCTATTGGCAATTCTAGGTCCACCTCCCTATAAGTCAATTTGTTTTCTTAATCGAGTATTAAATCTATGATTTCTACAACTTCTCTAGCATCCTTTGTATCAAAGTTATATTTAAGTCTCTGGATACATGAATTCACATACATACATCGACCCACTTAAATTTTCTAAAGGTTCTATATGATGATCAATAGTACCAATCAAAGTGATATGATACACTAATTGTATTTATTTAGACTTTGTCGACTAATGCAAAATGTGTTACCAACAAGGCAATTCTTTGGACACTATCATTATTACCCCAACTCCAAGTTGACAATTGTTCTACACCACATATAATTGTGGCCTAAAGTATCTACCATCATTAATTAGGTCCATATCCATTGCCCAATTTAGTATTTGCCTTTGGCAATCTTGGGAAAAGTTTGAAAATTTGTCTCTTAGTGTGGGAGCTTCTCCCTTGACCGCCAAGACCCATGGACCACTTATTGTTTCAAGTGTTTCAAGCCAAGTGCAATGACTACCTTTCACATAGCCGCACATGCTCTCGAATCCACGAGTGTAGTGAGCTTACCTCCATGCCCAATCGAGTTGCCTCCTCCCTCAAGCACTCCGGTAGCTCCATGATCCAAGGTGCAAGCTGAAGCAAGCTCAATCCTCAAGCTCTAAGCTCCATGCTCCATTGCCGCATGCGAGACAAGAGAAGAGAAGAGAAGAGAAGAAAAGAAGAAGAGAGGAGAAGATGGAGAGCTTCTCCACCAAGGTCCCTCACTCTCACACACTCACTCCCTCTCTCAAGCACAAGCTCAAGCAAGCAAGAACAATAAGAACAAGAGGAAGAGGAGTGCTAGCTTTGGCCACATACAAGAATGAGCTTCTTCATTCACTTTTTGCTTTTTATACAAAACCCTAATCCCCTTTGGGCACCCATCCCTTTTTTACATGCCAGCCATTTTAGCATAGGTCCTCTTTTCCTATTCCCTTTCTATTTGCATTGTGCCTTCACCCATTCCCGTCTACATTTACAAATTGCACAGGGGGGAGCCTGGCACTCTTTTACAAAGATTTAGAGTGTGCTTTTATATTTGAAATGTGTCTTTCTTCTTTTGCCCTTTCCCTAAACTTTTAAGGTTATCCTTATACTTTTGGCCTTTTTTCCTCCTATTTCTTCAGTCGACGAGCCGCCTTTTTCTAATTTGCCATGTATCTTCTCATCATGGCCAAACCTACCACAATTGGCACAAGGTCTAGATCTAAGATCCATGCACTCGGTCGAAAGGTGGTTTTTTTTGCAATGTACACATTGCATGTGAGGTCGTACATGCCTTCTCATCATCTCTTGAAGCCTAGAAAACTCTAGCTTCACATCCACCAACTCATGACACTCTTTCCCTTGTCTTGGGTACACTGGTTGGATCTTTCACTAATGGTCGTAGCTCTTTCTAAGATTCTAGAGGTAGTGCTGTCTCAAGTTGTGGGTCTTCAGCTCCTCTCCTTGAGTAGGTTATCCACTCATATGTCTTCTTCAAAGACCCTAGCTAACACATTCCTTTGCAAGGTTGAGTTGTCACCAAGTCCTTGTAAAGCTCTTTGCTTCTTCAGATCCCGCTTATGAACACAATGGAGATTGCTTGTTCACTAGGTCGCTCTGGGGGTGGGATACTCTTAAAGAGGCTTCACACTTGGGTGACGTAGTCTTGATATTCTCCTTGTCCTTTTGACTGACATTCATGAACCTAACAACGAGGTTGTCAAAGTATCCTGCCTCAAAGAATCTCTTGATGAAGAGACTCTTGAGGTTATTGAAGTCATTGCATTCAGCATTATCTAGACTAGTATACCACGTCATTTATCTCCTAGGAAAAGTTCAAAAGCATGTGCATGTTGAGCAAGGTCTGTGAGGTCATTAGCTTTGTATACTTGCTCAAACTACTCCACACAAAGCTATATGGGTCATTGTCGGGCTGATACTTATTGAGCTGCTTATAGCAACCACATGTATTTCAATCTAGCTCCTAGAATTCAGGTGATTCCCAATCTTGTTAGCAATGTAGTCACTAGAGCTGCTTTGCTCTGCTCTGCAGAGAGTGGTCCTTCCAAGTTTGGATGGACTATCCGAGTCCTGAATGTATTGTGTGAGGGTTTGTGTTGTCCAAGTTGCCTAACTCAACCGTCTGAGTCCAAATGGTCCTAAACAATGGGCACTCCACCGTCCTCCAAGGCTAAATATGTGAGCATCCGAGTGAATGAATTTGGGGTATCCTAATTTCATTGTCTAACACCAAATTAGATCCAAGTCCGAGTGACATCATCTGAGTGGACTTGTGACTCGAGCTATCCGAGTGGTAGTGGGACTCGGACAACTATGGAATTCGTCCAAGTGCAATACTCGAGGGTCCAAACAATGAAAATATTATCAAATCTCACACATGCCTTAATCAATCTCTCAACTATGATCCTAGAAGCAATTATCCAACACAAAGACACACTCAAAGCTTACGCATGGTGGTGAAGATTACCAAGCACAAAATGGTTTCTAGCCCTATATATATATATATATATATATATATATATCAAGCTCTCTCCCTCAATTTAGAAATGATAAATGAGCTCTCCCAATGCCCTCTTGGCTTCTTAAACCCTTTCTCTCTTGCCATGTTACTTCCCCCTTCTCTCTCTTTACTGTATTAATGCCCTGAAACTCTCTTTTCCCTATTTTTTTCTTGTTTTAGGCCTGATATTACAATAGAAACCCTACTATGTATTTCTATATTTTTTCCTTTTTTTTTCTTACATAAATGCATCCAAATCACAAGCAACCACTTATACTTATTTGATCTACTTATCTAAATCTAAAAAACCAAAAAAAAACTACTTTCAAAGGAAATTGAATTCCTCTTCAACTCCCTCGCTTCCTATCTATCTCAAGCACCAGTTCAAGCCTCACCTCAATGCTCGATTTGGAGTACGCAAGCACTCAAAGCTTGAATCCTTTAGTCTCGACAATGAAACCAAAATGTGGGAGCTCCTTGCTCGACTGCCAAGACCCACAAACTTCTTATTATTTCAAGTGTTTCAAGCCAACTACAATGGCTACCTCTCATATAGTCATACGCACTCTCACATCTACAAGTGTATTGATCTTACCTCCATGCTCAATCAAGTTGCCGCCTCCCTCAAGTACTCTGGTAGCTTCACAATCCAAGGTGCAAGCTCAAGAAAGCTTGATCCTCAAGCTACAAGCTGCATGCTCTATTATCGCGAACAAGTCAAGAGAAGAGAAGAGAAGAGAAGAGATGAAGAAAAGAGGAGAAGATGGAGAGCTTCTCCACCATGGTCCCTCGCCCTCACACACTCACTCCCTCGCACTCCCTCTCTCAATCACAAGCCTCAAGCAAGCAAGCAAGAACAAGAAGAAGAAGAGGAAGAGGAGAGCTAGCTTTGGCCACACACAAGAATGAGCTTCTTCATTCACTTTTTGCCTTTTATACAAAACCCTAATCCTTTTTTGGCACCCATCCCTTTTTTACATAATCAACGATTTTAGCCTAGGTCCTCTTTTTCTATTCCCTTCCTATTTGCATTGTGCTTTCACCCATGCCCGCCTACATTTATAAATTGCACAGGAGGAAGCCTAGCACTCTTTTTCAAAGATTTAGAGTGTGCTTTTATATTTGAAATGTGCCTTTCCTCTTTTACACTTACCCTGAACTTTTAATGTTGTCCTTGTGCTTTTAGCCTTTTTTTCTCCTATTTCTTTAGTCGGGCTGCCTTTTTCCATTTTGCCAATTTTCTTTTGACTTTCTTTGTATTGGGGTTAACACTTAGAAAAGAGACTTTATCTTTGCTCATTGATTCTAAGTATGTGTACCTAGGATTAATTTATCCTAGGGATCTTTACCACCTATCAAGTATGGTTAGCTCTCGAAAAACACACCAAAAAATGGCTAGCCAAGATAAAACCACTTTTATTCGTATAGTAATCCAACTGCACTCAGGATTATTGCACTAGATAAAGTGAGATTGTGCTAATAAACACACTCTTTTACTCACTTTCCAAGCTAGCCTAAAAACCACTTATGTAGTCTATTGGGCTAAACCCATAATAGTTGGGATATTGAACAAACTTCTATTCTTTCAGAAGTTGCAACTCACTTTGGTAACAATCTCTCACCTTGTCTCTCAACACTCTAACTAACCATGCATCATTCTCTTCAAACCAAGAAAGCAAGAACATAATACTAACTTCAAGGTGTAGTAAACTTACCAACTCACCTTTCCACATTGTACTCCAAAATCTTGAAGGCTCAAAGATGGTTCCACAACCCAAACAATACAATCTAATGTGATCGCTTTTCAAATCCACCATCAAGCATACCAATGAGTTGAGAAGCTATAGTAGAGAATAAGATAAAAGAAAAAAGATGCTGCAAAGCTTCACCTTCCCTTAGTCTCTCACTCAACACACCTCTCACTCTCCCTCTCTCAATCACTCTCGATAATGGAGATAATATGATAGAGAATAAGAGAATAAAAAGCTTTGATAGTTGCATTAACAGATATTCCACAACATGGACACACCAAAAGTTCAATACAATTGAGACCTCCTACCATTATATAAACTAATATTAGAATGAGGTTTAGGTCACTTCTTTAGGGTGATGCCCCATTTGTGTTTTAGGCTTTCCACAACTATGAATCAGGGTTTACACCCTCTCTTAGGCATTCTATCCACTTTATGGGATGTAGATCAGAAGAACGCTTTATCTTTAACCTAATTAGACCTAACATATGCTATTCTAGTCACAAATCCATGTGTGCAACCCACACAACAGTTGTCATGATACAATGTGCAAAGGAGTCAATCCCACTCTCACAAAATAGTACATTCATGATAATCATGTGTCCCCAAAGTACAACAAATAATACAAGTGCTTAAAATTAATATACTAAAGCTCTTTAAAATAATATCCTTAAAAAGTAATATCTAGCATTTGTGCTTCAACCTTCTTTGACTTTGACCTTCACAAAATACTGTTAACATTATCTCCTTCCAAGATGAGTACTAGTCCCAAGGCACTCACATCAAAGGTAGACGTGGAATGCTGGGAGCAATTAACAAAGTAGCTCTAAAGAAGGGATGGTCTTGATGGAGGATTGATATATGTGGTTGATGGAGAACTTTGGATGAAAATGATGATATGATACTACAAATGGTATGAGCGATTTTGTTGGTACTATGGTAGATGACAATGAGAACAATATGGTTGAGAACACACCTTTAAAAGTTCATATTGGGAAAGAAACACTTGATTGATGGTTCTTCAAATGGATTGGTCATCAAAAAGGTAGAGGAGGTCATAGAAGATGGAAGATTTGATACGAATGCAAAAGGGAGTGCTCATGAGTCTCCATCAATGATTGTACCTACAAAGTAAAACCTCACATGCAATAACTTCCTAGGAAAGAGTACTAGTCTTCTATTCATACACATGACATAGGATGTTGTCGGTTTGGGAGATGGGTCAAACCCTAGGCAAATGTGAAGTGTTGTCCCACACTTGAGGAACCAAACCCTTGAATAGTTTATAGTACAAATATTATGTGAGTGCATGTGCTTACATAGTCAGATACTTAGTTAGAAGATAGCTCCAAGGGTTCTTCTACCAATGATAGTAAATAGAGCAAGGAATTTTGAACTTGATGATGAGGATGGGAGGAATTGTTGTTGTAGAGAAAAAGGAGTTGGTGAGATGAAGCGATTGGGGAGACACCCTTAGAGGAAGATGGAAAAAAGATGGAGACTAATCCAATAAGCTCTTGAAGCACATGGTTCTCTGTTAGATCAAACACATGTGGTAGTTGATGAAATCAGTCCCTATCTACTTGAAGTACCTTATCCTTCTTACTTCAAAGTGGAGCCATAGCTCCTGCTTGCTCTAAAAATTTGAAACTAACTATGGTCCTTCTTGCTGTAATTGTACCTGTGACCTAAGTAACTAGGGTTTTATATTTGAAAGGAAACTGGATGGAGAAAGAGGAAAGAAGAAAATGACCAAAGCTTGATGCTCTGATACCACTTGTAATGAATGAAGCTAAGAGGAGAGAGGAGAATGAGCTGAAGAGAGAGAAAGAGAGAAGAAAGAAGAAAAAGAAAGACTAGAAGAGGGGAGAAAAGGATAAAAAATAGGGGAGAAAGGAGGAGGAAGCCATGGAAGCTTGGGATGAAGGTGAAGAGTATGTTTTTTATAATAATTGGATGCTCTAAACTCGAACTCTTACACCTTATATGCCCCGATCTTAGTGTGACTAAGTGTCTAATCCCTAGTTTCCATGGCTCATAATTCACATGTATCCCACTTTCAAATATGTAATCTAAGATGTTCGCCCAAAAACAAGCACAAATTTTATCTGCAAACACATTGCAAATTACATGTACTATTGAGTAATCACTACAGAAAGGGTATATTGTTATAAGACTATCACTGGTGAGTTCAAAGTAAGCAAGGATGTTGTTTTTTATGAGATGAGAAGTTGGTGCCTTAGTGGACTAGAAATAGCATCTAGTACTACATCTATAATTAGCCCTTAGTGTGGGATACTATGGAGTAGTCTCACATATTCAAGTGTATCTACAAGTGTTTTAAGTAAAGACAAAGGAAAGAAGAAATACTCAGATGGTAATGATACATCCACTGGTCATTCCAAATTTGATGGAGATTCCAATGGTTCATAGAGTTTGGATGATGAGCTTGGTATTCCTTCAATCAAGACACCAGGTGTACAGAGAGCACATGGTAATGTAAGGGCTCCTCTGAGTGATCTAATGGTACGCAGGTCTAGCAGGGTGAGATACCTTATTAAAGATTTGGTTTTGAAGGTTATGCAGCTCACCATTATGGTTATATGGTAAAGATGGCTGATGATGTTGAGCTCGCTTGTTTTAAGGATGTTGTTAGTCATGCTCATTGGGATGTAGTAAAAATGGATGAGAAAATGGCTATATCAGAAGCCAATAAGACTTGGGATCTTGTACCATTACTTAAGGGCAAGAAAGCTTTTGTTTGTAAGTGGGTTTACAAAATCAAGCATAACGCAGATGGTTATGTGAGTAGGTATAAGGCTTGGTTGGTTGCAAAAGGCTATGCTCAAACATATCACATACATTATGAAGAGATATTCGATATGATTACTAGAATGGTAATTGTTAAGTGTTTGATTGCTTTGGTAGTAACCAAAGGTTGGAGTTTGTAGCAAATGGATGTTAAGAATACCTTCTTATATAGTGAATTGCAAGAAGAGGTGTATATGGAGCAGCCTGCAGGTTATGAGGATTTAGAGCATCCCACATATGTGTGTAGGTTAAAGAAGACGCTCTATGGGCTGAAACAAAACCTAGAGAATGGTTTGATAAGATCGGAGAGTATCTTGCCGGCATTCATTTTTATGTTTTTGATGTTGATCACTCGCTTTATGTGAGAAAGAGAGATGCAGGTTTGGTCATCACAGTCATCTATGTGGATGACTTAATTATTACAGGTAATAGTGATAGTGGGATTGTTGAAGTTAAGGACTTTTTGAATAAGAAGTTTGAGATGAAGGATTTGGGTGAGCTAAGGTACTTTCTTGGTATTGAGGTGATCATATGTGATAATGGTATATGGTTGTCCTGAAGGCAATCTGGCTTGGATATGTTGTCTAAGTATGATATGATAGTATATAAGCCTCTTTCAGTGCCATTGGAGCAAAATATAAAGTTGAGTGTTAATGTTGGCGATGAGATAGAAGACTCTACTATGTTCAAGAGAATAGTAGGGAGTCTGATTTACATGACTATCACAAGGCCAAACTTAAGTTATGCTATTGGCCTTGTTAGTCAATTTATGTAGATACTTACATGTAGTTAGATGTATATTGATGCAAATTGGGCTAGTAGCATGTCTGACAGAAGATCTACCAGTGGATTCATATTTTCTGTAGTAGATACGTGGACCAATAAAAATCATCCATGATTGCTTTATCAAGTACAGAGAAGGCTAAGTACAAAGGTGCTGCTATGGTAGCATGTGAGGTGGTATAGCTGTAAAAGTTATTGGGTGATTTGGATGTGCAGAGAGATGGTCCAATTGTTATTCACTGTAGCAACATGGGTAGTATATAGTTAGCTATGAACCCAACATTCCATACTAGGACAAAACACGTTGAGCTGCATTACCACTTTGTAAGAGAGAAAGTACTTGCAAGAGAGGTCGACTTGGTACATAGGATTAGATAGTTCACATTTTCACAAAGGCATTAAGTATAAAGTATCTTCAAATTTTTCAAAGCTTACTTGGAGTTGCAAAGATACAATTGAGCTTGAGGGGGAGTGTTGAGATGGCAAGCTCAACATGTGTGGATATTGATGATGGACTGCTTGGCTAGATGGGTTCACACATCTACAGTTAGCACATTGGTGGTCATTATGATCCTCATATGGCTGCTCACTTATCACTTATTGTATTTAGTTTATTGCACCTACCTACAACCGGTATAGTTATAGCACTCGTAAATTAGTATACTCAGTTATGCACTATTTGACTTAGCCCACTTTCCTTTATGTTGTATCTTATCTATCATTTGTGTACATTGTATTGTGTGTGAAAGAAGAAGAAGAAAGTATCAAGAAAATGTTTTGGCCTCTACCTCTCTTTTTGTGTTTTTGAGTGAGCTTCCTCTTATATGTATGGTATATGTTTGGTATATCAGCTCAAGAAAGTCCCCCACCATGTGCTTTATGACATGCTAGAGGCTATCTATGAGAGAAAGAACTTTGAAAACAACTCCTTAAGTGTGGGAGCTTTCGCTCTACCGCCAAAACCCATGGACCGCTTATTGTTTCAAGCATTCCAAGCCGAGCACTAATGGCTACCTCTCACATAGCCGATGCACCATCCATATATACGGGTGTAGTGAGCTTACCTCCATGCCGTTCGATTTACCTCCTCTCCCGCGCACTCCGATAGCTCCACGATCCAAGTGCAAGCTTCAAGCAAGCTCGATCCTCCCGCTCCAAGCTCCAAGCTCCATTGCCGCGAGCAAGAGAAGAGAACATAACAGAACAAAAAAAGAGAGGAGAAGATGGAGAGCTTCTCCACCCCACGGTCCCTTACCCTCACACATCACTCCCTCACACTCTCACACTCCCTCTCTCAAGCACAAGCTCAAGCAAGCAAGAACAAGAAGAAGAAGAATAAGAGGAGAGCTACTTTTGGCCACACACAAGAATGAGCTTCTCATTCACTTTTCAACTTTATATACAAAACCCTAAATCCCTTTTGGGCGGTCATCCCCTTTTCCCCTTTTTTACATGGCCGGCCATAGCCTAGGCCCTTTTTCCCATTGTCCTTCTATCTTCCTAGCTTCCTTTTCACCGCCCGTCTACATTTACAAATTGCACGGGTGAGAGCTTAGCACTCTTTTACAAGATTTTAGGGTGCGCCATTTTATTTTAAAATGCACCTTTCCCCTTTTGCATTTGCCTTGGACTTTTAAGGTTGCCCTTGCACTTTTGGCCTTTTCTCCTCTTCTTTCTTCAGTCGGGCTACCTTTTTTCTGCCTTTGCCCTACGTCTTTTTTATTTCCTTTTGCTTTCTTCGTTTTGGGGTTAACATTACCCCCTCCTAGACGAGTTCCAGTCCCATGGCACTCTGCGTCGAAGGTAGCATGTGGAGCTTGCACCGAAGACGTGTGTGGAAGGGTTGTTGTGAGTTGCCTTGGAGGAGCTCTTATGTTGGGCGGAGGAAGGGCGTTGGTGGCACTGTGCTGTTCCGATTGGATGGTGATATGATTGTTGTAGGTGGCGATAGGGCTACTCGTTGTTGGGAATGGTTACTCATGGCTGGCACGAGGTTTTGTGTGCGTGGGATGCTCATGGTGGATCCTGCTCATGATGATTTGCAGGTGGTTTGCATGATGAAGTAAAGGACAAGAGTTCGGAGTTGAGTGTTGATGTAGAGCCAACGGCGCTATCGTTGGAGTCTTTAATACCTACAATTGGAAAACCTCTCAGGTGGTCTCTCCCTAAGGGATAGTGCTAGTCTGTGTAGCGTGCACAAGACATATTTGGATTAGTTTGGGAGACAGGTCGAACTCTAAGCAAGCCTCGAGTGTTGTCCTGCACTTGAGGACCCAAACTGTGTATAGACTTTGGTGCAGATATTATGTGAGTGCTCATGCATACTTAGATATTACGTAGTTAGAAGGCCGCGGGCTAGTTTCTCGTAACAATGTGTGGATGAAGCAAAGTTGTCCATGTTGAGAAGTTCTCGTGAAGGTGTATGAGACATCCTTTGCCTTGTGACTGCACGACATAGCATAATTGAATACAGGGACACCACACTTTCGGTATAGCTGGAAGCTATTAGACTTGCTTTGTTGAGGACGGTGTACTTTTCATGGCCAATCGTGCTGTGCTTACCACCATTGATCGCAATGGTATTAAAGTAGAGTGCTAGAGGGGACTGTACAAGTGGGTCAGGGTGACAGGTCTAACCATAGGCGAGAGACAAGCGCCCGCAATATGTGCTACCCTTGATGTGCCCTGAACTATTGTGGGTGATGCTAGGGGGTTAGGGGACTAGGGACAGAGCCAGCCGACCAAGGTCACTGGACGCACCTAACTATAGGACCCCTAGGTGCGGTCCTATGATCGTGGGTGCTTCTTATTTCTCCGTTCTTTGTTGTCTTTGCTTTTCTTTTCTTTTCTTTTCTTTTTCTTTTTTTTTAAACCAAAGTATAACCACTGCAATATGCTGAGGCTATGAGCCTTTTTGGCTAGAAAATGTCAAGCCTAGAAGGCTCAAGAAATGGATATGACAATGATGATTATGCCCGAGCCTCGTTGTTAGGGGAGCCGTTGTTGCGATATTGGTGCGATTGCGGGGACACCCGTCGTGAGCTCACTGTAGCGCTTGGTCCAAGAATAGAGTGTAGCCCATGACCATGCTTTGGTGTGTGCGATGTGGGTACTTGCAAGGGTGATTTTTTGCGTTCCGCATCGTGGCTGTGTTGCGGTTCGTGTGCGGTTGGTGGTCTTGCGGTGGCCTGGCCGTTGGACACGTTTGTGCGAAGACCTATGTCATCCTGCATCCACTTGTCACTTCGTGAGAGTATATGCTCGCTTGCGTTAAGTACATCGATCAAATGCAACCATGTTAAGACATAATTTTTCAGAATTCTATGATGTCTATTGGGATGCCTATTTCATTGCTTGTTAAGGTTGCATACATTAACGAGAGGTAACAAAAATGTGTACAAGTGGGGATCTTGCCCCTTTACTCATCAAAAACAAAAAGTTATGGCATGCTGACTTGTTGAGCTACTTGTACATCATAGGGGTTTAGTCGATAGGTACGAGGCGGGGTGAGTCTGGTTGGCTAGGTGACCGAGGCAGTGCTAGTGCGGGGCTCTTGTGAGGCTGGGCAGGGAACATATCGGCCGGGACATGAATGGTGTAGTCCCAGGCCGCTCCCGTTTCTAGAATTTCTTTAAACAATTCATTAAATTCTACCCTATCCCAGGCCGCCTTGTCACTTCGTGAGCACCTGGTGCCCGAGCATGCGTTGGGGGTCTGTGCAACTGGCGTTGCCACATGCTGTGCGTTTCTTTGAGTCTTGACTTTCTTGGCCCAGGGATTCTTTAGCCTTCATCTGGGACGGTGTCGCTTAGGGCCTCGCTTCTTCGCGTACCTTTTGAGGGTGGGCACATAGCGCACCGGTGGAGGGGCACGTGCCACATGTTCCCGGCGTGTGCGAAGAGCGTCCTTGCATGCTAGCTGACCGTGGTTCTCCATGTTTTTCTTCTGGAAACCTGCAAAATGCAATCCAAGAGTTAGGCTTTGATACAGGATAAGAGCGTTCCCATAGGAGGGTCTTGGTGTGGGTTGTCAAACGTATGTGATTAGAAGAGGAAGTGTGGAACATGCTGGACTCTTGTAATGGTGTCCCTGTGGATGCTGACTACGAGTAGGTCTTGACTCACACCGAGTTGGATCGGTTGGTGGTTCTGCATTTGGAAGGCTCCTCCTCAGAAGGATAGGCCGGGGAGGGGATCGTATACAAAGAGAGAGAGAGAGAGAGAGATTGCGCCCTGCTTACATCCTTAGGGATGTTGGACAGAGCTATCATGGTGGTAATGCGAAGCACATGCTCTTTGTCCTGAGGCAGGCATGATCTGGTGAACATGGAACTGGTCTAGCATAGCTTGGCAACCCCGATTTGTTTGTCTGCGCTTCACTTGTTATGGCTTGTGTGTGTTGATAATGTCTATACAAGGTGATACGAAAATCATTGGATATATATATGTGTACATACATTTGTTCGAGCCCTTGTCGCTTCACCAGGATAGAAACCAATGGTAGAACTCGGGATTGTACTGAAGCGTGGCACACGCATCTAGCACACGTGGTAGCTTACTTAATACTGATAAATATTTCGCCACATCGAGTATCATGGAACCTTGTTCGAGTCTCCTGGCAACATGTAACTCCTCCTCAACAAGAACTTTATCAAACATAGGGTTTTCTTGGCCTAGTTTGGCCAAGTCTTTGCCCCGAATGGCAGTCAGCACCCGAAGAGAAGTTGGTGCCACATAGGTTGGGTCTCTTTGGGATAGCCATTTGGCCAATCACTCCTTAGAGACTGTCATGATCTGAGCTCCTAGTTCGGCCATTGCAAAGCGGCCTTCGCACCAACGTTGCTCAAATCGACTCTGGCCTGCTGACAGTCGCTTTAGTTGCTCTATGTCTATGAGAATCGGTGGGCAGAGCACTTCATTGAACGTGATGGTTAAGCGTAGTTTGTTAGCTTCCTCGCCCATGATGAGTCGCAAGTGTTCGTGTAAGAGCCTGCTATAGTGCTCATCAAGGTGTTCTTGCTCTTCCCAAGATAAAGGGAAGGGAAAGTAATCTTTAAGTTGCTCCTTGGGGATTGTGCCCATGTTCGCAAGGACGAAAACGCGTGCAAACACCTTGAGCTTAGCATCCAACTCAGTTAAGCATTCTGCAACACTTCTATGTTCAACAAGGACTTGCTCGGTTGCTATTTCATGCAAGGTTCTAGGAGTTTGCCTAGGCTTTAGCATAGCTAGGGGTTCAGGCCTATATGAGCAAGATTGGTCAATGCTAGAATTGCTCATGCTCTTGGGGTTTCCATGTTTCTCTTGAGGCTTCGTTATTGCGTCATGGTTCTCCTTGGGTGTCACTGGTGTGAATTCGTCACCCCGTCGTGACAGTGTGGTATCCACTCTTGATTTGTCAATGCGAGTTCTATTGTCAATGGATAGAGTGTTGCAAACAACCATTGATGGTAACGACTGCTTTGGTTTGTCGAAGCACACGGATGTGTCTAAGGTTTCACCACTATTAGGTGAGGCATCAGTGAGCTCATTGGTGGATAGACTCGATGCTTTATTCATCAGCTCTCCAGCACTTTTCGTCCCAATGTTCTTGGGGTCCACAACCACTTGCAACTATTGTTGTTTTCGTTGTTTTCTCCTCATTTTCTTGGTCAGTGCAGGTGCATCTAACGTCTCAGGACCCTGGTCTCTATCGACCGTTGATGTGCTTGGTTGGGTCTCAACATTTCCCTTCTCTAGTGGGTCCTCATGGGACCTAATCATGGCCTGTGGGGTAGCCTTGCCAGGTTGCATGGGTACAACTGTCTCCCTTTTGGGAGAGTCTAGCTCTTCTGCCCGTTCCCCTGTGCTTAACACCTCTAGCCCAGGTTTTAGGCGCTTTGGAAGTGCTGGAGTTGTTAAGGAGGTAGGTCGCCACACCTCCTTCACAGGTAAACTACCAAGGACACGTTCTGCAAGGGGCATTGTCACGGTCAAAGGCTATGATGGCTGTGATCCCTGATTTGAAGTACTAGCAACTAGTTCGGTGGACTTGCTACTATTGGTGGATTGCGGTATCCGGTCCTTAAGGCGATCAGAGGTGGTCGCATCTTTTGTTGCCCTTTGAGCATTCATATGTGTAGATCGAGCATGAGTCGACCGGTCACATTGGGTTGCACAGGCATATCCTTGGGCTGAGAGACATGGCTAGTGTCATGTCCCCCCTCTTGGACATTTGAAAGCCTTGATGGAGATAGAGATTGAGAGTGAGCAGCGACCATTGACGACCGCTATTGTGCTTCCTGTGTCCGTTTGGAAAAAGAGGATGTAGGAGATTTGGGACTCCTACGTGGGCTTGGCACTGCCAAGAGAATTTGCTCATGATTGTTAGACGATTCTGTCATTAGCTTTGTTGAGCAATCAGCCTCATCTTGAGCAATGTTGTGCCTATGGTGCTCATTATCCTCTTGGGAAGTCAAAGGCTCCTTGGGCACTAGTGGACCCTATGCACGCTCAACACTTACCTCTGATATCTGCTTGCTAAGTACGCTAGGCTGGGGATCTACTTTTTGATAGGCCATGTTTGGTTTCTTGATTTCAATAGTGAGGGGCTCAATCACTCCAATACTTTTGGTTCGAGACTTGGATTTTTGTTTAGGTTTCCTCCTGCACCTCTTTGCTTTGGACATAATTTGGGCTTCTGACAGAGGTGGTTTAGCAGGGGGTTTTGGTACCCAAATCCATTAAGTGCCTGCATAATACCCTTGAGCATGAAGCAACGCCTTGGATATCCATCGTGGCATTGTGCTAGCTCTCCATCGATGCCTTCATCTATAAGGCTTGGGCTTCTTTTGTGGTCTTCTACAGTATTTGTGAGTCCAAACCCTATCCTTGGCCTTGTCTCCTAACCTTTTTGTTTCAAGCATGGCCTCACTCACTGGTTCTGGTTGTTCGACCTGTGCTTGTATCAACTCTTCCAACAAGCCCTTGCTCTTGTTAATAGGCTTGACTGTTACATCAGCACCTTCCTTGCCTTTCCCTCGAGGTTCGCTGAGGTCACCCTTGCTAAAGGTTGTGACTATCCTCACACCCGGTAGTGTCAGGTGTATCCTCTGTTCTACATAGTCAGCCTCACATTTGGTCGCCCTTTTGAAGGGTCTTCCCAGGAGGATTTCCTTACCATATTCAACACCATTTGGAGGAACATAAAATAGGATAGGCAAGCTTTCAGTTTCAATTTTTGCAAGGATATTGCACTTCCCTATGAGTGCTTGTGGAGTTCCCCCATAAGGGCTAAGAGTTGCATTAGTCGGTGTCAGCTCTGGTTAGCCTAGTAGGGTCCATGCCTCATAGGTCAAGACATTAAAATCCGCTCCTTCATCAATCAGAGCATCAATAGTATGCTCTCTTTTCGCGGTGAGTTTGACCCTAAGATAAGCAAGTGATACTATGTCTTCATCTTCTGGGTCTTGGCTTGTAAATTTAAGCCTTCTGACAAATGCCCTTGAGTCCCCAACTGCACGGCCAGATGTGGATTTTCCACTGATGTCTTGGCTCGTCAGTGCAGAGCTATTCAAGGAGCATCTATTGTCAAGATTGTCATGTCTAGTCATCTCTGTATTGGTAGCTTGACGATGTTGCATTCCACTTTGACTAAACATAGTTTGAACACAATGCACGTGTGTCCTTGTAGTGCGGCCTTTTTTCCCTTGATGGCTAGATCAGCCTATTAAGTTTCTAAGGTCTCTGTTTGCCTCTATTCAAGTGTGGGCTTCTAGTTGCTCCTCTGCAAGGGAGCCTCCATGCTTGCGTAGGGCCATTACTGCTCGAGGGTCTAAGTTGGAGGGCCTGTCACAGCGCGCGTTCTCTCTCCAACCTACTTGGGGTGGAAAAGGAGGGGGTAGAGCCCCCTTTGCGGGGGTCCTGGAGGCGGTCCCCTCCTCGACCCATAGGGTCGTTACAGTAGGCACCATGCACAGCTTAGAAGGTCGTTACTCGAGGGTTCGGCCCAGTCGTGGATCTGCAGTGCGCCTTTCGTTCTATTAAGCCTATGGGGTCAATTTCGAGGCTTGGCGCTCTTTTTCCACTTCGTTGCCTCGTTCGTTTTTGGGTCTAATCAGGCTTTCCCCCTCGGTGGATTGCGCCTAACTCCCTGGTCTTGTAATTGCCTGCCTCTAGCTCCTACGTGGTTGCGCCCTACGATTTTGCCTAGTCCATGTGCCAGAATAGCGTTCTGAGTGTCCTAAGGGCTTCCGATAGTTCGCGCTGCTGAGGGTTTGCTGGGTCATGTCAAATTTCTAAAAATTTTGATAAAAAGTTGCACTCGGATCAACTGGTCTGAATTGCAAGGTCCGAGTAGGTCACTTGGACGGGCCAAGGCACAGGGTCGAGGCCCGAATTTCAAGGTTTGACTCGGACGGTTTTGATTCCGACAGCCGAATGGCAAATTCAAACAAGATGGTTCGGATGGGCCGAGGACCGAATATGGAAAGTGGTCAAGGGCCGAATTTGACGCTCGGACGGGTCGAGGCACTTCGGCCAACGGCTGAATGTGGAAAGTGGCCAAGGGCCGAATTTGAGGCTCGGGCGGGTCGTTCGGACAGGCCGAGGCCAAATGTGCCATGTGGCAAAAAGTTTTGACTCGGATGGTCGAATGGGTTGACTCAGACGGGTCTGAGGGCCTTGGTCGAGTGGGCCGGGTGGTCCAAGGGCCGAGTCTGGACCTCAGACCAGAGTCGACGTGACTCGAACGCGCCGAACGTCGCGCATGTTTTCGCCGAAGCTCGCAAAATTTGTCATGCAGGGCGATGGAGGCCTTCTCCCTCGTCGAGCAACTCCAGATTGGTCCTACTATTGTAGGGGGAGGTGTAGAATTACCTGGGCTAGCCAAAGATCTCTCTGATGCCAAGATTGAAGTGGATTTCCTCACCAAGCTTTCCTCTTCTCTCCTGCTCTCTTGAAACCCAGCAATGCACAATGTGGCCTTTCTTGCCACTTTTGGCCCTTATATCCTCTTCCGAGTATGGTATTGGCATCCCCAATAACTCACTTACCGACCTTAGGCATCAAAGTAAGTTTTTTACCACTTTTGCACGATTCTTGCCCTGTTTTGCAACAATAACCTTAATGCTTATTTTCTTTGTTTTCTCCTACTCTAATGCATACAACTCACAAAGTAAATACCTACTCTACTCCATCTCACTACATAACTCTCAAAAAGCAAAAACCTACTTCCCAAGGAGATCGAATACCATCTTCAACCCCCTCACTACCTACCTATCTCAAGCACCGGTTTGGGGAAACCCTTACTTTGATGCTCGATTCGAAGCACGCAAGTGCTCAAGGCTTGAATCCTTGGTCCCGGCAAACGGAACCAAAATGTGGAAGCTTTCGCTCTACCGCCAAGACCCACGGACTGCTTATTGTTTCAAGCATTCCAAGCCAAGCACTAATGGCTACCTCTCACATAGCTGACGCGCCATCCATATCTATGGGTGTAGTGAGCTTACCTCCATGCCGTTCGAGTTACCTCCTCTCCTGCGCACTCCGGTAGCTCTACGATCCAAGTGAAAGCTTCAAGCAAGCTCGATCCTCCCGCTCCAAGCTCCAAGCTCCAAGCTCCATCGTCGCGAGCAAGAGAAGAGAAGAGAAGAGAAGAAGAGAGGAGAAGATGGAGAGCTTCTCCACCCCACGGTCCCTCACCTCACACATTCACTCCCTCACACTCCCTCTCTCAAGCACAAGCTCAAGCAAGCAAGAATAAGAACAAGAAGAAGAATAGGAGAGCTACTTTTGGCCACACACAAGAATGAGCTTCTCATTCACTTTTCAAATTTATATACAAAACCCTAAATCCCTTTTGGGCGATCATCCCCTTTTCCCCTTTTTTACATGGCCGGCCATAGCTTAGGCCATTTTTCCCATTGTCCTTCTATCTTCCTAGCTTCCTTTCAACCGCCCGTCTACATTTACAAATTGCACGGGTGAGAGCCTAGCGCTCTTTTACAAGATTTCAGGGTACACATTTTTATTTTAAAATTCACCTTTCCCCTTTTGCATTTGACTTGGACTTTTAAGGTTGCCCTTGCACTTTTGGCCTTTTCTCCTCTTCTTTCTTTAGTCGGGCTACCTTTTTTCTGCCTTTGCCTTACGTCTTTTTTATTTCCTTTTGCTTTCTTCGGGTTGGGGTTAACATTAAGTGTCAACTCATCAATCAGACAAAGGTGAAGCTTCTCCAAGTGGGCTTTCCACTACTATTTTGAGCAAAAGCAAGTGCAGAGTGTGGTGGATGTAAGGCTGCTACAAAGTAGAGTGCAATATTTGGAAATGGAGGGGGTGGATAAGGCCTTTGATATGCCAATAGTCTTGATCAGAATGTTCAATGGACTATTAGTGGAAGAAGTAGAGAGACAGAGAGATAGATAGTAGGGGTGAGTATGTGTGTTATGCATTTCATAGTTATGTGCTACATTAGAGCTCTGCATTCTCGTCTTAAACACACTGAGAAGTTGCTTGATTCTGCATTGACCTAGTATTGGGAAAATTTCATAGGTATATCATTTGCTTTACCTATTAGGACATCCTCAAGCATATTAAGTCCTTTCTAGCTCTATTTTGATCCTACAATACTCTTGTCTTCCATTTTGCATCACTTTGCTTTTGGCCATGCCCTTCCACTCACTTTCTCAATCATCTGCACCCATCCGAGTCCATGGTGAGCAACAAAAGTAGCTTGTTTTGACATGAAACCAATTTTCCTATGAGCACAGCCATGCCCAGCCTCACATAAGAAGGACCAAGAGCTTCAGCCTATTGGATGGTGTTGTCTTGGTAGAAAGTACACCACCTAATTACATTGTTGTGAAAGGATGCAAGGAAGTAGATATTGATAATGACAATGCTATCCATGATCTATTCCACAACATGAATAAGTTGGTAGTGCCGTCCTATGGAGGTGGCCCGCTATTGTGTATCATCATAGGGCTTTTCTCATGCTAACACCCTAAGAAGTCTCAGGAGGCTCACATATCAACAAGCAAGAAAATGTTAGTGTCAAGCACTTTTGCATAAACTAAAAACCCCTAGAAAAACATTAGACATGTAGGATTTTTTTTGTTTAGTTGTTTGCATAACTATTTGTTTTGTTGTTTTATAGTTGGATTTTTTGTATTTGTCTAGATCAAGAATTGTTTTTGTCATTTTATTTGGAGTTTTTCAACTTTAAGACTTGATGGCCTTAGTCAAGATTGGTGTTTTTCTAGACAGATTGTTGGAGTAAGATTTTTATGCTAGCTACTGGACATTCTAAAAAATGTATACTTTGTTGCTGTTATTTTTGTACACCATGGGGATTTTGGAATCACAAGCACTTCACATTGCACTTGTTGAAAACACTACACTCAAGGGTTAACCCGTCTCCTAAATGTCTCAACTACTTTCATGCCATGGGTTAGGTTAATGCACTTTTTGCACCATTGCTTAGCACTAGCATGGCATGATGCCCACTACAACTATATGTAGTAAACCTTCGATGCACATGCACTAGAGAGAGTACCTTCCATTATGCACACATAATTCCTTGTATGCATAAGAGTTGGTATATTCGTCACCAAATTAGGAGCCATTAGATGAGTGGGAAAGGTGGATGGGTAAGTTTGAGGGTCATGAAGGACACCTACAGTTGTGAGATGGGTTGTTTACTTGGTCAACATCATGATGATCATATTTTTTGATTGAGTGGCTGTGAAGATTTGGGTGGGTGGAAGGGATTACAATATTTCTTCTTTGTTGAGTGATGAGAGGTGAGGTTAAGGATCGTAATTAAACCAAGGAATTTTGTTTGCAAAAAAGTGTGATTGAGCATGGAGTTCATTTTCAAGAGCATGTCTTTTGATAGGACAATTTGCATTGAAAACAAAGGTTGGAAAGCTCTATAATGTTGGACAAGGAAGCATTTACTACAACTACTTTACCATGAGATGGGCAAGAAAATGAAGTATACATGGCTTTCAAAATGCAAGTTTGTGGATTTACAAAGTAATAAGAACTCCTAAAGGAGAAAACACATCCTTTTGGGCATGGAAAGTTTGAGTCGTTGAGAGCTTTAGAAATCTCAAGCATGTTAGTGTTGACAAGAGATGGCATTGCATGGCATTCCTTTGAGTTTATGCAAGGATGTGATGGAATGAAGGGATCCGAGGACAGATATTCAATACACCTTGATATGCATATTAAGGTACTTAGTGAAATAGCATTTGTAAAAATTACATGACACATCGAATAGAATTTGAGCAAGAGATAGAGAAAGAGAGTACACAACAAATAAGAGGAGAATAAAATTTTTCTTTAACTCCCAACAAGCTAATACAAAGATGGTTCTGTCCACCCGTGCACTTCCAATGTGAAGCTTAGATGGTGATCTAGATAGAAGATAGGTGAAGAGCTTAAAGCTAGTTGGAATAGCTCTGATTGAGTGAAAGGATGGATCATGAAAGCTATCAAGGGATCTATCTTTTATAACCTATGAAGGGGGTCATGATGGATGAACTTCCATATGTACCTGTGTTTGTTGACCTTCCATGTGCACCTCCACTAGTTAGCCAGGGAATATCCCCTACCCCAAGGAATAACTTCCTTACCCCGCAACTCAATGGTGTGCCTCGAGTTACTACCAACTTTAACTAGTCTGTCCATCCCAAAGGCTACCCGCAACAGTCACCTTTTGGCCACCTAGTCACATAGACCTCATCTGACATACAAGTCAGGACCCACCAATGTCCAAGCTCACACATAGCTTCTCCTCCTAATGGGGGCCCTACAATTTTGAGTACCATGGATTATTGGTGGCACCTTACAAGGGTAGGGCATTGAGCACATTTCGAACACCCCCCCTCAATGTCAACTGACAGGCAGATCATTGATGGTACCTTACGAGGATAGTCCATTGACCATATCTAACACCCCCCCTTAATGTCCACCCACAAGTGAACTAATCCCTTGGCACAATGCCCACCCACAAGTGAACTATATGTGATACCATAGTCAAGAGTTCCCTTCAAGTATCTGAGCACTCACATTCTAGACTTCCAAAGACTCTCGCACAGTTTGTTTGAGAACCTACTCAAAACTTCAACAGCAAAACTAATCTCAGCCCTAGTGTTGCACAAGTAGATCAAGTTGCCAACCAACCTCGTGTCCCTTCCAATGTGTGTTATTGGTGATGTATCCTCAATGGATAACTTTGCATTGACCTCCATATGTGTAGCTATCTCCTTACACTCAATTATACCAAATGCTTTCAAGATTGCCCATGCATACTTCTTCTGAGAAATGAAGATCTTTCCTAGCTCTTACTAGACTTCAATCCCCAAACAATAGTGCAACAAGCCTAAGTCTTTCATTTCAAACTCGAAGCTCAAAGCCTTTCAAGTTCGGTTGATCATATCTTCATAGTCACCTATAATAAGAAGGTCATCCACATATAGGACAATAACTACAGACTTTTCACCATCCCTATATATATATAAGCTAGCATTTGAGGTACATCTTTTGAAGTAGCTTAAAAAAACTTATCTATCCATTGGTACCATGCTCTAGGGGCTTGTTCCAGCCCACACAATGCCTTCTTTAGCTTTCATACTTTGTTCTCAGAATGGGGAGCCTCAAATCCTAGTGGATGAACCACATACACCTCCTCCTTGAGGTCACCATTCAAGAACGTTGATTTAATATCCATTTGGTAAATTTGCCACTTATTATGGGTAGCCCTACTATGAGTACTATGCAAATAGTGGTCATTCTAGTAGTTGGAGCAAATGAATCTTGAAAATCAAACCCTTCAACCTATGAAAATCCCTATGCAACTAGTCTAGCTTTATACTTTTCTAAGGTCCCATTAGCCTTATACTTGACCTTCTAGACCCACTTGGTGCCAATAAACTTTCTCTTTGGTGGCCGATCCACTAGCTCCCAAGTATTATTCTTCATTATGCTATCATACTGAGCTTGTATAGCTACCTTCCATACTCGATCTGCAACTTCTTCTTCCAAGTTAGTTGGCTCCTTTACTTATCTCATAATCTCAACTCCATCAAGGCCATATTGACTATGTGAGCAGAAGCCCTTCTTTTCTCTATTCTCTAAGACCTCCTTGGTCCATCTGCCTTCTCCTCAACAAATATAGGCATAAGATTATTTTTGTCACAGAGCTGCTCCACCCATCACAATGGCTTTTCATGTGGTGTGATATCAGGTTTGTAAACTTTCTCTTCATCATCCAAAGATGATTCTTCCTCTTTCCTAAGGATAAGGGTGGCTCTTGGGACAAGTTCATAGTGGACTATTTCTTCACTTGATGATTATTATTGGTGGCCAAACAACTAGATAAGTACAAGGTTAAGTATGGGGTTGGTGATGATTCATACAACTTCTTAGAGCAATTCAAGCAAGTTTGTGAGGTGAATAACATCAGAGGTGATGCAAGGAAAGCACAAGCCTTCAAGCTCTACCTAAGTGAGAAAGGACGCACTTGGTTCACTGGTTTGGATGCCATAAAGAAGACCTTCCTTGTGCTATTAAAGGACTTGTTCATTAAGCACTTTGTTGAAGCAAGCTATGGGGACAATCTTATTGTCTATCTAATGAACATTGAGTAGCAAGAAGAAGAGAGCATGAGGGACTATGTCTTTAAAGTCAAAAGACTATTCAATCTCGTGTTAGTTGTTACTAGGAGACCTACACCTAAGGTAGTCACGAAAACCTTCATCAAAGGTTTCCGCAATGAAAGGATATATGAGACTATGGTTGGGAACTCTAAGTTGGACCGCTCTATCATAAAAGATGTCATGGACAAGGCTATCCATGTGGATGACCTCCATAAAGAGTGTAGTAGAGATAAGCACCCTATAAGTTCCCAACAAGAGAATCACACATGACAAATCTCTACCAAAAACAAGGAGATTCTTGAACTACTTGTTGACATCAAGCAACATCAAGAGTTGCTTAAGATGGATGAGTCTCTTAGAGTTTCGAGACCCTACCACACCAAAACATGCAGTGTGTATACTATGGTGGAGACCACCTTCCTTCGGATGTTTGAGACCACCACAAGTATGCAGCAACTACAAATGTTTTGGCCATGAGGTAGCATTTTGTAGAGTGACTTGAAGGCTTCATTGTCCAAATTTTGCTTACCCACAATACAACAAAGATATCAACTACACGAGGCAACACCCACTCAAATAATCATTAGCACTTCTAGCTCTTCCATACCCTCAAACAATTGCATAATCAGTAGAGATCAATCCTTTAAGGATACCTAGACCCCCAATCATCACACATCCGCCTAGTGATGCTCCTGTCCACTTCATAGAGGGACCCATAGAAGAAGATGAATACACAAATCCCTTTATTTGTAACAATGAAGAAGGGCACCCAATCCTCTTAGATTACCAACCGGTTCGTGTTATGATGTTAGGAAAAGGTCACAAGTGAGGGGTACCCTTCACCAAAGATCCTATTGCATGTTGGACTTGTGGCAACCAAGACATGTGTCGTCACGGTGCCCACAAAGGTAAGAGCAAGCCAAGGGGAATGTAGACCAATGTTGCTAGAAATGTAGAATTACACATATGTATTCCGATTGTCCACAACATAAGGCAAATAGTAGCAAAGCCAATGTGCCCTTTTTTCCCCTAAGCCTATTCGTTATAGAGAATATCAAAGACCATGGAACTATTCCCATTCATGTGCATGCCATCACTCGTGCTCAAAGAAAGCATAAGGAATTAGTCTTGAGGGGCCAACAACCCTAAATGGATCAATCATTGGCAAGAAAAGTGCCAAGAAATGGAGAAGGCATGCTAAACTCAAAATGAAAAGCAAAGGCCTCTCCTCAACCATAATACACATCCGACCTTGAGTGCCTTAGGGGTCAACATGCTCTAGGAGGGTGCTAAATGGCGTATGGTGCTTCCCGTGAAAACCTCAAAGACCACACATCATAGTAGATACTTAAGCTAGTATAAGTATAGCTAGCCACAATGTCCTCCAAGCCAAGCATAATCCACCCATTGAGGCAATGCATTTCAATTTGACTGTTGTAGATGGATTTAAAGTTTGATGCTTAGGAGTCCTATGAAACTAGCTAGTCAAAATTGCTAGAGTCCTACAAAACTAGCCACTCCAAATTATTGGAGTCTTATTCAAGGTAAAATTTGTTGTCATAAAGGGAGTAGACAAAGACTTATTACTCATTCACCCATGGATGTGTAATGCATGACTCATTGAAGATTGGGGCAATGGTCTAGTTTTCCCATGAAATCAAAAAGAGGCACTCCGTGTTGAGATGAAGTCTTGAAAAACAACCCCTTTTGACCTTGATGCCACCTCAGCTTCATTGAAAGGAGATTGTAGACTCCCTAACTATTAGACCTTTGGCTAGATACCTTCCTTCCCCTAAGGATGAGCAACATTGGATGCACATTCTCACCACATTTGAATTGCCATTCACAGAGGAATTAGAATATATTTCAGCCTACGAGCACATGATTCAAAAAGATGCACTTGAAGCTACAATTCTCGCCCTCAAACCATCTATGGAAACCCCTTCAATGCCTATTTGTATGATGGCCCCTAACTCTACAACTAGCTCATTCTAGGGCTATTCAATCTCGAAAGATAGACTTGCACTATGAAAAATCTTGAGTCGGTGGATACCGTGTTTTCGTGATCACCCACATGCAAATTTGACAAACTTTGGGGAATTATTGGCTGGCCTTGCTTGGCAATGGACAAATCTACACCAAGCCTTATATTCAACTTCCACAACAACCTTTTTATCTCACTAATGCACAAGCAAGGCATAGAAGTTGAAGAGCTTAGTGACTCCAAGGAGAGGACACGTATTAATTATAAAGACGTTTCTAATTTAAACTCATTGGTTTATGACATTAATGACCGCACTATTGAGCAAAATCAATTGGACCCTAAGCCACTACTCATTGATGTTGGACTTGTAAGAATTGCATTTGAATTGTAATGGATGGACTACCCCAAGGTTCTAGATCAGGATCAAACTGGACCTCAATCTATGTCTTGATCTTGAGTTACTCCTAGCCCAACACGACCAAGATAATGTCTAGGAGGACACTACAACAAGTTCTAACTCTAATCTATAGGAAAATGACTCTAACCCTAAAATAGCTCATCCATCCCATTCCAAGAATGACAAAGTCAAATTACTAATCCATCTAAGGAGGAAGCACTGAAAAAAGGATGCACACAGCATTGAGTCAGTTTCTCATAAAGTTCTAATCCATCTAAGGAGGAATCACTTAAAAAAGGATGCACACATCATTGAGTCAAATTCTCATATACAAACAAAATCACAAGATTTACTACCTCACTTTACCAAGTTTAAGAAAAGTGATAGATTTATTGTATTGCTTGGAGCCAAACAAGAAGGCATATCCAATGAACATGTTGAGGGATCCCAAAGTCAACGAAGTGAATATTGTTTAGGCTAGGGGACCCCCCAAGCCCATGTACATTGCTCAAGACCTCAATAAAAGAAGGATGAGTCATGGCTTATAGAACTGCTCAAGGAACATAGGTATGTGTTTGTATGGAGCTACTTGGACCTAAAAGGTGTTTCACCACAAGTCCTTACATAATCCCACTCAAGATAGATGTTACGCCCAAAAGCATAGGCTTTATCCAATGAATCCTCACAATGGACACCATGTGAAAGAAGAATTTGAGAAACTCCAAAAGATTGGATTCATTTATGAAATCGAGCATATCAAATGGGTATCCCCAATTGTTGTGGTCCTAAAGAAAAATGGTAAGATCTGAGTATGCATCAATTACAATAAATTAAATGCAACTACTATGAGAGATCCCTACCCCCCCCCCCACCATACATTGACCATATGGTAGAGAGAGTAGCAGGGAAGGAGGCTTATAGCTTCCTAGATGGATTTTTGGGGTACAACCAAGTCTAAATCCACCTAGACGGCAGACCAAAAACTATATTCGTGACGGAATGGGGAGCCTTTGCCTATATAGTCATGCCATTCAAACTTACTAATACACCCACAACATTCCAAAGACTCATCTATACCATTTTCAAGGACATGCTTAGGAAATGGCTAAAGGTATTTTTCAATGATTTATATGTCCATTCCAATTGGGAAGATCACCTCGAGAAACCCCAACTTGTCTTTGAAAGATATCAGCAATAGCACTTGTGTTACAAGATCCAAGATACACACTCGACCTTCTTATATACTTAAAAGATATATGGTGAATATTATGCTGGCGCAGAGAGAGAACAGATGATAGAAAAGAAAGATGTAGAGAGAAAGAGAGAGAGATAGAGAGATCAACAACACACTAGGGACTAGAAGATGGGGCAGTTCCCCCCCTTGTGGAGTTATATTATTGACAAGGAGCAAGCTCCTCCTTTATACATAAACCAATTCTTAACTTGTAGATCTTGGAAACAAGATCATGGTTCTTTGCACAGTATACAACCAGCTAACACTTGCATAACTTAGAAGTTGGCACCTTTTGATCCTTCTTGAGTCTCTCCTTCTCTCCTACACAATATGAGTAGGGATCTCCTCTTGGAGCTTGATTTCAGCAGAGCTTCCGTAGCACTTGCACAACTCGAGGGTTGGAGAGCTTGAACTTACATAGATTCTTGCACAGTATACAACCAACAAGCACTTGCACAACTTGAAAGTTGGATCCTTTGATCTTCTTGATTTCTCTTCTTCTCTCATACACAATATGTGTAGGGCTCTCTTCTTGGTGCTTGATTTCAATAGAGCTTCCGTAGCATTTTTTTAGACTCAAACTGCCTTCTCTCCTCCTTGCTTCCTTCACCTCCTCCACACCCAAGGAGAGCCTCCCTTTTATAGGCTCCAAGAGCTTCTGTTTTTGGAGAGAGACTTGAGTGCCAAGGTTGGAAAGGTTGATCTTCATGCAAGATGTGGTTGTTCCAGGACCTACTCTACAACACCCATTTTGGAATATCTCTTTGTGCCTTGCTCGGATGGAAAAACGTCCAACACAAAAGTTGTAGATCTCACCGTTTCGGATAACTTCCACAGTTGTTTTTAGAGATCTGCTTTCTATCGCAAGATATTTTAAAAATGGATTCACCATGTCTATTTTAAGAAAATAAGCTTTTTAAACTCTATTCTTAACTAATGGTCCATGCAACCACCTTGAGCCATAGATAAGGAGAGTTCATTAGATTGCCTTGGGTGGCCTCAACCTTAAGATTGACTTCCACAAAATCTTGTGTCATCTTAGAACTTAGAAAGATAAAATCACTTCTCTCCTCACTTCTAGAGGATCATGTCTCTTGTCTTTCTTAGTGAGAGAATTACCTCTCTCGTCTTTCTTAGTGAAAGAATTACTTCTCTCCTTAATTTATGAAGAGAGAAAAGACCTTAAACCTTGACTTGTAAGGGAGAGGATGACCCCAAATGAATGCAATGCTCATTACACACAAGTAAATGTTCCCAGGCATCCCCGGATATATACATAAATACATATACACAATGCTAATGCACTTCCTCTTCTTAGAACTCAACCCATCTTCATTTATGTGTAACTCCTTGGTTCTTGTGTACACTCATACACTTGGTAGACACTTCCTTCCCCCTTCATAACTTGTACTGCATGTACCAGATATCCCTGTCACAGTGCTCTGATCACCCCATTAAGTGATGCACTAGGAATACTAGTCTTTAAATGGTCACGTGGCCATGCTAGATCATAATCAACACTTAAAGAAAAGTGAGTCATTAATTTATTGGCATAAATTTACTAAATAGAGAATGCGTAATAAGCAATTAATTTAGTGACAACTTGTCCTTGAATCCACTTCAATGCCAATTTTGGGTTAAGCATGGCATCATTCTCAACCATGTTATATCTAAAAATGGCATTGCAATAGACATTGCTTGGATTAAGTTTATCATAAACTTACTGCCACCATCCAACACTACACGGGAGTGCAATGTTTCCTCAAGCACACTGGGTACTATCACTACTGTGTTCTTAAGCATGCAGCTATTGCTCAACCTTTATGCAAGCTACTAGTTACATGGAAATGGACTGAGGAGTGTCCAGGCCTTGTATGAAGCATTAAAGAAGGATCTAATGGCCACATCTATCCTAAGGGCCTCGAGCTGGGGGTCAATCACCCTCCATGTACATAGAAGTCCCTCCAAAGTTGCAACTAGGGCCATATTGTGCCAACTTAATGAACAGGACATGGACTTCCTAATGAGCTTCACCAAGTAACAACTCACTAGGGCCAAAATGATTTATTCTACCATTGAAAGAGAAGGTTAAGCTATGGTCTATGGTATTAAGAAGTTTTGCTACTATTTACTAGCTACATCCTTCACTTTCTTCGTGGACCATCGAGCTTTGTTGTATCTTGTGAACAAGCCCTGCACTACCAAATGCATTACTAGATGGCTCCTCTTGTTGTTAGGTTTTGATTTTCCAATTGTTGTGCAAAAGGGAAAACAACATTTTATTGTTGGTCATCTTTCATTAGCAGCTAGTGGTGAGAAGGTCATGGGAGTTGATGACCAACTCCCTAACACTCATCTATTCCATATTAACCAAGAAATCTAGCTCTTCGAAGTCGACCTCATGTCCCATCGGGTTAATGACAATGTACACATTCTTGAACAAGGCCTCCCAAAACACCCAATTCAGAAAGCTCGCCTCACCTACCTCTTAATCAAAACTAGACTGTTACAATTGATTGATGATCAAGTGTACCCCTTAGGGCATCACAATCTCCTTAGAAGATGTGTGTGTGAGCATGAAATTGAAGTTGTGTTAGAAGAGGCACATGGTGGTACTACTAAAGGATACTTTGATGTGGTTGCCATAGCCAAAAAAGTGCTTCAAGCCCAACTATAGTGGCCTACACTATTCAAGGATGCTAGTCACTTTGTCAAGCACTGTGATGAGTGCCAGTGCACTAAATTACCTATCTACAAGGACAAAATTGAGCTTACAGTAGTTATTGCCCACCAACATTTTGAAAAATGGGGCATAGATTTCATGGGACCAATTAGCCCAGTTGTTCAGTACTCATAGCCTCGATACATATTGTAGCCACGGACTACATGACAAAATGGGCAGAAGCAAGGATTCCCCACAAAAATGATTCATGAACCACTACTCGATTTCTTTGGAAGCAAGTCATCTCACAATTTGGATACCCATAGAGATTGTTAATGATCAAGGCACACACTTCCTGAATGATGTAATTCATCAAATCACCTTCTATGTACATTCCTAGTCATCCATCAAATCCCATACTATCCTCAAGCAAATGACCATGTAGAAGTTACCAACCAAAGTCTTTGTTAGTGTCTTGACCAAAATAGTCTTAGCTTCACGATCTAACTGGGACCACAAAGTTTATGCAACTATTTGGGTCTATTGCACGGCCTATAAGACTACAATGGGACAAGCTCCATTCGTTTGACATATGGCACTAATCCCCTTATACACGTGGAATTATTGATCCCTAGTCTATGCATCACCATTCAAGAATACCGCGAAGACACTAAACAACATGGCAACATTGCTTGTTTAGCACTAAAGCGGTTCACTGAAATATGACTACTAGCTACTCATGCCCTACTCATAGAGAAGGCCAAATGGAAGGTCTAGTTTGACAAGCATATTAAACAACGCTCCTTAGATAAGGGGGATCTTGTCCCACTTTATTCAATTAAATGCCACAAGCAAAAACTCAAATTACAAGGTCTCAAACCTTTTCATATTTGTGTGATCAACAAGATAGGAAGTGTAGAGTTGGAAACTCTAGACAGCTAGCCCATCAGCCACTTTAATGGTAGCAGAATTTTGAAGTATTATCCACCTAGACACCCTTCACATGAACCACCAATAGTAAATATAGAAGGTCCTATGCTTCGTATAGAACAAACATTCTATGAATAGTTTGAGCAATGTCAACGCTTGACCCCACCTATGTTTACCCTTGAGCTGATAATTGTAAATGTAAGAGTTCTGACCATTAGCAACATTGAGTCTAATAATGAACCTTTGATAATGGCCACATATCTTCTCATTTGCCTCATCACAATTCGTTCAATGATAACTGATGCTCTCATTGACGAAGGATCCAATTATAATACCTTGCCTTACTACTATTGGAAAAATCTAGGGCAACCCTCATTGCAACCCACCAATGCAAAGCTTAACCCCTACAAAGAATGATGTACACCTTGTTAGGTCAATGTAATCTAATAATCATGATTAAGAAAAAAAGTATCCCTCTTACCTTCTATATTCCTCCCAATATGGAAAGAGTAGGTACATAAATTCTCTTGGGACACACCTTCAAATATCTACCCAACTGTATGTCAACTACATTGACAAACAATTTTACTTTCAATTGGTCGATACTCGTGTGATCACCACATTTGTCTCCAAGAACAAACAGCTCAGATCCACTCCAACTAATCGCAATCCTCCACTTAGCCAACTAGTCCAAGCCACGAATTATTGACCCAACTTCTCGATGACCACACAAGGTGAGAAAACCCTCATTAACACCACAACACAATGGCATTGGTGGCCAAAAGAATCCTCACATGCCTTTGCTTCTCAAACACTCAAGAAATCTAAGCCCCAGTCCTCATGCCACTGCTATTAAGCACATCACAACTCATGCATTACACAACATTGGGTCCCTAAGAAGCTTCTAGCAACTCATGGCTATTATCAAGGATCCCACAAGCTTTGGTTCCCCAAATTGCCCAACACTACAAGTCATGTATTTCTCACAACTTGCTCTACATTGACTTTCCCTACTGCTTCACTTAATCCAACCCTTGAAGAGCTAGAAAAAAACACTTCTAACTCCCACCAAGACTCTACCTTTAACTCACTTCCCCAATCCTTGCTTTCCTCCCCACAAACTCCCCCAAAGGCCCAAACCCCACTACGACTAGAATTGACATAACTTATTCCAAAGGTGACCCTACAAAAAGATCCACTACCCATAAAAGAGGATATCCTTTGAACATTTCCACATTGGCCCCATATAGGATGAGCTAATATCAACCCCTTCCTCCAGCCAACATCACAAAGCCACACAATGATGTTCTATATATCAAATGGCTAAGGACTTATCGGTCTATACCCAAAAGCCCTTGACTGAGTGCATTGTACTCTTGGACACCACTTTCGGTACCTTTGCCAAATTATTTTCCATGATGGGCTTAGGAATGGCTGACCCTAACATGCTCTCATTAGCATCTCAATGGTATCCTACATGGGAGGAGCATGAACACCTCTTTCGAATAAGCATTACCATACTAGATAAGTTAACACAAAACATCCGATAGGACAATTAAAGAAACATCGAATACTTCCCTCCTTTATGAAGCATATGCTTTTATGGACTCTGGTGTTATTACCAATCTAAAGTAGTTATGTAGCTCTTCATGTCACTTCCAGAACAAATGGTTTACTCTTCACCATGAAAGCTGCCACACTTTGAAGTAAAGTGGTCACAATTGTAAAACACCAATAGATTGTCGGCTCCCAAAAGCAATGACCCTACTTACTATAAGACCACATCTTTTTGAGCCATAATCAAATCTTGTGCATTGGCTCAACCTAAAGAGTTGCTTCACTATCCCCTCATTGATAAACTATTGATGGAGGAAGAATTCCATTTCACCAATCGCTTCAATGGCCTGTCACTCTTCAACGAACTAACCTCCTATCTTTATGAGCTTCTCGTTTAGCAAGTCGACCTAGAATCTCTTGTTGAACTAGAGTATAATCCTAACTTTTATGACTAGTGGATTTCAGAACCTTCTCTTATACCAAAATAATTCCAACCATTGTAAATACCAATAATATTTATGAAAATGCACACTTGACCCCTCTCCTAGGCTAGGAAGCTCGACTCATTTTTGAAGGAGGGAGGGAGATCAATAACCAACATGCAAACCATACTAACCGAAGTGTAAACCCATGAGCAGACCCAATGGCTATGGCAAATGATCAAGTGACAAACCACCAACAAGCAACTTACCTAGGACCCCCAACCTAGCCAACTATAACCAAACAAGTAATAATTTATTATTGTAAAAGTGTTAAGGAGATGAGTTGTTGGTAAATATTGTCTAAAATAGTAACATGATGAAAATATTTTCCAAAAGAACTAGCTCATGATCTATTCCGTGGCTTGTAGAAGTTAAAGCTAAAAGTGATTGAAAATGCAAAAATACTAGTCAACGATCCTCTTAATGAGAACAAAAATATTTTTTCTCGTTTGCAAAGGACCAACTTTGGCATTTAGGTGAGCATGTATGTAGTTTGCCAAATTTGATTTAAGAACGTTGTGAAGCGTTTTTCTGAAAATTGAAAAACCCTAGTCAAACTGTAGTTAGG
Source organism: Lygodium microphyllum (assembly GCF_053477565.2). Lineage (NCBI taxonomy): Eukaryota > Viridiplantae > Streptophyta > Polypodiopsida > Schizaeales > Lygodiaceae > Lygodium > Lygodium microphyllum. The sequence goes on along the minus strand of NC_141150.1, from coordinate 82,685,104 downwards.
TCTGATTTTTGCTAGCTTAGTTATTCGCATGACAATTTGTTTTGTTATTTCATGGTTGGATTTCTTGTGTTTATTTAGCCTAGGATTTGCTTCTGTCATTTTGTTTAATTTGTTGAGTGTCAAACTTGATAGCCTTGGTCGAGCTTGGTATTTTTTTGAACAGGATGAACCTTGTGTTTGTCAATAGCTACTGAACATTGAGGAGCTAGGTATTTTTTCTTGTCGAGACTTTTGCACATCACGAGGATAATGGGTTCATAAGCACTTCACGTTGCACTTGTTGATGTACTACACTCGGGGGTCGTCTCCTGTTCTTATCAAATACTTCCATGCCATGGGTTGAGATTATGCACGTTTTGCACCATATCATTGAGCACTAGCACAGCATGAGGTCCGCTGCAGCTATATGCAGTAAGTTTTAGATGCACACGCATATGAGAGAGCACCTGATTGAGCACGCACATTTCTTGCACACACCATTTGGGAGACTAGGCACAATTTCTTCAATGCATACATTATTTTTGCGTGTAGCATCGATTGATTGGTTGCATATCATGGATCCAACATTACATATTTTTCCAAATCATGAATGATTTGGCACGGAGTTCATTTTAAAAAACCATATTCTTGCTAGGGCACACTACATAAAAAAACAGGTTCATATCTAGAGAATGTTTATTTTGAAGACTCGAGGATCAAAGGAAAATATCGTACATTTTACATCATTGGTGAGTATTTCTTGAAAAAAAAGAGGACATGTGTACTGAATGTGTATGCAATTACAAGAACAATAGGCCAAGGAAGGGAATAACTCGTCCAATATAAAAGATGGAGAAAAATGATGTGATTTATAAAAATCAATATTTTTGTCTATTTTTGATAGATTTTTGTAATTCTACCCGCAATGGCTTGTCGACCAGATGCGTTCCAATCATTTTGAGTACCCAACAACTATATTCGGAGTTTAAATGATAAAGTTATGATCCAAACAAGTTGCAAACATGCATAGGGCAGAAAAAACGAAAATAGTGAAAAGCAGTAGAAAAACAAAAGCCAAAAGCTGAAAGCAAAAAGCCTAATGTGTGTGAGTGTGGATAGAAAAATATCTAAGGAGATGAGAATGGAGAGTAAAGGGCTTTCCCCCTCTTGTACAATTGTATTATGTGAGAGAGGAGAGTGGAGGGTCGCATGCTAGAGTGAGCCTTGTCCTGCCAATTTGGAAGTTGGAGCTTTTGGGTGTCAAACCGCCGAGCATCAGCTCAAGGTTGTTGAGGTGCAAAAATATATCTCACTTGGTTTGTTTTCGAATTATTGGTATTTTCATTGTGTTGTGGTTGTGTGATGCTCTACCCACATTTGGGTTTTTAGTTGTTTTGAGCTTCAAGAGGCATTGTGTTTTGTCTTGTTTTTATGTGGCATGTGGTGTATAATCAAATATTTGAATTTTTCAAGTTGTGTTGTGCATTCAACAAAGTCAATTACCCCAACTGGCACTCCTTAATGTCTCGTTATCGGGTTGTGAGTGAGAATTGCTCTCGATCACCACTCGCATAATATCTCTTTTTTGGTGCCTCCACTGAAGAGTGCGGAAATTGACATTGTTGTTGTTTTGAATGTGAGTTTGTTTTGATTTCTTGTGATTGTTGAAAATGGCTAATGATTTTCCTGAGTTTCATGGTAATCATACTGAAGATCCCGAAAGATTTTTAGAAAAAATAGAGCTATGTTGTTTGATAGAGAGAGTAACTAATCTTGAGGATAAACTCCAGATTTTTAGATATCAATTGCAAGGAGAAGCACGAAATTGGTTGCTTGACTTTGAGATTAACTTGAAATTTAAGAGACAAAATTTGGACTATGACTATTAAAAATGTTTTTTTATCTAGGTTTAAAGAAAATAAAGTCAAAGTAAGATTTGGGCAAACATAGAAACTTGTGTTCAAAAAGATGATCAATGTGTTGAGGATTTTGCTAGGGAGTTTGAAAGATTGTGGAATCGATGGAGTTTAACATTGTTAGAAGGTGAGATAGCCCCAATTATGTTGAAAATAATGTATTTTGTAAATGGATTAAAATTAGAAGATTGGAGAGTGAAATTAGAGGTAAAAAACCCTAAGACTTTTGAGGAAGCGGTGAAGATAGCTCAATATCAAGAGAGGAAGACCAAAAGAAAAAAAGAGTTAGGGTTTGATGAACCAAGGGAAAGGTTGAGTTCAAGGCAAGTTGAGATTGTCTATCCTGAGAGAGGTATACTATATTCTCTATTTAGGAGAGATGAGTTGACTTGTGAGAAATCAATCGAAGTATGTGAGGAGAAACTCCCTAGGGTGGTTGAGGAGAAAAATACTTGGAGTGAAGAGTCTAGGAATGTAAATTCATACACATTGACCATAGATACTTCTAGTTCAGTGATTAGTGATTTAACTAAAGAAGAGGGATCGACTGAGGATACTTTGGAGCTTGAGGACTACAAAGATGAGCTAGAATTGGATCTGAGTTGTAAAGAAGAAAATGAGAGACCAGATTGTTTTAAGGACCAAGGGTTCTCATGTTCCTTGGGAGAGGATGAGAGTCAAGAAAGTTTTGATATTTCTGATGAGGAAGGTGTGATGAAAGTTTTTATAGTCATGGTAGTGTTAAAGAGAGTAAAGACAATTTAGAGTGTGAGCTTGTTTGCCTTGGTGATAGTATAGATGGATTTGATTGCTTGAAAGATGAAGAGAGGATAGAGGATGAATTTTTGAGTTTGTTAGAAGAGCATGAGGGGGAGGGCTTAGAAACTGTAAGTTTTCAAGATGAAGTTGAGGGTTCAAATTTGTTACCTGATGAGTTTGTTGAGTTTGGTTATGAGTTTGTTAATCAAGAGAGTATGGAGATTTTAGGTTCTGACTCATGTTGTGATTTTGGTGTTGGTGTTGTTGACTCTGTTAAGTCTTGTGAGTTATTTGGTGATGTTTTGAGTAGCCCTGGAGAGGCTTTTGTTTGTGGTGTTGATGATGTTATTTTAAGTAGACCTAATCTCTTACTCCTTGATAGTTGTGATGATAATTGTTTGGTTGTTTTAGGCAACAATGTTGAAGAGAAAACTTCATTTGATAGTCTTTTAGTTTCTTTGAGTTCTCCTGAAGGTTTTGATGTTGTTTGTAATGATTCTGATTGGGGTTTTGAGGATCTTGAGAGTGACATTGATGAGAATGTGAGAGAGAATTTGAGTAAGGCTTTAAAAAGAATTGAGAATTTGAGGGAAGAGTGGTTTAAAATCAAGAAAATAGAGTTGAAAGGTATTTGTGAGGAGGTAGTTGGGGATTTGGTAGTTAAGGAGTCTTTGGTTGAGGTTTTAGACCAAAATTTGTTGTATTGTGAAGATGTTATTTGTGATGATGTAGAGGTGAAAGTTTCTTCAGTTTCTTGTGAGGTTTCTTGTAAGGATACTATGGAAGGTGTTTACCACTCTTTGTGTGTGAAAGACTTGATGGAGTCTTGTATTGTTGATGATGAAGTGACCCCATTTGTGGATGTTGTTGGTTTTTGTGGTGTTATGAGTCTGGAGTTGACTCCTTTTGATGTTGTGTTTGATTTGGATATTGAGTTGGGAGATCCTTGCATGGTATCTTTACGAGAAGTTATAAATGAATCCGCAGATGAATTTGAGATTGGCAACAAAGAAAGGGTCAAAATTTTATTTAGAGACTCTAAAAATAACATGGTTTTTCCTAGGGAGGATGGGTGGGATATGAAGATTTTAGATTATGGTTGGGATTTGAAGAATTTGGAGGATGATGTATTTTTCTTAGATGGTGAGGATTGTCTCAAGGATTTTGATGAGAATTTCATGGATGAGTTTTGTCTACTTGTAAAGGAGTTGTTTGAGAGAAATGTGCCATTTGTGTTTATTGAGAAGATTATGGATAGATCATTGGATTTGATTTTTGATTGGCTTATAAATGTTGCATTGTTTTATGAAAACAACTGCTGCACATGAATGTTTGCAGACTAGGGGGAGGGCTAAATATGTCAAGTGTTTTTCTAAAAATTGAAAAGCCCTAGTCAAACTGTAGTTAGGTTTGATTTTTGCTAGCTTAGTTATTCACGTGACAATTTGTTTTGTTATTTCGTGGTTGGATTTCTTGTGTTTGTTTAGCTTAGGATTTGCTTCTGTCATTTTGTTTGATTTGTTGAGTGTCAAACTTGATAGCCTTGGTCGAGCTTGGTATTTTTTTGAACATGATGAAGCTTGTGTTTTTCAATAGCTATTGAACATTGAGGAGCTAGGTATGTTTTCTTGTCGAGACTTTTGCACATCGCAAGGATAATGGGTTCACAAGCACTTCACGTTGCACTTGTTGATGCACTACACTCGGGGGTTGTCTCCTGTTCTTATCAAATACTTCCATGCCATGGGTTGGGATTATGCACGTTTTGCACCATATCATTGAGCACTAGCATAGCATGAGGTCCGCTGCAGCTATATGCAGTAAGTTTTAGATGCACACGCACATGAGAGAGCAACTATCATTGAGCACACACATTTCTTGCACACACCATTTGGGATGTTCATCACAAAGTTAGGAACCTCTGGTTGAGGGTGTAAGGTGGTTGGGACAGTTCGAGGGTCGTGAAGGACGCCATCAATTGTGAGAAGGGTTATTCATATTTGGTCTACATTTTGAGGATTGCCATTTTCTAGAGTGATTGTGAGATTATGGATGGGTCGAGTAGAGTATATTATATCTTTTTTAAGAGAGTTGAGAGGTGAGGATAATGAATTTAAAATTAATCAATAAATTTTGTTTACATTTTGCATGACGCATGATCACATGTAGATAGACTAGGCACAATTTCTTCAATGCATACATTATTTTTGTATGTAGCATCGATTGATTGGTTGTTTATCATGGATCCAACATTACGTATTTTTCCAAATCATGAATGATTGGGCACATAGTTCATTTCAAAAAATCATATTCTTGCTAGGGCCCACTACATAAAAAACAGGTTCATATCCAGAGAATGTTTATTTTGAAGACTCAAGGATCAAAGGAAAATATCGTACATTTTACATCGTCAATGAGTATTTCTTGAAGAAAAAGAGGACATGTGTGCTAAATGTGTGTGCAATTACAAGAACAATAGGCCAAGGAAGGGAATAAGTCGTCCAAGATAAAAGATGGAGAAAAATGATGTGATTTACAAAAATCAATATTTTTGTCTATTTTTTTATAGATTTTCATAATTCTGCCCACGATGGCTTGTTGACCAGATGCATTCCGATCGTTTTGAGTACCCAACAACTATATTCAGAGTTTAAATGACAAAGTTATGATCCAAACAAGTTGCAAATATGCATAGGGCAGAAAAAACGAAAATAGTGAAAAGCAGTGGAAAAGCAAAAGCCAAAAGCTGAAAGCAAAAAGACTAATGTGTGTGAGTGTGGATAGAAAACTATCCAAGGAGATGAGAATGGAGAGTTAAGGGCCTTCCCCCTCTTGTACAATTGTATTATGTGAGAGAGGAGAGTGGGGGGTCACATGCTAGAGTGAGCTCTTGTCATGCCAATTTGGAAGTTGGAGCTTTTGGGTGTCAAAGCGCCGGGCATCGGCTCAAGGTTGTTGAGGTACAAAAATATATCTCACTTGGTTTGTTTTCGAATTATTGGTATTTTCATTGTGTTGTGGTTGTGTGATGCTCTGCCCACATTTGGGTTTTTAGTTGTTTTGAGCTTCAAGAGGCATTGTGTTTTATCTTGTTTTTAATATGTGGCATGTGGTGTATAATCGAATATTTGAATTTTTCAAGTTGTGTTGTGCATTCGACAAAGTCAATTACCCCAACCGGCACTCCTTAACGTCTTGTTATCGGGTTGTGAGTGAGGATTGCTCTCGATCACCACTCGCGTAACAACGCGAGCAACCTAGACCACCTCATCACCATCACCAAGTGCTCAAGGAGATTATAGACAATTGTAGTTTAGCTACCCTTAGCAAAGCATGTGCCCACCCTATCAACTTCACAGCTTGTGAGGATATGATTTATCGATGGCAAGCAGAAAGAAAGGGCTTCAAGATGCGATTTAGCATGAAGAATGGAGACCAATAGGAACACGAAGAAAAGATCATTGAGCTCACACCAAGAATAGTAGAACAGACAATGGGCCTAAAAAGAAATTCAAGAAGATATAACAAGACATAAAAACTAGTAACAATATCCCAAAGTTGGAAGGATCCAAATGTGGTAACATAGAAGGGGGTGCTCTTGACAAAGCTTGGGGATGAAGAATTGAAAGCCATGGCACAGGTCCTTCACCACCTCTTCATTTATAACAAGCCTACCTCCAACCAACTCAAAGTCCCAAAATGGTTCGTGGAAGACGTAATGATAGAAAATATAGCAAACCAATGTTGAATGCACTATGGTTGGAGTGCATCTCTGAATCCCTTGTGTGAGCCCACAAGGACTTTGAAAAAGGCACGCCCTCCAAGTTGAGTTGCATAGAGGCCAAAATATACGATAATTAACTATGGATCCATACTAACTCGCTTGATAGTCACCTACCTAGGTGCACCTTATGAACATTTGATACCTAGCCCTACACCCAACTCGATAGAAAAATAAAAGAAAAAAGAACAACAATGGAAAAGGCGTAGGGAAGACACATCAGGTGAGGAAGAACTGAGATTCTTTGATGTGGTCTGCCGAAATCTCAAAGAAAGAGTTTGACAAGCTGGAGGCTGCATAGGCACAATAAGAAAGAGAGGATCTCACAAGAGCTATCTAGGCATCATTAGAGACCTCAATCCAATATTTGGTCATGGCTATGTGAGCCTTTGAAAAAGGAGAAACCAATTCTAAGAAGGGCAAGGAGAAAGTAAATGAAGAACATGTTCCCTCAACCCTCTTACTCAATATGCAGAAGAAGATGGATTAGCTGCAAGCCCAAGTTTCTGAGTTTGCCAAAGCTAAGACCCCACAAGAGACCACTACAAACATTCAGCAAGAGAAACAACAACATGTGAAATCTACAAAGAGTACCCACATCTATCCCCAAAACAACAGGGTAAAGGAGGAGGAATTGAAACCTTGGAGAGGATGTGTAAGGATCTCAAAAGAGCAAAGGCTAATGCTCTTTATTATAGAAAAGAAAACAAGCAATAGAATTGCAAGGATGGCTTGAGAAAAAGGAAGCAAAACTTCAAGCAAAAAGGGAGGATCTTAATAAAACCAAGACCATGTGGAGTGAAAACATCCATATAGCATCATAGGAGAAGAAGGAATCCTTGCAAAGTAGGATTCCAAAATATCCGAAAAGAAAAAGAAAACATCCTAAGGAAACAATTTTGGAAGGACTTAAAAGCAGAGGAGAATGATCTAAAGGAACAGCTTCGAAAAGAGTTGGAGGAGATGAAATGACTTTAAGGAGGAAAGCCAAAATGCTAACTAAAGGGAAGTGGCATAGAATGAAGAACTTTAGAAGGAGCTCGAGTACAAAGAAGGCATCCTCCAAGACACCAAAGATAGGCTTGAGGAGGGGGAAACAAACTACAAGGGGTGTTAGATAGAGAATGAAAAACTCAGGGAAGAAAAACTCCAGTTGAGCCATGCACTCACTGAAAGCAAAGTAGTGACCTACTAGGAAAAGGCCAAGGTACAATAGCAAGAAAGGGATCACCAAATGCATCTGTAGGAGAGAGAGCAGTGGAAAACAACATTCAATGCCCTGCAGCAAATCATCATTAGTTAGCTAGGCCAGGCTACCAATTCGATTTGAAAGAAAACCTTGAGATTGCAAGGAGAAATGCTTTTCAAGTTGTCCAATATTTAGGCATTTTCTTATATGAAGAAGTGTAGTATAAGATCTAGATAGACACCTATAAGTGCATCCTTGTCAATCAACACGAGATCTATAGGGAGGCAGCCACTAACACATGTATAACTCTATCCAGAAAGCCCTAATGAGCTTAAAGCCTAGCTACGGCCAGTTCAAAGTCTCTTGGAGGGAATGGAGCAAATCAAGGGACTCTGCTTGATGATCATTGAGCCAATGAGACAAGAAGTCATACGGAATCTATCACAAAAAGGATATTAAGAGTGGGAGATAGAAATGATGGGACTGATGGATGAAGAGTCTCCCCCCTCCCAAGTCCCCAATAATCTTGGAACCACCAGCATCCATCCCACCACCCACCGACTTTCGCAACCTACCATCATTTGATGATTTCTCCACACAACCTACTCAAGAGGAAGTAGCAAAACAAATAGAAGTTTACAATGCTGTGGTGGAAGAGCTCAAGGCATAGGCACAAAAGGTGACCAACCATCACCTTCCCCCAAGCTCACAGTCAAAGAAGAAGAAGGTACTTTAGAGGAATGGCCCCAGGAAAAGTTCAAAAGGTATGGAATTCAAGAAGAGTCTTGAGAAGCATTAGTGTTTGATTTTAAGGTATATGAGATTGCCAAGTATAAGGAGCACCTACCCCCTCAAGCTACCCATGTGCTAATTAGAGCAGCCATGAAAAATGGGCTCAACAAGTTGACCTTGATACCTTTAGGGCATCATGTCACATCTTGGGAGGCATAATCATATATGTCCTTCTAAAATTGCGAGAAGCCTAGCTAGGTCAACCAAAGTGGAAGTATCCAATCCTAGAGTAGATTAAAACTAATTGGAATGCTTTAGCTACTGCTACAGTGAGCTTGATCAAGCAAACCCACTCTTTTGTCCCTATCCTCATTAGCACATCAATGGGAAGCATGGGAGGTTTAATTTTCCAAAGGTGCTTAATGTGAAGGCTATGGAGAAAGCCAAGATTTATTTATTCATGCCTTCTGATCTTATCCATCCTTCATGCACTTATTAACAAACTTCACTAATTGTCTAGATCTCGCCTTTGTTACAAACTATAACTACCTCCAATTTATTGTCCACTACTTTAGCAACCAGTCACACCATAAGAGGAGTGGCTCCCACCACTCTTCTTTGATGTGAATGTAGGTATTGACTAGGTAGCCATGGTCTTCTCCATCTCAAGGTAGTATTGCTACCAATCTATTACACTAATTTGCTAAGGTATGGTAGACAATAGGTTCATGATTTAAGTTGAGATACACATCCCTTCTACCTTGAGTTCAAGCCTTGAGTTTTGCAATTCATTGAAAGAATGCATGCTTAGCTTAAGATGTCTACAGCATGCACTCAGGCTAGTACTTGAGCAATGTATTACATGTCTAATTTATTTATTTATTAAAAGTAGAAGAATAAAAAGGGGGAGAGAGAGAGAGAGAGAGAGAGAGAGAGAGAGAGAGAGAGAGAGAGAGAGAGATGCACGACACCTAGGGATTACCCTAGCCCATCCCCCAACATGACCACTTTAGGGTACATCAAGGGTGGGATATTCCAAGCTTGCTTGGTAAATTGTCCCCCTAACATCATAACCTTCCACAAATCAGGTCCTCAAGTGTGGGACAATGTTCTAAGTTTACTTGGAACTCGACCCATCTCCCAAATCCACTGCATATGCACTTCACATAGTTGGACAGGTAGTCACACCTTTAGGGAGAGCACAAAGATAGGAATAGGGAGTGTGTGAAGAACCAACAACATTAATGGCCCTCATCTAACAACATTGTCCTTCATCATCAACACCAATATCCTTCTCACCACATTATTGGAGCAACATAAGCCTCCCAAGATCTCTCCATTGGCCCATCCAACATTTCTTGCAAACATACCCTGCATTTTGGGAGTGAATGCCATGGGACTCTCTTTTGACCATGCCCTTACACTCACTTTCTCGGTCGTCCTCACCCATTAGAGTCCATAGTGAGCAACATAAGCAGCTTGCTTTAACATGAAACCAATCTATCTATGAGCACACCCATGCCCAACCTTGCACAAGAAGGACCAAGAACTTCAGCCTATAGGATGATGTTATCTTGGCAAAAGCACACCCAATTGCATCGCTGTGAAAGGATGCGAGGAAGTAGATATTGATGATGACAATGCCATCCATGATCTATTCCACAACATGAATAAGTCGGTAGTGCAATCCCGTGGAGGTGGCCCATTGAGCATTATCACAAGGCTTTTCTCATGCTGGCACCCTAAGAAGTCTCCTAAGGCTCATGTATCAGCAAGCAAGAAAGTGAAAGCATTGTTAGGATCAGTAAGAAGTAGTAGACTGAGTTAGCAAACAAGTAAGACATCATTGATGTGCTAGAATGGTAGCTTGAGTAGATGCAGGTGCTAGAGTTAATGGAGAAGGATTTGGAACCCTCCAAAAGGAGCACAACTAGTGCTAATGGTCTAGGGGTGATTGAGGGAGATCCATAATGAACATCCAAACAAGTAAGCGATTGTTCTATACTTCATAGTTTGAGGAGAAACATCGACAACAACAAGGAATCGACACAGTCCAGGGACCTCATATTTCATTTGTTACATGCACATGCCACAAAGACCAGAGAGAGAGAGAGAGAGAGAGAGAGAGAGAGAGAGAGAGAGAGAGAGAGAGAGAGAGAGAGAGAGAGAGAGAGAGAGAGAGTTGAATGTAGGATGCATGGTAGTCAAATAGAGATATATTCATATTTTTAAAAAACTCAAAAAATGTAAGGCCTTGAGGTTTAGGTGTATGGTAAGGATGCCATCTAGGTTTGCTGTTAGCTTAGGTAGATTTGTACATTATAAGTTTAATAGATGTGTCAATCTTATCAACATCATCAATGGGGTCAAATGTGATGTATTGTAGGAATTACAATTGTCCAACTAGCCTTAATATGACACTTGTGAGCCATGCAAGTAAACTTAAGATAGCACTGTACACAACGTGTAAGTGTGGAGTCTTAAGCAATCGTGTATCGATGTTTGAATAATGATGATGACAATGATGAATATTGAAGGCTATCCAATAAACCATGCCTTTGGAGATATTGATGGTGTAATATCGAGGTCACAATGTGTGATTATACACACACTTTGTGAAAATGCAAGCTGACATATTCATAGTATAGCACTATTTAGAGGATAAGTAATAGAAACAAACCCCCTTGTAATGGCCATGAATGAGAAGATGGAGTTTCATATATTCAACTACAAAAAGTTGAGTTGCTTTATCTGAGATCATGTTTCCTCATCCTTATGGTGGTGGAATGTAAGAAAGGATGAGGATAATAAGGACAAGCTTAGCGAGGCCCGTGCAAATATTGGTTCAACATTGACAAAACCCTCAATATTATGAAGAAGCATTCCATTGCAATTAGGCGATGTCAATGCTTGCACTACTAGGTTATTGGTGATGTTTTGGAGGCTTGCTGGAGGAACTTGGTTGCTCCATAGACTTGCCTTCTCATTCCACTCCACATGGATCATACCTAGCTCTACCTTTTACGACCTCATAAAATGATGAACAAGAAGCACATAGACTCTACATGCTAAAGGTGTTGGAGACCCCCTAGTGAAGTTACCAAGATTCTTGCTACCTACATGCTAGAGGTGATGGAGCTAGAAAATAGCTCACACACAAAGTCATAGGAGGTCAATGCACTGCTGCAATGGTAGGCCTTTAGGACACCAACTCCAAGCATTGTACGACCATTGCATTACAAATGCATGTGTATCTTTGAAGGAAGTGGGATGTTGTAGTTGCAGCTTGATTGTGCAGCATTAGTGCAACTATTGTTTGTTGCTGCAACTACTGCAGACACATGCTTTATTGACTTCTTGAAGAAAGGTTCTTGGTTTGTAATGGACGCCCATAAAACATGCACCTTGGAATATTTTGTAGTCACAGGCTACCATTTTCAAATAACACAATCAATATGAAAATATGATTAGTCATGTACATAACAATTGCACTCATGAAATGCTAGCATGATGATTGTTAAGCAATCCACATGCAACTTACCAATATGCTAATGATGATGCACCTCATGATCCTTAATATCCCAAAGGGTGCTTTATGATCAATGGTGCACAAGAAGTTATAAGCAAAGGAAGTTGCAAGTGACAGAGTACCATGATCCTCTTAGTCTACAGTTGCATGAAGCTAGCCAAGGTCACCAGGTTGCTTAGGTACTAACATCCTCGTATGGAAAAAAGAACAATTAAAGTTGATTAGCTAATTACCCAAAGGAACAAAGTTCGAAGGATGTAATAGACTTTACTCATTGACATGCACCCTTCATTTGCATAGATATGGCAGAGCTATTGTTCTTGCATGCCATGGTGAAGGAAGGCCTAACAATGCACCCATTAGCACTATGTTTGTTCCTGCATCAGTTCATGAAAGCTAGCAAGCTACAACATACTTGCCAAATGGGTGATGGTGAATAGCTCGATGATAGATAGGGATGAGAAGTCATGGGAGAGGCTGCATGAGTTCCGGTTGGATAAGGTGGTTCTTCTCACCCTATGAGAGCTGCCTTGGTGGTCAACATTTGCGAGGTTGACACGAGCGCATGTAAGGTTGAGGCTACAAGGAGAAGAGAAAACTCTTATGTGGCACGTGAAGTGCAATTCTCAACCTTCCAAACTTTTGTAAAAATAAAAATGATTTTTGAAAAACTTGTGCTCTTTCTCCTTGATGTATTGAAAAGACTCTCTCTCTCTCTCACTCTCACTCACTCTGCAACTCCTCTTCTACCATAGCCTTAGAAGTTAGCACTATGTGCGCTTCTCTCTCCCTCTAGTTACACGTGCAACTTAAGATCTTATTTTCTTTATAACTTTTTTTCTCAATTTTTGGAATTAAGGATTTTTTTTTTTTTTTTGTTTTTGCACGAATTCATGCTTTCGCATATGAATCGCATCAAGCTGTTGTAGCTCTTCGACGTGTTTGTCGGTTTTTGGGTCCGGAGCTGTCCGGACTGTTGTGTGCGCGTTTGTGGGTTCGAGGAGGCGAGGCCAGCGGCCCTTCGCATCTGGTTGGATGGAGATGGTGGATCGCAAAACTTGGATCAGATAGTGATGCCTCTATCACTACTGTTGTTAATTTATTATTTAATTTAACTAATCATCAACTAGTTATAATGACGATTAGTGTTGTAGTTAATTAACTAGTCAACTAATTAATTAATTAGTTAGTGAAACCGCTTGTGTTGTGGTTAATCAATATATTCAATTAGCCCATTATTAACTAGTTAATAAATACTTAGTTTCTTAAGTACTTAACTAGCTATTGAGAGTGAGATGAGTTGGTATCATTTCTCAATTGCTTTAATTAGAATCTTTAATATGAGAGAGAGAGAGAGAAGTTAGTGTATCGTTATTGTTTGTTATTTTTAATAATTATATTTTTAGTATTAATGATGTTTGCTCATTCAATTTTATCTCACCATTTCAGGTTTCACTTTAACAAAGGTAACTATAATCTTCCTATGTATAATCTTCTACAATTTACTTCTTTTTTCCTTCTTGTCATAATGAAAAAGTAAAGAAAAAAACACATATCTTCTTGAAAGATAAACGAAGGTAGTTTCCCCTGTAATCATGAAACAACGAAGAGACCTGCACCATCTCTTCGACATGTTGCTCGCATAGTATGTTTATGTGCTTTTTTATGCTATTCCTATGCTTTTACAAAGTTACAAGTTCATTCTCGACCGAAAAAATAATGAAATGTGAAAGCCACCACATCTTAGACTCTAACCAAGGGACTTTCTAGCGTCTGATTTTATGTTTTACAAGGTACTTTTCATCAACATGACATCTCAAGCTATACGACAAGTTTCTAGCCAAATACGATTAGCTTTAAAAACTTGCGGATATGGTTTATCTCATGCATAGTTTAAAAGACACATAAAAATACAATGTGAAAAAATATATTTTAAAGTAAAGACATATTCGAATCTTATACATAGTTCAAAAAATACGTATATGGCTAAACTCAACTTCAATTCAATAAGATTAATGAGATTCATAGCATAAATATTTACAATTTCTAAAATAAGTTACTCCATCCATTAATATTGTAAAAAATCAACTAAACTCAATAAATTCATTCTAAAAAAATCATGTGCTTTTTTCTGTAGAGGATAGCAGCACAGGTATATAAATAAAGTTGACTGAGAAGATCACAGCCGCCTAACCCCGCTTGAGAAGAAAGTTTTCTTCTGGCAGTACTTTGGAAGGGTACGCACGTCAGAAATGTTCCTGTGGGATCATTCCCGGACCTTGCATAGGACGATCCTGGAAACCGGGGCGTGCCGCGTCAATAATAATGAGAGGCCACACGAGGATCCCGCTGTGGCTGTAGACAGAGACACAGAGAGAGAGAGAGAGAGAGGCGGGGCGGGCGCAGGGAGGAAGAGAGAGAAAGACAGGGGGCGTGACTCGTGCTTGAGCACGGAGGAATGGAGAATCAACACGGCAGAGCAGACAACGGGTGGAAGAAACTGTTCTAAACAAGATCGCCATGGAGTAAGGCCATGGCTACAGCTCCTCATCGCTGCCCGAGAACGTTCTGCACTCAACAAGCTGTTGCTCTCCTTCCTTCTCTCTCATCTTCAGGATGTGTGCGAGATGAAACTCGAGAGAATGACAGTATACTCCAGTGTCAGACAATAAACCAGAGGAACTATCCGACCCTTCTTTGTACAGCACATTTCAGAAACAGAGCCTATTCTTTATATATTTAAGTAGCTGTCGTTCGTCACTGCGTGTCCTTCTTTGACGAGGCATCCGTAAATTCACACCCTCGTCAGCAGTCAGCTGTTGCTCTGTGTGGTCTGTTGCTCCCCCTGCCCTTGCAATCCACGGGACATTTGCTCCCCCTGCCCTTGCAATCCACGGGACATTCGACTCCTGACCATCTCCACCCCCCCCCCCCCCCCCCCCGGGTGCCTCGCATGTTTTCTTCGCATTGCACAAACCTGACCGGCAAGGCGGCCATCTCAAATCCTTCCACTCCAGCTCGGCATTGCACAGAGTGGCAGCAGAGCAGAGCAGCTGAGACTCTCAAGATACTCCACGCAACTTGACGCCCGCTCAAACACCTTACACAGTGGCCCTCCAGCAAACCCCTCCTCTCTATCCGTGTGACTTCTCCTCCAGCAGGAGCTTGCACCGTCACCATGTCAATTGCACTGGGGGTCCCTGTCCTGGAATGTGTCTACATACTGGCTTGTGCGCGATGGGCTTGGAAGCGATGTGTTCACTCTGGTTCGCAGGACAGTGAGCGATGGGGCTTGGCTGAATCACACGACTTTGAGCCAGTTCCTCGCATGTGCAGGCTGGTGCTTGCTGTCTACGAAGAGGATCTTAGGAATCCCAGATGGGCTCCTCCAGGAGGCTACCGCATTGACATCAACTGTGTGGAGAAGCGCTGTGACTACAATTATACTCGAGGACGTGCTCCACCTTATCTTATCTATGTGGATCACGAGGCTCAAGACATAGTGCTAGCTATTCGTGGCTTGAATCTGGGGCGAGAAAGTGACTATGCTGTTTTGTTGGATAATCGACCGGGGCAGGAGCTGTTTGATGGCGGATATGTGCACCATGGTTTAATTGAGTCTGCTTTCTGGGTGCTCAAGAAGGAGTCTGAGACACTCAAGTCTTTGATTCTCAAGCACCCATCTTACACATTGACGTTTGCTGGGCATTCCTTGGGTTCAGGCGTGGCTGCAATGCTCTCCATGATAGTGGCAAAACACAAGGACAAATTGGGTGACATATCGAGGGACAGAATCCGCTGTTATGCAATTGCTCCTGCTCGATGTATGTCCTTAAATTTGGCTGTGCGCTATGCAGACATCATCAATTCAGTAGTTCTTCAGGTGATATGGCTTCTACAGATTTCATAGTTGTCAAACTTGTTTTCTGTATACATGAGTTGTCATTCTTCTTTTGAGCACTTTGTGCCTGATCTTAGCCAGAGACGTGTTTCTAGTAGTTCAGGTATATGCATTTTTTCTGTTGTCTTTGTGGTATGGTGTTCTGTAGCTGGACTCTGTGATTTAGATTTAGCACTTTACTTTCTGAACTTTATAGATAACCTACTTGGACCTTTTATGCAGGATGACTTTTTACCACGGACAGCGACCCCTCTAGAGGACATATTCAAATGTATCTGCTGGTGAGGTAGTTATCTTTTGAGAAGTGAACATGCTCCGTTTTTTATTCTCATGCAATTCCCACTTTAGTAGTACCTCTGTGCTTTTCAAGTACTTTTAAATCACATTTGTGCTAAGAAGAAGATTTTTATACGTAGTGCTTCTCCCTTTGTGTTTGTTGGACAGTTTACCGTGCCTGTTATGTTTTAGATGCATGAGAGATACATGCATTTCAGAGGAGAGGATGTTGAAGGATCCCAGACGGCTGTACACACCTGGCCGTCTATATCACATTGTTGAGAGAAAGCTTTGCAGGTGATTAGACTGATATGTCTTCTGTATTGCTCATGGTGTCGGCAATGTTTGGTCATCATTATTTGGAATATGCTGCAGATGTGGGCGCTATCCACCAGTGGTGAGGACTGCTGTTCCTGTAGAGGGGCGCTTTGAACATATTGTACTCTCATGCAACGCTACTACAGATCACTCCATCGTATGGATCGAGAGAGAGTCGCAGAAATCATTAGAAGTATGAATCACATGTTCGTTTAAACATAGAGTGCTTGCTTTAGAAAGTAACGTTGTTTATGCATCAATATAGTGTTATGAAGACATGCTTTGTACTCTCATGCAATGCCTCTATGGATCACTCCATTGTATGGATTGAGAGCATAGTAACATAGAATGACCGTTGCAGGCCCCCGGAATGTGGGAATGCCATGGGCCCCATCCTGGTCCCTTGCTTTTGGCTGTCCCCTATCCTCAACCCCATCCGCATCCCTGTTCTCGTCCCCCGTCCCATGTTACTATGATTCAAAGAGAGTCAGAAGAAGCATTAAAAGTATGAATCACATATTTGTTGAACCATAGGAAGTAACCTTGTTTATGCTTCAATATGATATTACAAAGACATGCTTTGTAGCTGATTGTGTTAAAATGTTTGTAATGCAATGTCGATCTTTACACACATCTTCTAGCTCACAAAACCATAGTTCTCAGTTTTTGGATCAATGTATAGGACATTGCGGCTAAAAGGTTTGCCTATTATGAAGTTTCTCAGTGTTAAATGAGGTGACTGATTACATTTTAAATGTTGGATACTTTTCTGTATCAAAGTGACATAGCTATGGTTGCTTTGAAATCAGCACGAAATGAGCTGGTAAGCCATGTAACCAGAAAATCAGCAGCAATATGGCTGTCTAGGACAGTGATTGATGCAGATCTGATGACATGATGGTTTGCAAGTGCTGTGGTTGATGCTGAAACAGCAGCATAGACCACCTGTAGTGTTTGGCATTGTCCTGAGCACTTGGACAGGAGCAAATTCCTGTGTTTTAAGGTGTGCCAGAAGCGTGCATAGAAAGAATGTTTACTGGGGCAGCAAGGTTGATTGGTAGGGAGGAAGCAGTGTCGAACTCCTGTTTTTTGAGGTAGGGCAGGAGCATGCAGTAGCAGAGGCATTGGTGGGAAGCAAGGTTGATTGCTAGGGCAGCAATAGTGCAGCATTTCCTATCGGCGAGGTCAGGAATCGAGAAGACAGGGCAGACAGGTGATTGCTGAACGCTGGTGATAAAATGTTTGGTATATGTCGGAAAAGATATGGAATGAAGAGTGGCTCCCCTTGGCTCCCTTTGGTGTTGCTTAAATAGAACTGGGTGGCATGAGTGCCCAATGAGAAAATTTTGGATCTTTGCCTTCTTGGGGTTCTAATTTCAGAGCTGAATAATTGGCCAGTAATCAACAATTAAAGACCTAATTTTTTGTAGCTTAACATGTCATGGCATCCTGACTGACTGTTTGTCAAAATCACTTAGGACTGTAATACTGCTTCCTTCCTTGTCACATTTGACTTTACTAAACCTCACTAGTAAAACTGAAAACCCTGAAAAGTTTGAAAGGCACAGAACAAAAGCTGGAACCTGTTGCCCCAACCTTGCACAATCCAAAGCAAAGCAATGCAGACCCTCTCAGATCCTCTCTAAAGTAAGGGGAGTTCATCTGCTGCCATCACCATACCAAATACTCTTTGTACTGCTTTTCTTCTGCAGGGGAAGCTGTTGTAGCTTTGTTTTCTCCAAACAATACTGGTCCCGGCTTTTGGAAAAACTAGAAACTTAAAAGTAAGGATGGAAGCGCTTGAAAACTTGAAAGAAGAATAATGACCTAGACTCCATCGATGTGACTGATTCAATCTCCCCACCCTTCCTCAAATCAGAGATGACCTCATGCCGTCTCCTGAGTAGAAGAGTCTATTTGCTGCCATTCCCATCACCAAGGAGCTTTTCTTAATGCTTTTTTAAGTGGACCTGTTTTAGCTTTGGTTTCACCTTCATTTTCTTCAAGCAAGGCTGTTTTAGGTATTGTTGCTTTATCCTTGACAGGAGAGCTGATTCAGTCTAGTTGCAGCCATTCCCGGCTGATTGTTTACGAAGTATTTACCTAGGTGACAGTCTCACCCAATGCAGTTAGTTTGACAGTCTCACCCAATGCAGTTATTTTATCTTCAATGTCTTTAACTCGCAACATATAATCATGCATACTTTCATTTGAGTTTTTAGTTTTCATTCAGCTTAGATTTCAAATGCATTACTCTAATGGTGCTCTTACTTGCCAGCATCTTTGCACTTGTTGCATTCCAAATGTAGTTGACCATGCTATCACTCACATTGATGTTGATGAAGCCTTGAGCTTGGGTCACTCTTCTATCCCAATCATTTCTTTGTTCACCTCCATGAGCTGGTTGGTCTTCTTTCTTTGTCCATAACAATCTTCCTCATGTTTTGAACTTCCAATCGTTTTTGTTCAGCTTGCTTGCTCCACCTAGCACTGTGATGTCACTTGGAGCCATTTACAGATGATGAGGGATTTGTAAAAAATGTATTTTGGGAAGGGATAAGGAGGACTTGGACTAGTAATAACCTCTAGCCAAAAGCTAGGAAGAATGCCTTTAGTCTTTTATTGATCTTGAGTGGAATAGAGAGAGTGATGATCTTAAAAAGATGACTTGAGAGAACTCAGCTATGATACCATGATAAAACTTGGAGAATGAGGTGCCTAATATTTCAACTCTTGCAGTTCAAAGTAGATAAGCAAATGACATAGATAGTTGATTGGAATGAACTCACAATTAAGTAAATAGTAGCGGAAGCAAACAATCTAGTAACAATAGAAGTGATTGAACACACTCAAAGAGATAATGTATTGATTGAATATGAAAGGTACAATGATAAGAAATATAAATCCAGTCTACTCACACTTCATCTCTCTATCTCTCATGTATAGTCCATACAATGCATCGAGACTAGCTTGATATATATAGAACTGAATTTGATAGACTTCTGTTTTGATTGAAAATTGTAGATTAGTAAATATTGATGTAGTCTTAGCTAGAGTAAGATGTTGACGATTCCAACAATCATGATGTAGATCACGAGTAGGGGAAGAGGAAGAGTTTTCAGCTGCTGTGAGGTGCTGCTGAAGTGGAGGAGGAGCTGTAGCTGAGCTGTCTCTTGTCTACTCTAGATTTGTCCAGTTTAGCTATTAGCTCCAAATCTGTCCATTTGCTCCAGATCTGTCTAGCTCAATCATCTACTCCGGATCTGCTATTTTCAACCTGCGCAGCCCTGCACGTAGTCCAACGAGGGGGGAGCAGCAGCCCCTTAAATTTGTGCAGTTGGAAGGCCTCTTGCTGCAAGAGGAACAGACTCGGAAGAATGTGGCATTGCATTCAGATGATGTGGCTATGCTTTCCAAGTTCAAAGGCAATGGAAAAGTCAAGCCAAATGTAAAAAATTAGCAAAAGGGTGATATTGGACAGCCATCAAATAAGGTTGTCCAAGACAAAGAAAAGACTAAAAAGAAGGGGAAATGCCATTATTGCAAGAAGCTTGGTCACCATATCGATGAATGGAGAAAGAGATTGGCCAAAGAGAAGAAAAAGAACTCCGGTTTGGCTGTCCAAGAAACATCAGCCAGCAAATCTACTGATGATGATACTTTAGCTAACTTTGTAGAAGAGGACTATGCATTTCTTATACGCAGTTATGATTCTTCAATGGTTGATTCAGCATATAATGCTGCTAAAACGCAGCAAACATGGTATTTTGACAGTGGGGCATCAAAGCACATCACTTCCAAGAAGTGTTTGTTTACCTCTTTGCATTCAGCCCTTGCTGGTAAGTGTGTTACATGTGCGAACAACAATAGTTATGATGTATGTGGCATTGGGATAGTCACTATTACTAATGCAAATGGTTGTGATTTCATACTTCTAGATGTCTTGTTTGTACCTAGCATTACAAAGAACTTGTTGTCTATCTTTGCTTTTAATAAGCATTGCTTTTAGGTCATCGTTGAGGACCACAAATGCTTTGTTAGAGACAGAGAGATGGATTATGCACTTAGACTGTCCGGCACCCTACGTAAGGGTCTATTTTTGTTGGATACATATGACAAACAATCTCATGATGCTTTAGCAATCGCTGCTCTTTCGCCCGCTATGCAGTAAGCTTTGGGAGTTTGATGACCCTTCAGAGGTGTCATACGGTAGATGCATTGCCTCCAGTGGAGACTCCACCACCTCATGCATGTGAGGGATGTATTTTGGGCAAGATGCATAGGTTTGCCTTCAAAAAGGATAGTGCGGTTCGTACTGTCTGAAAAATGAAGCTTATTCACTCTGATGTTTGTGGTCCCATGAAGACACGTGCACTTGGAGGTCATTAGTACTTGTTACATTTATTGATGACTACTCTCGGTATACGTGGGTGTATGGGCTGAAGGCAAATTCCGATGTGTTCATGCATTTCAAACATCTTGTTGCAAAGCTTGAAGTTGAAACTAACTTATATAAGTGCAGACACTTCGCATAGATAGAGGGGGGGAGTACATGTCTCGTGCTTTTGAGACATATTTGCTTGATCATGGCATTACGTATCAAGCCACTGTTAGAATGACTCCTCAGCAAAATGGTGTTGCTGAAAGGAAGAATCGAACTGATATTGCATTCATCATATATGTGTAAAAAGTGGTAGTCAAGTACAACGCTTTATAGTTGCTGGATGGGTAGCAGTATTCCCTTTCTGTGCATATGGGATTCAGTCTGCCTGCATGTCCTAAGCCCAGAATTGCCTCATACAAAGAGGCTACAATAGGTGTGATTGCAAATATCTCAACATTCCGAAAGAGTTTCGTGGGAAGCTTGATGACAAGGCTGTAAAATGCATATTTATTGGCCACAATTCGGAGAGAAGGGCTATTACTTGTATGACCCATGCACTAAGAAAGTCTTTGTCAGTAGGGATGTCCTATTTGCTGAAAATGCTGCATTTTCACACGATTAGTTTCAAATGCCACCCACCCATGACATTGGTGATGTCTTTGAGGGTCTTTTGCCACTTACTTTGGAGTATGTGCCTACTGTAAATGGCAAGACAAACTTGATACAGCAAGCTGTTGCTGCACCATGTACTCTTGAACGGTAGGATATCGATGATGGTTTGCCACATGCAGTGGAAGAAATAGTACAACATGAAAGGGCTGCTGTAAATGCAGCCAAAACAATCCCAAGATGGCTATTACAGACTCTCTAGGAGAGTAAAATGGATGCTCCTATACCTCAACGCACTAGAAGGGCTACGAGAAATGCAGCAAATGATGCAGGGGGCACATTTGATTGATTTTATGGAAGTAGATAATTGTGATGAGCATGTATTGATGAGCTCACTATTGGATGATGATGAGCCTACTTCCTTGGATGAAGCTTAGCAAGATGTACATTGGATGGAGGCCATGGAGGATGAGTTAGACTCTTTTGCCACTAACTCTACATGGGATCTTGTGAATTTACCACCTAGCAAGAAGGCCATTGGCATGGTTTTTAAACTCAAACGCAAGGCTGATGGTACAATTGACAGATACAAAGCACAGTTGGTAGTAAAAGGCTATGCATAGAAGAAGGGTATAGATTATGAAGAAACTTTTGCTCCTACATCCCGTATGAGTATGGTGAGATGTGTGATTGCTATGGTTGCAAATTATGGCTGGAAAGTACATCGGTTAGACATTAAGACATCATTCTTGAACGGGGATTTGCATGAGGATCTTTATGTGTTACAACCTCCAGGTTTTGTGGTTAAAGGGAAAGAGCACATGGTATGCAAGCTGCATAAAGCTCTTTATGGTCTCAAACAAGCTCCTCGTGCATGGTACTCCAAAATTGATGCTTACTTGGCTAGCAAAGGGTTCAAAAAAGTCCAATTGCTTCCACTCTATACATTAAGAATGAGGAGGGGGACTTGCTGATTATCATTCTTTATGTAGACGACATGCTACTCATTGGACCTACAGAAGAAGAAATTGTAGATTTGAAGGCTGAATTAAAACATGCATTTGCTATGTCTGATATGGGCTTCCTACACTATTATTTGGGGATTCAATTCTCCGAAAATCAGCATGGTATCATCATGTTATAGTCACAATATGTGGATGAGCTGTTACATAGATTTAGTATGCAAGATTGCAAACCTATGTGCACTCCTATGGAGCCAAGCTTAAAGCTTTCTATGCATGATGGTGAAGAGATGTTTGATGTTGCAATTTACAGTCAGGCTGTTGGCTGCGTTGGGAATAAAGGCCTTTGTGCCTTTTTTAATGTGCTCGGGTGTGAACACACCCTTAGCACTTGTACTTACACATATATATCTATCTAAAAACCTAAAGGTACTCTCTCGTCATTGTACCTAGAAACGTGTTCACTCTCTACTCTGCTCTATCTCACTCTCTGTCTTTCACTACGTGTAATAACTGTATGTCTCGATCTCCGTGTCCAACCCATCACTACAAACTGGTAGCAGAGCCATCAAGTTCTCATGCTTCTCGAGATACCAAGTGTGAGCTGGGTGAGGAGGCAACTGCCAAGGCAACAATTCCAGGTTGCGAGCAGGTAGGCAAGACAAAGTCGAAGGCAGGCTTATATGCAAGAGAGGCAGTCGACAGGCTCAGCAAGAAGGAATAGTGCTGACAGGACAGTTGCCGTCACGCGACAACTGAGTGTAGGCGACGTGACAGTGATTGGATACAGGCAACGACTTGCATGACGGGGCTGGGTATCAAACGACGTCCATCGGGCGACTTCAGCCAGGTGGGCGATGAACAAGACCATTGGGGCTCACGGGCGCCAACTGATGAGTCAACAAATCCGTCATCCATTATTTTTTTCTCTTTAAAACTTTTTTTGAAATTCCTCTTCTCCCACCGAGGGTTGACGCGTGGAGGCATAGCTTTCAATTTTCGTGCAATCTTGGTCCAGAAATTTGGGACTTCTCCAGACTGAGTATTGTTCATGCAAAATTGAGGCATTTGCGTCAGAAATTGTAGACATTGTGTGCATTTGAATTGGGAATTTCGCCACAACTATTGAAATTTTTACTTGTCTGAGTGAAATTTCTCAACATCGGACCCATAAATTTTGGGCTTTTCCCAGATTTGGGGAATTTGATGCAGGACAAGCAAATCTGTCTCAGAAATTGCAGGAATTTGTGACATTTTGTCCCTAACATTTGGGGCTTTTCATGTACATGCACAAATTGGGCTGAAATTTACCCAATTTCTCGACATTGATGCACATTGGACCCCACGCAATTTGGGGTTTTTGCACTTTGGGCAAAATCTGTGCAGCATTTGGTGATTTTATGTACATGCAGGTTGAATTCCACGCAATTTGGACATCAACACTAGGTAAAATTTGGGGGTTTTGCTGAAATTGCTCTATTTTGGAAAAATTGACCTGTTCTATGCATGACAGAAAATGCAGATGTGTGTTTGATGCTTTGAGCACAAAATTTTGGGGCTTTTGGCCGTTCGTGTCAAATTTCATGCCCGTGGGTACATGGACAACAAAAATCGCAGCTAAAATTTGGGATTTCTCATGTAATGTGATGTATATGCCCCTGGAATAGCTGTAATCAGTTGTGGAATGTTGTAGCATGTGGTTTGATACTTCTGAAAATTTAGGCATGCATACCTGGATTCTCGATTTAGGTGCTTCCTTTCATGCCACCCCTCATCGTGGGGGTTCTTCGCCTATACATAGGGTCGACATGGTGTTGTCCATCTTGGGAACAACTATGCATGTGACATTTCAGGTATTGCCAATGTGCAGTTACAGTTTCAGCATGGCTCTGTCTTTACACTTTGGCATGTACGGCATGTACCTCAGCTCAAGAAGAAGCTTGATTAGCAGAGGGTAGCTAGACAATGATGGCTTTCACACCACCTTTGGTGATGGAAAATGGAAGATCTATAAGGGATCTAGGGTTATTGTTAGAGGTTGCAAGAGTGATACTTTGTATCCACTTGATGTATCTAGTGTGCGTGACCATGTTGTTGTCGTGATCGAGCAGCCAAGTGTTTCTTTGTGGCATGGCCGGTTGGGACACATGAGTCAAACAAGAATGAAAGTGCTTTCTCGTTTGGGTTACTTGCCTTGTCTTCGTTATGTTGATTTTGAGCATTGTGATCATTGTATTTATGGCAAACATGTATAGACGTCTCACAAAAAGTCTCTTTCTTTGAAATCTTCTTATCTAGAGTTAGTACATTCGGATGCATGTCAAATGCCAGGATTATCTTTAGGGGGAAAGAAATATTTTGTCACCTTTGTCGATGATGCTACATAGAAAGTATGGGTTTATCCTATTCGTAGCAAGGATGAAGTGCTTGACAAGTTTAAAAAATTCTTGGCATTGGCTGAAAATCAGACAGATAAGACACTTAAGTGTTTTCACTCTGATAATGGTGAGGAATATGTGTCCAAGGCCTTTCAGGCATTTTGTGACAGCAAAGGGATAAAGAGGGAGCTCACTGCCCCTTAGAATCCGCCCAAAATGGAGTTGCAGAGTGTATGAATTGGACCATAAAGAAAAAGATCCGTACGATGTTGTCTCATGCTGCATTACCCCATGGTTTTAAGGCAGAGGCTGCTATGACAGCCGTTCACTTAATTAATCAGTTACCAAACAGGTCTTTGGGGGGGAGTTTCCCAAGAAGCGTGGTCAGGCAAGCCACCTTCATATGCTCATCTAAAAGTGTTTGGCTGCGAGGCTTTTGTGCATGTTCGTATGAAAAACGTAGCAAACTTGAGCCAAAGTTCTATAAATGCATTTTCCTAGGATATGGTGATGAGGGTGAAATGGGATATAAATTGTGGAATCTCGAGAAAAGGAAAGCAGTACGCAGCAATGACGTTATCTTCCGTGAAGTTTGCATGCACAAACAGCCCGAAAAGATTGAGGAGGTCCGTAGGGTTGTATTCCGTGAAGAAATACCTTTTGGACAGAAAAATGTGCCCGCTGTACAGCAGTAAATACCTGCTGTAAATGAGCCTGTAAATGCTGGAAATGATCAGCCAGCTGTTGCCCATGATAATGAGCCACTACATGTGCAAGAACAGCCAGGAGAGCATGCTGAAAATGAAAATTTGCAAGAACAACCAGCAAACAATGACCATTAGGTCAGGAGATCGTCTAGGGCTACTAGACAACCTATCAAATTTGTTCTTGGTGCAAACAATGTGGCTGATTATGTCATGTTGATAGACTGTGGTGAACTGACTTGCTTCAAGGAAGCAATGGATAAACAGGACAGCAAGAAATGGTATAAAGCCATTTTGTAAGAGATGGAATCTCTTGAGAAAAATGACACTTGGGACTTGGTGCAGTTGCCTAAAGGACAGAAACATTTCTGTGCAAATGGGTTTACAAGATAAAGATCACTTCTGGTTCCTCACCCAAGTACAAAGCAAGATTGGTTGCAAAGGGATACAAGCAGGAGCATGGAATTGACTTTGATGAGATTTTCTCTCCTGTAGTTAAGATGATTACATTGAGAACCATTTTGGGCTTAGTTGCAATTGAGGATATGGAGCTTATTCAGATGGATGTAAAGAGTGTCTTTTTACATGGTGATCTGCATGAAGACATCTATATGCAGCAGCGTGAAGGGTTTGTTGAACAAGGGAAAGAAAAGATGGTATATAAACTCAAAAGGAGTTTGTATGGGCTGAAATAAGCACCAAGATAATGGTATAATAAGTTTGATACATTTATGCTGTCCCAAGGCTTTCATAGAAGTCAAGTGGATCACTGCTTGTACACCAAGAATGCAATAGATGACAGCCTGATTATCTTGGTTTTGTATGTTGATGACATGCTGATTGCTGGTAGGGATACTCATGCCTTGGATTTCTTGAAGCAAAGTCTTCATAGTAGCTTTGACATGAAGGATCTTGGTGATGCAAATCACATTCTTGGCATGCGAATCATCAGAGATAGATTGAAAGGCTTACTCTATCTATCTCAGCGGGAGTATATCTCCAAAGTTTTGCAGTGTTTCAATATGGAGGGGGGGGGAAACAATTGGGATTCCATTACTTCCATTTGTGAAACTCAGTGCAGAGGACAACTCTATATGTGATGATGAGAAGGCTGAAATGGCCAAGATACCATATGCTTCAGTTGTTGGTAGTTTGATGTATACTATGGTTGCTACACGTCTTGACATTGCCTTTGCAGTGGGAGTGGCTAGTAGATACATGGCAACCCCTGGCAAGAAGCATTGAGATGCAGTGAAAGGTATTATGAGATATCTCAAAGGCACAAAGGAGTTGTACATTTGCTTTGGAAAGCAGAAGGCATTTGTTGTTGGCTTTACAGATGCAAACTATATTGGTCATGCGGATTGCAGAAAATCCACTTCTGGGTATGTGTTTACTTTCACAGGAAGAGCAATCTCTTGGATCTCCAAGCTACAAAAGTGTGTTGCATTGTTTACTACAGAGGCAGAGTATGTGGCTGCCAATGAGGCATGCAAGGAGGCTTTATGGCTTTCACGTCTGGTGGGAGAGCTTGGCATCTCAGAGTTACTTGTTCTCCATTGTGATAGTCAGAGTGCTATCATGCTAGCACAGAATCCAGTCTTTTATACAAAGGCAAAGCAGTGAGCATATACAGGTGAAGTACCACTTCGTTAGAGATGTACTCGACAGCAAGAGCATTAAGCTTGTCTGTAATATTTCCACGCAATAAAAGTTAGTTGGTTAGTTCGAAAGTTAGTTAGTCAATTAACAAGTTAGTAAGAGTACTAACTAAAGACTAACTAAGGTAAAAACCAACTAACATTAATAACTAATACTTTTTATTTAATTAAAAATATATTTTAAAATAAATTGAGAGTCGTAATCCGATATTTTTCTCGGATTGACAAGGACTGTAGCTATCCTTCACGGAAGTTACAACGTAAACAAGACTTATGAGCCATATTTATTATTAGTATTAATGTGTATAGTTTGGATGGTTCTAAAATATTAGATTTTTTGGCAAAAAAACTACTATATTTTAGATATTATCCTAGAAAAAAAGAACTAAAAGTCATTTAAAAGAAAAGACAAGTGATGCTTGAGTTAGTTTTGGAGATTTTATAAAAAGAGAAAAAAAAAGAAAAGTGACTGGCGAAATCGCGCTCGCCGTGATCGCAGTTTACAGACAGTAGACAACACTTCGAACAGAGAAAAGGAGTGAACTGAGAGCTTTCTAAGTAAGTGTCTTAGAGTTTTACCCCCCTTTTGGAGCCAATGCAACCATCAGATTTATGATCTGAGCATCAGATCACTAAGTCTTCCAAGAGCCCCTCTACTCTTGTTCTCAGCCTTATCCCTTCCTCTCTAATTCATTATAAATATGAGGCATGGGGGAGACACAAGGAAGCATAAGGAGACCTCGAAAGGCTGTAAGAGAGAGGTAGAGAGAAAGATACCTCTCCAAGAGATTGAGAGAGCTTTTGAGAGAGAGAGAGAGAGAGAGAGAGAGAGAGAGAAGAGTTACCCCAAGAGGCTGCACAATTCCCTCCAACTCGATCCTCGACTTAGCCATATTCTCTTACTCTCTCCCATCTCAAATCCATTCCGCCTTCTTAATCTCTCGAGTCTACTTGCGGACGATGGCCTCCAAGCGAAGAATGACGCTTGCGGATGGCTATCTTACAACCAATAATGAGGCTTCGGGCAAAGGCATCATTGTCAATCCAACTGTGGTTCCGGTCGTAAGTAATGTATTTCTAAATTAATAGATGCTTGCTTTGATTCTCGCATGAGATACATTAGGCCCATGTTATGATATATGAGAACAGATCATGGGAAGGGATAAATCTCTTTCCATATATTCGAAAGATGGAGTTTGCAAAGTGCCTGTATTAAGGGAAGTTAATTGCACTAGTTGCGTATGGCTTATTCGTTGATAGAGGAATCAATCAAGGGTTATGAATAGCATAATCGTAAAAAAAATACATTAAGAATTGTGCATGCAAGTATTAAGTAAATTTTACTTAGAATCGCTCTTGATTCTAAGGGGGAGAGCGAATATGTGATGGAATTATTATCGCGTCTATTCTTGTATTGTTTGGGAAAAAATACAATTAGTTGATTGAACAACACCCTAAATGTTTTTCTTTCAATCAATTGATTGTTGTATTGTGATTTGGATAAATATTCCAAGGCTTGTGTTGATGGCCAATGCATGGCAGGGGTTTGTAATGACAAGTTGCTATGGGAATAAAGGAATGTTTTCCTAGATGACAATAGGATTGATTGTCTTGATTGTGCTTGTCTCTTAATTGGATTAATTAAGGAAGGATATTTTGCACGTGTTGATCATCTTCAAGATCACACCGCGTATTACTCTGAGAGGGCATTGTTCGATTCACAGGCCGATGGTCAAGTGGTGAGAAGGCCAACCATGGAAAGTGTGTCTCGCTCCTAGGTCACTTGGGGTTAGTGGAGCTTTGGATATCCCTTGCCGAGTCCGGAACAGAGTTATAGACTTGCCGTGAGCCCAACGTCTGAAGGCGTTGGAAAATTCTATTCTAGATAAAGGATGGAAATTTTGGTGCCATGTGAGTTGGACCAAGTATTTCTGTTGGACAGAAGGGATACATAATTCTCCTGTATGGGTAGGAGACAAAGATTAACTTGAAGATAAGTTAAGGAACTTGTTTGTCAAAATGACTGCTTGTTTTGTTTTTGTGTCTGTGCTGTAAATTACGCAAACGAACTATGTTTCCTAAAAGGCTTATCTAATGAAGTTGATTTTAAATGTCGCACATAAATGTGGTAGGACCTAATTAGAAAACTAAAGCTATCAAGGAAAGCGGGTGGGCGGAATCTCCGACGGACCCGTCCTACGGCAGGGTGGTCCCAGAGAACTGGGAGGCTTCTTACAAGGATTTATCGTTAGTTGACTTTAGGTATTGTTAAGTTAGAACCCGATTCATGCTGTTTTAGGGGATTGGAATGGGACTATGCCCTACGGGCAGAGATTGAGCGGCGCATCCCTCTCGGTTTCCATTCTCTTTAAACCAAGTGCGGTATGGATCTGCTTCGGATTGGGTATCTTTGCATAAAGTAGGATGTCCAAAACCCGATGCTAGAATGTTGTCAGGAGACCTTGGTAACTAGGAACCCAGATTTCAGGTTGATCCTAGTGGGCTTGGTCGCGAACGTTTTGTTGCGAGGCGGACTTGGGAAACCCTAGGTGACAGGGAAACCCTAGGTGACAAATCCTGGAACATTCCATGGGAGTGTTGCGCGACGACGCGTAGATTCGTTTCTCGATTGACCGCTAAAATGTGCTTGGACAGCCGATAGGCGGATACGTTACAGTTGGTATTAGAGCAAAACTTAATGATGATGCGTGATTGATGAATGTTTGGTTCATAGACATATCCTAAATAGAAATAACTTGAGTAGTATGGCTTGATTGTCAGGCATCTTCTGCACCCACGAATGCTGACATGCAAGAGAAGAAATTCATTCTCAAGCAAATTAAGACACCCGAGTTTGATGGAGAAGGAATAGACGTCATAGTGGAGGTGGGGATGTGGATTGAGTCGATGGATGACCATTTCTCTGCTTCAGGAACTGCTGCTACTAATTGAGCAATGATTGGCAAACTGAAGATAGTTGGCCAAGCTCTGTTATGGTGGAAGCAATGGTGTAAAGATCAAGGTATTTCTGAAGCCACTATCACTTGGGCTCAACTGAAAGATCCTGTACGCGGACGATATCTTCCGCCAACACTAGACTTTAAAGATGAATGAATTCTTCAAGCCCAAGCAGTCAAAATTAATCCATTGTCTTTTGGCTGTAGCTCAATAGGTTGCTGCTCATTTTCAGCATCAAAAGGGACAGTATCTTCAACTAATGGTTGCTAAATGGCTGGCAGTTCATGCTGAAACTTGACCTTCTTTTTGTCAAGGTCACCATCTGTAGTATTTTTTAGTAACTTTGCCTCATAGAATACTACGTCTCGGTTGCGTACTATCTTCCTATCCTGAGGAAGCCAAATTCTATATCCCATTCCTCATCTCCATATCCCATGAAGGTGTCCTTGATGGATTTCATGTCTAGTTGAGTCCTCTGATTTACAGCAATATGCACAAAAGCATCACAACCTAAGACACGCAAATGGTCATACAAAGCAAGTTTGCCAAACCAAACCTCTTGAGGAATGCTATTTTTCAATGTAAATTGCACAAATGAACAATAGTTTTAAGAGCCTCTCTCCAAAACTGCTGTGGCAGATTAGCTGTGGACAACATGCATCTGACTTTCTCACAAAGTGTGCGATTATATCTTTCAGCCACGTCATTTGATGCAGGGTTGTAAGGAGCTGTCAACTCCCTCTTAATGCCATGTCTTTTTACTGAAATCATCAATAAAAGTGTCAAAGTATCGTGCACTCCCATGTGAATCAAGAGGCATAGTGCACACATTTGAATGTACTAAGTCAAGAGCATTGGACTTCTTAACAACACCAGAGTAATAAGGAGACTCCACATGTTTTCCATATATGCAATCATTACAAAAGTCAAGTCCAGAGCCTTTTACATCAAATCTCCCTGAAGAGGAGAGAACTTGAAGGTCTTTCTGGCTCATATGACCAAGTCTTTTGTGCCAAAGTTCAATTTGTGAATGAACTTCAGCCACAACCAAAAACTTGCCAGGTAATGCTTTACAATGCAAATAGTATAAAGTTCCCTTTTTGCTGCCTTTAACAATCAGTATAGAGCCCCTGTTGTCCTTTGAAGATCCACCACCAAAGGTAGTAAAATATCCTCTTGCATCAAGCTGCCCAATTGATAGTAGACTTTTCTTTATGCTAGGTACATATTAGACATCATGCAAAATCAGCTCTTGAGCATTTTCAAGGGCCAAGTGAATGGTACCTACACCCTATGTCACATGCATAATTATTGCCCAAGTAAACCTTGCCTAGACAACTTGAAGTGTATTTAAAAAATGACTCCAAAGAGGGAGTGACATGAAAGGAGGCACTGCTATCCACTATCCATGACTAAGACAGCCCATCATGGGGTGAAAGTAAGGTATCAATCACCTCCTTTTTAGTGACGTGCATATCACCTGTTGCTGCTATAATATCTGCATCATTACATGAGGCTGCAACAAGTATATCTCCAATGCCAATAACCACACTAGATGCAACATTTGCTTTTGCAACTTCTTTTGAGGGAGAGCTGCCATCATCTTTCTGATCATCCTTCTTTTTCTTTCTTTGTTGTTTTTCTTTCTTGCTCTTTCTTGTAGTAGCGACAATCGAGCTTTTTATGCCCTTTACGACCACATTGATAGCAAGTGACATCCTGTTGTTTGCCCTTGCTTTTACTCCTACTCTTGCCTTTATTTCTTTCATTACCCCTCTTTTTTGACTTGCCTCTCAGAAGATAAGCTGAACCAGTGCTTTCTCCACTCAACTTTCTTCTAATCTCCTCATTGAGAATAGAGCCCCTAACACCATCGAAGGTTAAAGCATGATTAATTCTCAGTGAAACAACCAAAGACTCCCTGCTATTAGGTAGAGTCATCAACAATAAAATGGCCTTTAATTTATCATTGAAGGGCTACAAACCAGAGTCTTGTAACTGGCTCAAAATCCCTGTGAAAGCACTCAAATGCTTTGATGCAGGCTTAGACTCATCCAACTCCATGTTTACAAGCTTGCGCATAAGGTGAACTTGATTTACTGGAGTTGTATTTTCATAGGTGTCCATCAACTTTTTCCATATGGCATAAAGCTATATCAAGATGCTTAATGTCCATAAGTACATCATCGGATACAACCATTTTAATGTATGCAATGGCCTTCTTGTTGAGTCTAGCCCAATCCTCATCTGTCATAACTGTAGTCTTGACTTCCAAAAGGGCATCATCACAATCTTTTAGAAACAAAATGCCTTGCATTCTGTCCTTCTTTTCTAAGTCAAAACCAATGTTGTCAAATCTCTTGATTTCAAGAAGGGATTTAGTGTCATTGCTGCTTGAAGCATTTGCAGCCATTGTTCAGCAATGTACCCAAAAAAAAAAACCGCAATTTATATCAGCAAACAATGAGCTGAATATTCAGTTAATATCAGCCCAAATTTTCAGGCAATGAGAGCAAGGTTTAATCTAAGTACATGTACAGTAGTAGGACTGATGACTTTCAGTAGTATAACTGAAATTTCAGCACATACTCAAAGCATACATCAGTGTTAGGTGACTCCCACTTCAGCAGTATCACTAAAAGTACATATGCAATAATCCCAGATCTGCAAATGATCACTAAGATTGCTGCAAAATGACTGTTCAGCAATACATCAACTCAATGGAAGCTGCCCAACATATGTACTGCATACATATGTAACCAAGTACTTCTGATACACAAAAGAAACCAAGATTCTTTGCAATTTGCTATGCAATTTTCTCAATGTTTCATAAGTGGGAATGAATCTCACTGCTTACAGCACCAAGATTGCATCAAGTGTTTCCAATGTACATTTCAGACAGTATTTTTGCCAAAATTCTAAAATTTCAGCAAAACCCTCAAAATTTTACTGACAAATCTGAACCGATTGCATTAACACATCATCCTGAGCATCAAGTGCGGGCAAATGTTGCAGAATTTCACGAATTCTGCAAAAGCCCCAAATTTCGCGGTCCAAGAGTGCACAAATTTCCAAGAAATTGGCTCAGTCAAGCAAAAATTTCACTTACATCTGAAAATTCCCAAAATTTCCGAGACCCGTGCACTCAATGTTTGCAATTTGTGGATTAGGAATCATTGAAACTTGTGTCCGGTACCAAATCAGGGAAAAGCCTCAAATTTCAAGAAGCAGGTTTGCACAGATTTATGTTCTGTGCTTGCTTGCGTGAACACCCGGAAGAGAGAGAATAAATTAGATTGAAAATTTGATTTAAAAAAAAATTGGGAGCCGTTGATCCACACGCTGGTCGTCAGGACGGGCAATAGGCGCCTTTGTTGCACTTGAGTGCTGACTAGAATGCGAGCTTGGAGTGAATAGAAAGAGAGCTGAGAGCTGAGAGAATTGAGTTAGAGTTTACCGGTGTTACTCTGTACACAAAGAATAAAAATGAATTTATATGTGAGGGTTCAAGTAAAGGGTGTGTTTACACTTGTAAGTTGTACATGCGGGAGTTTACACCGAAGGGGCTTTACACCCAACATTGCCCACATTAAGCACTTGACGGTGGCTAGGAACATATGGTTGGAGCTCGATTAGTTGTATAATTGAATGACCATTATAAAACGAGTGTCTTTGGAGGTGCAAATGAAGACATTGAACCCGAACAAGTTATCTTCTATGTGGGAGAATGTGAACAAGCTACAACAACTTTAAATGCAGGTTCAGAATGTAGGAAAGGTAATCACATACGAAGATATGGTGATAACTCTTTTGTTTTAGTTGCCGCCAGATTTGGTGCTTTTTACTCTTCCTCAATTGCTTCTAGGCGGGAGTTGACTCTTCGGTGCGAGGAGTTGGTTCTTATTTAGAAGGGGAAGGACAAGAAGAAGAAGAAGAATGACAAACCAAAGGACAAAGAGAAGGATTCTCTTGTCACTTTGTTTAGGACAAGTTATGGAAGTAGGATTGCCCCTACAAGGATAAAAAGGACACCAAGGAGGAGAAGGCTTTAAAGGACTCCAGAGTGGTGGTTGCTTCCTCATTAGTTGCTTTTCTCCATTTGGAGGC
Organism: Lygodium microphyllum; assembly: GCF_053477565.2. Classification (NCBI taxonomy): domain Eukaryota; kingdom Viridiplantae; phylum Streptophyta; class Polypodiopsida; order Schizaeales; family Lygodiaceae; genus Lygodium; species Lygodium microphyllum. The sequence continues at coordinate 82,650,961 of NC_141150.1, read as the reverse complement.
GGTTCAGGCATTGACCGCAAAGGCTTTGGATATTGCGTTGATAGCCCCACACGCCCATGAATGGATTTTTGACAGTGGTGCCTCTCGGTAAATAACCCCTAATTCTGCAGGTGCTGCCTATTTATGGCCTTCGTATGGGCAGATTCTCATAGGAGATAGCTCTTCTATTTCCATAGTAGGGATAATATGCAGCTGATTGCAGATGGACATGGTGGTGCTTACACTACTGAGGTGCTTTATGTGCCAGGTTTGCGTTATCATCTACTTTTCGTACACAAGATTTGTGCTCTTGGCCTGTTGGTTGAGTTTGATATAGATTCTTTCAGGATTCTTGAGCGTGGCTCAAGAAAGGTGCTTTCTACAGGTTATGAGGAGAATGGAGTCTACAAGTTGAGGTCTCCTTCTGCCTTGACTTTTTTCTTTTTTTAACTTCACAGACACAGTCTAAGCTTTGGCATGTTCGGTTTGGCCACTTAAATTATGACTACTTATGGAAGGCGTTTAGGGGATAGCTTGTCCATACTGGACATAGTGGTGAGCGAGTAGCCTTGTGTATCCTCCATTTGTGGAATATAGCATCGTGATGCTATTCTTTGTAAGGCTTTGAGGCGGTCTTTAACACCCTTGGAACTTGTTTCTGTAGATCTTTGTGGACCTATGCGGAGGAAGTTCCTTAAGGGGAGTTTGTACTTCATGTTTATTGTTGATAATTTTACTAGGATGACATGAGTGTACTTCTTGGTGCTGAAGTTAGAACATGCGCTCGCATCCGTGGTGTGACGATCGGATTGTTCGCAAGGGCAAAGGCACTTTGGTTGTTGCAGTAGACAACGGTGGGAGAGTCACAAGGGAAGTGAAGTGTGGCCAGTAAGCTCCTCACATAGATGGCCTCAGTGGTGCCATCGAAGAGAGCCTTGCACTCAACCTTGGCCGTGGAAGTTGCCACTATCTCTTGCTTATGGTTGGATCAAGAAATGGGAGCCGTGCCCAAGGTGAAGGGGTAGTCGCCATGGGAACGGCAGGATCCATAGTGAACTGTTCCATGAGCTGAAGTGTGTACTTCAGCTGTGACACAGAAATAAAACCCTCAAATTGACCTACCTCCATCCCCAAGAAGTAATACAATAAACCGAGGTTTGTTATCTCAGATGTAGCACTAAGCTTTGCCTTGATTTCAGCCATGGCAGCAAAATCTAAGTCTGTGATGAGTAAGTTATCAACACATAATAGGATGTAACTAATCCCTCTCAAATCCCGCATGGTTTGCTAGTACCAGTGAGGTAACAGGTCTCGTGGAGGAGGCGTGGGAGTTGAAGATTCCGTAGCTAGGTCAAGAGTAGGTAGTAGACCGGGCTCAATAGTTACGATCTTCAATGATGTGAAAAGAGGAATTGGATTGGGATCCGGTGCAAAGGATTGCACAATATTCCTATTGTCAAAGAGAACATCCCTTCTAATGATCACCTTATTCATTTGAGGATCGAACAAATGGCAGGCTTTCGCTTAAGAGAAGTGACAAAGATAAGGAGACTAGCTCAAGGAGTGAGCTTTTTTATTATATCTTCAGGTGTATGCGTATGCATGGCACATGAAGACTATTAAGTGAGATATGACAGGCCGAGAGCCAAAGAATGCCTCGTGTGTGGTCTTCTAAGGAAGAGCCGCAATTGGGCACTGGTTGAGGATGTACACCACAATGTTAGCAGCCTCAACCCAAAGGCACTTAGGGAGCTTTGTTACGAACAACATAGAGTATGCCATTTCCATGATTGTCCAATTCCTACACTCTACGACTCCATTTTTGAGAGGGGGAGTTGGTAGAGGTGAGTTGGCGAGAGATGCCATGTTGCAATAGAAACTCGAAATCATGGGAGATAAACTCACTACCGCTATCACTCCTCATGTAACCAACACAACAAGCCGTTTGGTTATGAATCAACAATACCCAAGTAAAGAAATATATAAAAGCATCCGACTTATGCTTGAGGAAGTACACCCATATATGTCGCAAATGATCATTTGCTATAAAAAAGAAGTACAACGCGTTGTTCAAGGTGGGAGTGGATGTTGGCTCACAAAGATCAATGTGAATCAATCTAAGAGACATCCTAGCTCTATGTGTAGAGTGGTGCTGCTTCTTGAGCGACATGCTTTATAATTATCTTGAGCTAGCTTCAAGTGAGAAAGGCTCTCAATCATCTCACGATGAGACAACTCATAAAGAGAGTCATAGCCAAGATGCCCTAGTTGGAAATGCTAAAGATAGTCATTGTTCGTAGGCTCTCGAGATGTGGCTAATGCTTGGAAGTGATGGAACATGGAGCCCTCAGTTATCAGCTTGCTAAGAAAATGGGTCATGTGGTGCAAGCCATTAGGTTGTGTCCCATTGCGAGTAATCACTAAACCGCTGAGAGAGTCAAGGATCTCGATTGTGTTTGCTGTAAAGAAAACTGCTCCCCCCAACCATCAAAGCAGTGAATAGATAACAAGTTTACCCCAAGCTGAGGGACATGGTATACATTGTCGAGTGAAGCCAGATTTGGGCCCTTGTTAGTGGCTAAATTGACGCAACCTTGAGCTTAGAGCTTGACCAAGGAGTTACTTCCTATGCGGACCCGCGTGGATGCAAGGGCTCGAGTACAGAAGACGTCCTCTATAGAAGTCATGTGATGTGTACCTCCACTATCCACATTCCAAATAGGTGTTGATATGCTCGGCTGTGACGCGGACCCGCCTGGATGCAAGGGCTTGAGTACAGAAGACGTCCTCTATAGAAGTCATGTGATGTGTACCTCCACTATCCACATTCCAAATAGGTGTTGATATGCTCGGCTGTGACGAGTGAGCCTGTGCAGTAACCTCGTTGGGAGGCAACTAACAAATGTGGACAAGATTCGCATATAACGTCTCTACGGAGATGATGTGGGCCTCGACAGACCAATTAGACAAGCTCTTTGGCTTTGAGAATGTTATCGATTGAGATGGCTCTATGTGTAGATTGTTGAGGGAATCGAGTACAGTGCTGCTTCTCGAGCAACATACTTTACAATTATCTTGAGCTAGCTTCAGGTGAGAAAGGCCCTCAATCATCTCACGGCGAGACAACTCATAAAGAGAGTCATAGCCAAGATGCCCTAGGTGGAAATGCCAAAGATACTCATTGTTCGTAGGCTCTCGAGATGTGGCTAATACTTGGAAGTGATGGAACAGGGAGCCCTAAGTTGTCAGCTCGCTAAGAAAATGGGTCATGTGGTACAAGCCATAGGCTGTGTCTCATCACGAGTAATCACTGAATTGGTCAGAGAGTCAAGGATCTCGACTGTGTTCGATGTGAAGAAAACTGCTCGCCCCAACCGTCAAAGCAACGAACAAATAACAAGTTTACCCCAAGCTGAGGGACATGGTATACATTGTGGAGTGAAGCCAGATTCAGGCCCTGTTAGTGGCAAAACTGACGCAACCTTGAGCTTAGAGCTTGACCAAGGAGTTACTTCCTATGCGGACCCGCTTGGATGCAAGGGCTCGAGTATAGAAGATGTCCTCTATAGAAGTCATGTGATGTGTACCTCCACTATCCACATTCCAAATAGGTGTTGATATGCTCAGCTGTGACGAGTGGGTCTAGTAAGGAGGAGAAGGGGGAAGAGGTGGGTAGGCAAAAATAGGTTGTGAGTGTTTAATGAGCGTCGATTACCACTCATTCTCTTGTACATATTCATGTGTGACCCCTCGCCTCATTTCGTTTCTTCTTCCCCAATATGTTGAGAGTATGTGTCCAACTGCAATATCAGCGCACAGAGTCTATTGTAGGTTGATTTTCAAATTTGCACCTGTTTATAGGCTTCCTCTATGTAAAATTCATTAGACATCCTATTTGGGTTTTTTAAATATGGCTTGCTTCCTAGGGGCCCTTCCTTCTTCCTCTAGAGCTAAAAATGCAACACTAGTATCACTAGGAGAGGACAGAAGGACATGGAACCATTGGAGGGCTTCATGGAGCTGGAAACACACTTGAAGAAGCTTTGATCAGGGTTGGAAGACAATTATCATTGTGTCAACTAAGTAGTAGATGGTATCATGGATGCCAAATGCAGTAGAAGATTGCCTGAGGCTCGGGTGATGGTCTTCAAGGGGTGATGAAGGAGCGTGCAGCCTTGTAACAGCAGTAAATGGCTGTGTGCATGTCAAATGCAGCAGAAGATGGCACTAGGCTGGGGAGATGGTCTTCAAGGGGTTGTAAATAACGCTGCAGGCTTGAAATGTAGGTGCTGCTCAGGAAAATGCAAGTGGCCGTGTCAATATTCAATGATTTGCCATGCTGAATTGCAATAATGCCAGGAAAAAATGCTAGTGGAAGGAGGAATGGATGAACAGAAACACTGAGTAATGATGAAGCTGGTGAAGAACTCAAATTGATGATGATGGTTGAATGTGTAGTTGCAATTTAGGGTTTGCAAGGGTTAGGATTGAATGTGGTGAAAGAATGACCCAGGTCACCTCCTCTTATCATGCAAAAGTAATTGCGTAAGTTAAGAAATGGGCATTCAAACATGTGGGAACAATCTCAAAGGAAAGACACAACTTGATCTCAAGCACAAAGAAAGTTGCAGGCTTCTTGAAGTCCAGCAAAGGTAAAAGCACTTACATGCTCAAGCAGCAGAACTTGGTTGATGTGGTCACCAACACGAGGATTTAGCAGGCTGCCTGCAAATTCCAGCATGCACAAGTGTAGTCAAGTTCTCATGGAAGTAAAAATGCAAAAAATCTCACCTGTCACATCATGTGTATGCAGAAAACACCACAACATCACCATCAATCACTAAATACAGGCATACCTCCTCCAATTTGAACATCTTATGCCATGTTAGGATTGCAAAACGGAGCAAATGCACATAAATTGTAAACCCAAAACAGAAAGCTCATGAGAAGAGTATGATGATGGTATCACCAGGTGGGCAGCTAGCTCACTGCCCGAGGGCAGCACTGACAGCAGTTGCTAGAGGACATGTTGTGGAGGTGGCTGCTGATGTGAGGCAGCAGTGAGAGTGTAGCAGGGTGGTGTTTGGAGGCAGTAGCTGCAGGCGGCAGCCTGTGGTAGTGTGCAGGATGGAGTCAGACAAGCCAAGCACAAGGCTGAGACAGCAGCACTTTAGGACTGGCAGGTGAGCCGCAATCTGATTGTGGATAGCTGCTGGAAAGGTGTGTGATGTGACTGGGTTGCTGGTAGGTGCAGGAGCTGGGAGATAGACAGACGTGTGCATGCTTTTAGGGGAGCAGGCAGTACCCTAGGCCAAGGTGGCAGAGCTGGCTGCTGGAGCAAGTGCAGGTGATGGCAGCACAAGGGCAGTATTCAGCAGCAGTGTGGGCAGTGTGCCAAGCTGGCTGCATTGGCTGGTGGAGGGCATTGCCAGGCAGGTGGCAAAAGGTGCTGTTGGTGGTGGTACAGATTGCAGGGCAGCAGGTCTGCACCACCTCTTTTGTTGCTGCTGCTTCGTCAGCAGCTTCATCTTCTTCTCCTCTTCTTGAGCAGCTGAAGCACCGCAAACAAGATATGGGTAGGTAAGGGACATTGATGCTCTGATACAACTGTGTAGGCTGATGTGAGAGGAGCTAATGCGGGTGAAGCTCCATGTTTTTGAGAGAGAGAGAGAGAGAGAGAGAGAGAGAGAGAGAGAGCCGGCACGTACACCAAATAAACCGCTAGCCTGATTGAAAGTACAATGCTAGGGGTTTATCTAGAGCCTTGGGATTCCCCCAAAGCCTAACCCTAAGCTATCACACACACTGAGGTGTGTTCACATGCTAACAGACACATTGAGGTGTGTTAACACGTGGAGGTTGTAGATATAACTAACAGCTCCCTATGATGAATATTTTCACAGAAGTACAGTTGGAGCTTGCAGTTTTTTTGTGTTACTGTTTGATAACTGCATGATCATGGTGATCTCTATTTGGAATGAATATTGATGGTTAATCTTGTAAGAAGCAACTTGTTATAAGGCTTTATGTAACTGCTACCATTTAGTTCTGAGTTTTTCTCCATGTAAATGTGCAGCTAATGATTGAGAAGGAAAAATCGTTAGAGGTTCCAGGGCTGCAAAAAATGGAAAGGCAAGAGACATTGAGGGGAGAACACAAGGAAGAACACAAAGCGGCGCTGGAAAGAGCTGTCTCTTTGAATGTTCCTAGTGCATCAACACTTTCCTATGGAACTTTTGAACCAGATAGGTTTGATTGGGAGGACAGGGATGAGGGAGCATCACTGACCAGTGATTCTGGTGAGAGTCCTCATATTGATGGAGGTGGATCCCGTGGGAGAACTAACTGGGACTTACTGATTAATAGTCTCTTTGTAAAAGATGATTCAGGGAAACTGCTTATCAAAAAAAGAAGAGATGACGCTGGGTGATTCTTGAAATTTAGGCTCACTATCTTGCAGGTGAAGTACTCAACAATGTTGTGCATATTGTCATCTCAAAGTGGGCCACTTGGTGTGGCCATGCGTTTATCTTGTGAACTTGACAGCACTGAGCAAGCACTGATTATTGTGGATATGGATATGTTAACTTTTAGAGTTCTCCCTGTGGTTTCTGAACAGCCCCACACTCCAATGCAATCACATTTTACCGTGTCTTGGCCTTTGTCAAGCAGTCTTGATCTCTCTGTAAAGATAACTGGCTGAGAATAACCAAGGTCACCTGGGAGCTCATTGATATCAAACAGCCGTGTTGTGAAATGGCCTCAACTTATGCTCCTGCTTTTCAGAGCGTGTGATGAGCTCCGGGAAGGGTGTTGTAGAATTCTTCGCATTGTTTAGTTGGATTAAACCAATTCTTGTCTCAAAGCATATATGAATCTTGGACTTGATCCAATGATTGATGACATGTAGTCTTCCCTCTCTCTCTCTAATGGGTTTTCCAATGATGAACATTCAAGCAAGCTACACTGAGCAGTTTCAGCCTAGAGGACAATTGGACTGGTGGAACGATTATCCTGTTTGAAGGTTTTTGAAAAATTCGATTTGATACAACAATGAGGAGCACAGAAAACCTGATTAGCCTTTGAGGCATAAACGCAATCCTATTTTAGAAGCATACAATCAAATTACCTCTCATGGATGTCTTGTGTAGTTGATGATTAATGTGTTGATTGCAATGATAGCATGCAACACTGCAAAAGTTTCCTCAGTAGAACTTTTTAACTGATAAATCCTGAACATAACTAAGCTGTAAGAATTGAGTTGAAACTTGAGAGCAATCCCTTAGAAGTATCTTGTCTACTTTCAGGCACACTAAGTGGAATCAAAATCTCATAGGCTTCCATCATGTATAATTAACAAACCATAAATGAATGTGACATATTCTTGGTTATCACATTTCAAAGTGAGAACATAAAGTGCCAAATATGCGAGTATGGTTCACAGTATAAGCTAGGTTTGATGGGGCGGCTAATGGAATGAATGTAAATAATGTACGAACTTACGGATATGGGAAATACAACTCTTGCCTAAGAAGCCCTTCTAATAGGTCAGATAGTATGATGCTGATGTTACTTGCTGAATATTGTGAGTGAAATGGTTGTTTAGATCTCTCACCAAATAGTGTAAGAAATTAAAAAATATATTAATGTGCAATCCATAAGCTTATATCAGTGCCAATCAAGGAGAGATGGTACAATTCTGTCCAAAATGTATAGGGGGTTGGCCCCTCGATGCCAAAGTGCATGTTGTAGTCATAGATACACAGCAAGCCTATATACCAGCTTTAAATCCTGATGAATAGCAATGTTGGCTTCTTGTATGAGCAGTTATCTCCTTGAGCCGCTAGGATCATGTCTTACTTTCCTTAGCTATGGTGAATCAGATTCTTGTTCGTTGTCTCTTTGACGAGTTATAATGTAGCACAGACCAAGCAGCTTAGCTTCTAACCCACCTCTCTAGAAAGGCTCTCTGAGAGTTATAATGTAGCACAGACCAAGCAGCTTAGCTTCTAGCCCACATCTCTAGAAAGGCTCTCTGAGCGACTTCAAGCTGTTCTGGCAGTATTCTTAGGGCGTAAGACTCTTCAATATAGCAAAGTTCTGAAATGCGATCACTGTTGCCAAATGGGTCTCATGACAATGCAAGAAGCTTGGGATTTCTGTTGCGTGTCTATAATGCAGTGTGCTCCACAGTTGAGCAGAGGGTTAATGATGTTAGGGCACAGGTGGGATGGATAAGCCTTTTGCTTCTCATTTGACTTGAAAGGGTCTCATAGTTGATACATGACTTTCTCGAGTTGATTTGCCTCTCATATACTTGAAAGGGTTTGAAGATTCATGACACAGCACAGAATCAAGTTCAACCTCATAAACCATTAATGGCTCCAACGATGTCTTCAGTAAATGTCTCATTACTTGCTTGCTCATTTTGTACCCATAAGAGTATGCCAAAGTCTTTCTAACATACTATTGGCAAAATCTATTGGTTACAACCTTTAGGGTGAAGTTAGTTGTTTGAAAGTTGAAATGGTCTAGCTTAGTAATTGTAGCCACCACCTTAATACATTCTATTCCAATCTTTCACCAAAAGATAGAGATTGAAGTGATACAAGATTTTGTCAACACATGCCTTGCATCGATAGCATTGTGCATTATAGATCATTGATTAGTCTGTAGGTATAAGTATCCACTAGGGCCAAAAGTGAAGAAGGGCCAATGTTTTTTCTATTGGATTTTCCACTAATCAAGTCCTTGCTAGATAAAAAAGGAGAGAGTCCACCTTATCTATTACTCTTTTTCCTCTAAATTTTGGGCTGGTATAGCATGAAATAATGATTGAGAACTATCCATCTTCTCTCTTCCCTTTCCTATCCTCTCAAAGGGACCAATTTTTGAAAAAGTTGATTTTACATTTGAATGGCCCACATTAGGGCTTTGAAAAGCAAAGCATCCTATATTATCTATAAACACAATTTTCTCAATGACTTTGAAAATTTTCATTTGCATATTTCGTTCTTGATTGGTTGTTTGTCTTCTTTCTCCTCCTCAAAATTTCTGGACTTGCTTTCTCTTGGTCTATCTTCCTCTCTTCACGTACTCTTACACGCCATCGACATGAATGGCGTGGCAAGAGGAACAACTTTTCTTTGATCATTCGCAGAAGTACATTTTCTTTCAAATCATATCCTCAAATTTCTTTCTATTTTGTATAGGCAATGATTCAAATAAGGCATCTTTTATGTTAGTGGCTTCCCTCTCCATCTTCTTGTGCAATATGATCTTGAAATTGTTATTTGGATTTTTAGGAGCTCTTTCTTAATTGGGTGTCTTTTAAAAGATGCTCTCAATAGAGAGTCCTTTTCTTGCCTTGTATTTATGTTTGCAACATTGTAAAGAAGCTCTAAATTGAGTTCTTTATTGTATGCCTCTGTGGCAATAGGAGGTGCAAAAGCTAGAAGGTTTCTCTCTAACTTGGATAGCAAATGCAATCTAGGAATTATGAAAATTTTGTAGGATTGTGCTACTAATGCGGCTAGACATGTAATAATAGGCAAGCAAGGATCACTAAAACTCATTCTTTAGATTCTAAGAATGTAATAAAGGGATTGGTCTATATAATTCTTAAAGATTGGGTTTATGGAGAATCATGGTTTATAATCAATGTTGAATACCCAAGGTAAGGCAAAATCCATTACCACGTAGAAACATTTTGCTTTGGAACCAAAAGAGGATTGCTAAAGGCAAACATACTATGTGAGATGTCCAATACCTTTCATATGCAACAAATGAAATGCAGAAGGTCATCAAATACTCACGAACAGATAGAAAGAAATATATATAGCCATGCCTAGTGGATTAGATCAACCCATAAAGGGAACCAAGCCTAAAGCTTTGCAAAAATATTTGAACTTCTTAGGAGGCAAAGCATTTGTGCAAAAAATTGCAATGTTGTCTTGTGCTGGCTCATAGGCCAAGCTGATCTCTCCTACCACCCACAAGCCTCCCCCTAACATAATGGAGTACATCTCAATGTGGTTAGTATGTGCATGGAACATTGGATTCCATGCAACTATCAATGTACTTTGACTATCTATAAAGATCCTGGTGGCAAATGATTGTCTAACGCCCAAATCAACCAAGAGGCAACTAAGCCAAAGACACTAAACTATAAGTATGAAAGTTGCCATGTACTTAGCTTTACAACTAGGAAGTGGCCATAGTGGGCTACTTCTTGCTCAACCATGATATGTACGAGCTACCAAGCATGAAGCAAAAACCACTTATGGTGGACACACAAGTATCATAATGACTAGACTAATTAGAGTCCAAAAAAGCAAGCAATGACTTGTGGATACACGAGTATCATAACGATCAACCCAATCAGAATCCAAAGAGCACATAAGTTTGGTAGTAATAATCCCCCCTTGGGATGAAACAGTCTAAGTGTCGGTCTATGAGATTGCAATTTGAATGTCATGCCTTGTAATGCATACATAAATCAAGCATTCAATAGCATGTTGGTAGAGAAAGATATCGAACCAATCTCTTTGACATCATGAATGCTCAACTTCAAATGTGTCTCCATAGGAGTAGCAATAGGTTTGCAATCTTCAAGATCAAATCTATGCAATCATGTCTCAACATACTTTTTTTGACACAATGTGATACCTCCATCACACTATTCAAATTGAATGTCCAAATAATGGTACAATAGACTCAAATTTGACATGTCAAAAACTAAATTTAACTCAACCTTAAAACTAGCAATATGTGTTATTAGGACTAGTGAGTAGCATGTCATTGACATAATAATAATTAGAGGCACATAACCCTCATGTATGACATATAAGGTGCTTTTAGTTTGACTATATTGAAAGCCACGTCCAATCAAGGATGTGTGTATCTTCTCATACCAAGCTAGCGGTGCTTGCTTCAGACCATACAATGCCGTTTTCAATTTGCATACTTTGTTTTCTTGCCCTTTTTGCATAAAACCAAGAGGTTCAAGAACATAACTTCCTCATGTAGATCACCATTCAAAAATTTAGTTATGATGTTCAATTGATGCTCATTCCAACCATTATGAGCTACTAATGCAGAATTGCTACGAATAGTTGTCATATGGCTTAAAGATCTCATAAAATTCAATGCTCTTTTGTTGAGCATAACCCTTTGCCAAAAAGTCTAGCTTTGTAGCAATCAACATTACCATTTGGCTTTCACACTTTAACTTTTGAACCTACTTGTGCTCAAAAGGCATCATACTGAGATTACATACAAACCATCCCATTTGTTGAATTTTATGCATCTCTAAAGGGCATAGGCTCATCTTTTCACACAAACTAGAAGAAACCAATGCATAATAATTCGATGCATAAGAGATGATATGAGAGCCTGAATGAGTACAACTAGCCACCGATAGTGCATCCAACTTACTATCATACAATGTTTGCATCGACCAATTCAACATAGGTCTAGAGTACTCGATCTATACTCTCTCATCAATAAGTGCCTCATTCACATTTGCATCACAAATAACATGATCTGTGGTATCATTCAAAGCTATATAAGTTGTAAAATTGCCTCATTTGGTACTACATGTGATTACATAGCATTGAAAAGATGCAATAAAGTGTTTAAATATCATGTGAGCATACATCTATCTCCTTCATACATAAAGTAAAGGCTAAATAGCATCTTCCATAAAGACAACAATACGGTTGACCAAGATGCAATTACTTTGTGGGTGATATAGCCTATAACCTTTACTTTCATTACTATACCCAACAAAAATGCATTTTATAGCCTTGTCATCCAACTTCTTGCATTGTTGTAATGGTATCAAAGCGTAAGTCAAAGAACCAAAAACATGGAAGTGAAAATTAGATGGTTTTTAACCATGCCAAGTGTCATATAGAGTGATAAACTCCAAAGCCTTAATAGGTCATTTGTGTTACGTACATAGGTTGCACATAAAATAGCCTCAAGCCAGAAAAACTATGTGGCCAATCTTTGACTCTTAATCGTGAATTGTGTCATCTCCACGAGTGATTTGTTTTTCCTCTCAGCATAAATGAAATCCACAAAGTACAAGTAATTTGCCAAAAGAGGGTGTTTGAATGTGGTCACAAATATAATGGAGCATAAGTTATACTTTGGGAATAGTTCTCATTAAACCATCTTTTAGCAAGTTACCCAATATACAACCGTCACCAATGTATTTTCCAGGTGCCTCAAGAGCATACAATGAAGACATTGTATTAGATTTTTGCAAGCATAGCAAACTAACAAAATTTAGACTCACCAAAACATGCATGCCAAATTTGTGTCTGAAATTGCGTGCTGATTTGCAATTGCACATGCCACTTCCACACATTTCCCATAGTTATTGAGCTATACAACCCATGTCATATTGAGCTACATGCAATAATTCTATCATCACAACAGAGATTATGGACTATACATATGTCTCATCACCAAACTTCACAATCAAGCCAACTTTGGTAGTGTAGAAATTAACAATAAATTCTTCTTGATCTTTGGTACATATAGAGCATGTGTAAGTGCGAAATTACTACCATTAATAGCAGTCAACATGATTTTTCCAACTTCTTTAATAGAATAAGAGGATTTATTGGAGTATTGCCCTTAAGGGCAAGATTAAGAGAAGTAAAAAAACTACATAGAGAAGTAATATGCTTCATGGCACCACTATCAAAGTACCATACATTTGAATTTACAATAGACATGCAAGACTCATATAATGAAGGGTCACCATTGCATTGTGCATTGAATGCCCCCAACTCCTTTAATAGAATAAGAGGAGTTATTGGCACACATCATAGTATTGCCCTTAGGGGTAGGATTAAGAAGTGAATAAACTATATAGAGAAGTAATATGCTTTATGGCACCACTATCAAATTACCATACATTTGAATCATATAATGAAGGGTCACCATTGCATTGTGTGTTGAATTCTCCCTCTCTCTCCTACACACCATTTGTGCGAATTCTAACTTAGAAGGAGAGGCATCTGCAACAACCATATTTGAATTCACAATAGACAAGCAAGAATCATATAATGAAGGGTCAACATTGCATTGTGTGTTGAATTCTCCCTCTCTCTCCTACACACCATTTGTGCGAATTCTAACTTAGAAGGAGAGGCATCTGCAACAACCATACCAGTCTTTTTCTTCTAGGCCTCTTTCGTAACCAACTTAGGATAGTCCTTAATGACATGATTTTTGCATTATAATACTTGCAAAACACCTAACTCTCTTTTCCCTTCTCATCCTCATCAATGTTCTTCATTCGAACAACATTTGTAGATTTATGCTTACTAAGAGAAAATAAAGCTTTTTATTTACCTTTCTGACTAGCCTCAAAAGCTTAGTTTGGAATATGCATAATGGACCTATCTTGCCTAGGTTGTTCTTCTTATGATAAAATAGAAACTAGATTATCAAATGTTAAAGCATTTGGATTGCCTTACATTATCAAATGAAGAGTAGATACAAAAGTCTAATTAGAATTAGGAAGAGCATCGCAAACAATTTGCAAAGCGAACCATCTAGCAAAATCTCACATGCAACAATCGATTACTCCTTAATGTCTTTGATCTTTGTCAAAACACTATTCATGGTCACCTTCATCCATATTTTCACTCTCTAACTACTTACAAAGGTAAGAAATATGGGTCTAATTTCTTCCCTTCTTGATACAAACGTGCAAGAGCATCCCAAGAGTCCTTAGCTGTCTTACATGAGCAAATAAATGGGATCATGGCACATTTAATGGACAATGCAATCAAAGAATGAGCCTTTGCATCTTTACCACCCAATAGTAGGTGGTGATGGTGCTTGAAACACTAACCAATGAGTCCAACTTATACATGGGCTGGTGGGTGGCAAACCCATAGAGGCGCAAGGAACCTGATAGGTGGGATTTTCTTCATGACATGCACCATCCGGTTGACCATGATATTTTATGAAAGGTTTGAGTGGGGGTGTATCTGCTTGGACCCAAAAGATGGTGCACTATACCTAAGCAAGGCAAAGCTGGAGGTGGATCTTGTAGTGATATATTGACATTCAAATCATTCAATGGACTTGAGTATAGGGGCAAAAGACCAAGCAAACTATTTAGTAGTCAGTTCCCTCCAAAGTTTCCCTTAGGATAGTTGGAGCTACTTATAGTTTTATAAGGTAAAGCGAATGAATAGAGGTATTAGGATTGAAACACCCTCAACCTATTCTCAAACTTTAAATAGGTAAGCAATTGAGGTTGTTATGTTGAACCTCGACACTTCTAGCATTAATAGGAGTAGAATTAGAACTTTAAACACCCTCAACAACACCTATTTCTATTATTGTTGACTCTCATTTTCTTGAAAATAATGGAAATGTATTTCACCATGTTGAAAGTATGTTGTAGCTTGCATGCTTGACGGATTGCGTGGTAAATAATCTAGCCTAGAGGAAATTTAATCTCAAAACTCTAAGATCTTTGCCCAAGCTCTTGCTAATATCACGAAATGTTAGTTCATTGGGATCTTGATGTTGTGCATAGTTAACACAAACAATGACCATAAGGACTCAAACTAAGATGCCTAATTTCTGCTATGCTTGTAGCTTTTGAAAGACCACCAAGATGTCTTTCAATTCCATGTGTAATATTCTAAAGCCCCTTTGCAACCAATACATGATGCATCATATAAGCCCATAGTGGATAGTTTGTTCCATTCAACTTGTGCTCAATAGCTAATATATGGAATACATCATTGTTGCTAGCCATGGCCATTAACCATACTTGATGTAAAAGTTTCATATATAGAGAAAAATATGCACAAAACTAATCCCTACTATGTATCACAATCCAAAGAAGATTGTAGGGGCTCTTAGTTGTAGACTTGAATGATGTAAAAAATTCTACTCAAAAGGATAAAATAGCCTATATAGTACTAATGGTAGTGCAAATGACTGTAAAATGAATGAAAAGAAAAAAACATTGCCAGTTCAATCCCATAGGGGCTCTGGAATGCAAGTATGTAGCTTGGACTAGAAGAAGCTTGAGAGAGCACAACTCAAGGTATATTGAGAGCATCAATAGAGAAGATTTACAAGACCTAGTATTCCCTAAAAGTTAATAAGCATATATATAAAGCTGGGTGTTAACCTCAATTCGAGATGGCGGAAATATGAAGTAAAGAGTGAAAAAATAACAGAAAAATAGTAAAGGCGAAGAGGTGGCCCCTAAAACTAAGTTGAGGCAAAAAGCGCAATTTTAAATGGAAGGCACCTCAAAAAACTCTAAAAACTCTTGTAAAAGAGCTCCAAGCTCCCTCCTGTGCCATTTGTAAAAGAATAGATGGGTGTAGGCTTAAGGCATGAGGCAAGAAGAGGGAAATAGGAAAAAGGACCTTGCCACAACGACCGGTCATGTAAAAAGGGATGGGTGCTCATGGGATTTTAGGGCTTGTATATAAAGTTCAAAAAGTGAATGGAAGCTCATTCTTTGGTGTGTGGCTAACAAGAGCCCTCTCTTCTTCTTTTCTTCTCTTCACCTTGCTTGTGTGTGTGCTCTTGAGAGAGGGAGTGTGAGAGTGTGAGGGAGTGAGGGATCAAGAGGGTGAAGCTCTTCACCATCTCCTCTCCTCTTCTTCTCTTCTCTTCTCTTCTCTTTTCTCGAGTACACGTGGCTATGGTGGATGGAGCTCGATGGAGGAGACTTGAGGATGCTTGAGCTAGCATCTAGGATCGTGGAGCTACCGGTGTGTGTGAGGGAGAGGCAACTCATTTTGACATCGAGGTAAGCTAACTACACTTGTAGGTTCAAAGGTGTGTTGGCTAGGCGAGAGATATTTGCTTTCGATTCTTGTTGCATTTAACGTAGGTTAGGATTAAGAAATCACATTGGAAAAGCATAGGGTTCACTACTATAAAACAGGGAAAACCTGGGCGCAAATCATGGTAAACGGGAAAAAAACAATGTTTGAAATGATTAATGTCAGCAAGTGAGTGATTGGGGATACCAAGACCTTGCCCGAGAAGGGTTTTGGCCAGGAGACCATAGAAGAGCTCATTTTTCACCCAGCATTGAGAGAGAGAGAGAGAGAGAGAGAGAGAGAGAGAGAGAGAGAGAGAGAGAGAGAGAGAGAGAGAGAGAGAGAGAGAGAGAGAGAGAGAGAGAGAGAGAGAGAGAGAGAGAGAGAGAGAGAGAGAGAGAGAGAGAGAGAGAGAGAGAGAGAGAGAGAGAGAGAGAGAGAGAGAGAGAGAGAGAGAGAGAGAGAGAGAGCTTTCATTGCTGATTCGATTTGATCTTGCCATCGGGGAGTTCTTTGCATGCATTAGGTATATCAAACCCTTCCTCCTATGTCCTTGTTGTGATATGGAAGTTTGTGTGCCTTGTGATTGCTTGGATTGTTGGATTTAACAAAATCATCCTTGACGCTTCTGTCATCGCGTGTAACTTGGCCCATTCGAGTGGCTTGGTTCTGGGTTGAGTTCCAAAATTGGCCCTTGGCCCTCTTGCATTTGGCCAATTTGGCTTGTCCAAATGGACAACTCGACCAACTTGATTCGGCCCAAACCAACTCGACCATCTCCACTCAACCCTTTTTGACTCATCCCGCCGTTCGAGCAATCGACTTGGCCCACTAACCTAACTCTGCCCTCGGCCACGTCCATTCAGCTATTCGAGCCACAAATTCGGCCACTATTCCTATTCGGCCCTTGGCCCATCTAAATACACCACTCGGCCCCTGCAATTCGGATGAGTTGGGATGAGTTAAAAATTTTCAAATTTTTTGAAAAATTGCACAAGATGCAGCCAGATTTCAACTGCGCAAACCTTTTGAGCCATCTCGATACCCAAAAATTGATTTTGGGCAAGGAATAGGCGAATTTGCAAGACGTAGCCACTTAGCATCTTGAGTAGGTTGTTGAGAGACTCAGTGCCTTAACGGCAGCCAGTGGAGTCATAGATCCTAAAACGAACCTAAAATGAGTAAGACGACGCAACAAGAAACCCTAAAACCTATCAAGACGGCCAAAATGGCCAAAAATTGATCGAACAAGCCTATCAGGCCTAAGACGAAACGAGAGTGCATAACCTGCTTAGACACTTGTTCTTTGCACTCACCTTGATTTCCAACACTTGAAGTACACTTAAGATTAGTCGAAAGTCTAATTGAGTACAAGTGCATGGAAAAGAACACACACACACATGCCAAGTGGAGGTAATTTGAGGATTGTATGCAATAATTAAGGAACTCACTTAGGTTAAAAAAACTTGAAGGAACCCACCAATAGGATAAGATCCCAAGACATAGATGGGAAATCAGAGCCCCCAAGCAAACAACAACAGAGAGGTGGATCTACGCGACCTACTTAATCTTATCGACAACTTGGTGGAGTACGAGAATGCAACCATGTCAGAAGAAAGCTCAGACCGCGTGCAGAATGAGGAACTCGACTTAGGAATTTTTCCAGAAGTGATCCAGCAATTGGTTAACAGCTATGATTCTCACGCTCGGTATGAGCACCGCAATAGAACAACATAAGCCATCATAGCTAACCTAGAGGAGGAAAGGAAGCTAGCCCCCACAAAGCACTGCAAGGCATAGTGGAATGGAACCGAGACCAACATACTAGGAGCGTGAGGCAGAACACAAAGATGCAAGAGATACAGTGAGTGTTAAACCTAGCAGGCAGGAATCAAACTGACCATGAGAGAGCACTAGAAGGAGACTTGATGCTGAGTGAGCTTCTTATAACGCAATTGCTAGACAATACAGTAGCAGAGCAGAGCGTTGTAGTGTTAGTGACATCACTATTAGCAGGGTTAGGGGTAAATCAAGGCTCCAAGGGCCAGTCTAAGATACTAGTTGTCGCTAAGCAGCTCGATAAGTACCAGCCCCATGATGATCCATATAGCTTCATAGAGTAGTTCGAGTAGGTCTTCGAGGCCAACAGTCTCATCGGCTTGAATCAGGGCTCTCAAGCATTTGGGGTTTGCTTAGGCGACAAGGGTAGCAGACTTGGTACACGAGTCTAAATGCCGTAGAGCGAGCAAACTTCAATGGCCTCAAAAACCTCTTCATTAAGAGATTTTTCGAGCCTGGATACTTTGACAACCTGCTAGTAGACTTATGAATGCCAAGCAAAAAGAAAAAGAGGACATCCGTGACTATGTGACCCACGTGAGGAGTCTCTTCAAGAGAATCCCGATGGGTGAATGACCGATTGAAAGAGCAGTGTCGACGGTATTCATCAGTGGAATACAAAATGAGGAGCTTTATAAAGCCTTGGCAGACAACTCAAGCTTGCAACGAGACGTGCTAGCTAGGGTGTTTGAAGAAGCCATTCAAGTAGACAACCAATTGAAGGAGAGGAGCTCCAGGAACTTGAACCAAGAAGAGACCAACTCTAGAAGTTCGGAGAGAGCTTCAGCATTATCCAATGAGCGATTAGGCACAAGTACCCAAGATAAGAAAAAGGGCACAGACACCAACCAAGAATTGGGTGATATGAAAATGAAAATAGCCAAGATGCAGGAGATGCTAAGATGACCAACACGCCCACACGTCCAATGCATGTACCGTGTAAGAAACCACTTGCCAACTGAGTGTTAAGATCCTAGGTCACAACCTTGTGCTAATTGCGGTAGGTTTGGTCATGACGTTGTGCATTGTAGATTTCCTAGAAGACTTTCGTACTCACAACCATACAGTCAACCTTACCTAGCGAATAGGCCGCAAAACAATTCTTCGGAAGGGGAGCCCCATTGGTCCTTCCCGCTCCAAATGATGTTAAGCCATGTGTTCCTAGAATGGACATAAATCCTATTGGAATACTTAGATTGCTTGGTCCCTATGTGACCCATTCACCGAGCGACGCTCCAATCCACTATGTGGAAGAGCCAAATGAGGAAGAGACTTAAGTATACCCTTATGTCTTGCACGATGATGAGGGCAACACAGTCCTCCTTATGGACTATTGACCAGTACCAATGATGGCGTTAGGTAGGGGGCAAGGTAGAGGCCTAGGAGGGTAGACCCAAGAACCAATCATATGTTGGACTTGCGGTCACCCAGGACACGTCTCATCATTCTGTCCTGAAAGGGAGCAACAAAATAGAGACAAGGATGACCTAAGGTGCCTTGAGTGCGGAATCACTCATCTCTTCGTTGACTGTCCTCTAAAGCGAAAACCATCCTCGAGTTTGACTAACGTGCCATCCGTCCCTTTGGGGCTATTCAATGCCGAGAATCTCGATGGGGAGGCTACACCTATCCCATTGCATATCATGACCCGTGCACAAACGAAGCAAGCCAGCATATCACTGCCATGTCCTAGCAATCTTGATGTAGATTACCAGTCTTAGCCGAGGCGACACAACAAGGAAAGGGATTGTAGACACAGGGGCGGGAGTTAGTGTACTACTGAGCCACGCAGTGCTCCAAACTTGGGGCAACCCACTTGTCGAGACTGCTAGGTTCAATGTCACATTAGCTAACGGAATGAAAGTGAAGCCATTCTGAGTGCTGAAAAATTGGCCAGTGAAAATCACAGGAGTTTAATTCTCAGTTGACTTTATAGTCATGAAGGGAGTGGACTATGATATCCTATTGGGCTGACCCTAGATACGCAATGCCAGAGTGATCGAAGATCGGGGGAATGGTCTCATTTTCCTAGGCAATAGAACAGAAGCCATAGTAAGGGTAGAAATGAACTCCTGGAAGACTACACCAGTCGACCTCGATGCCATTCCCGCAATGCTTAAGGGTGATGCTCATATCAAGAATCCTATGGGTCCCTAAGTAAGTATATCCTATGTCTTGAAGACGAACGAGATTGGATGCATGTCCTTGCTACCATCAACTTGCCATTCTTCGGACAATGAGGAGTACGAATAGGCCATTTAAATGATCGGCAAGCCCAAGGGTACACCCTTGGTACTTGTCTGCATGATGGCAAGAAATCTTTGTAGAAAAACCAACCTTGTCACTTTTCAAGTGTCAAACAACAAGAGGGAACTCCAGGAGATTTTAGAGTATTTGACCAGCAAGCTAGTTGGCAACCTAAGAGCAAACTTCAAGCCACTCCAAGAGCTCTTTAGATGAACCAAGGTGGAAACTAACCAAGGTGCATGACCTAAACCTCATGTACAATTGGGCCCTAGTCCCCGATCAGAGACACGAGACATACCGAGACCTAGGAGACGACGAGTAGTCAGACGCGAAGATACTTCCGATGATGAATACGAAGACTGCTGCTCCTTCAGTGAGACGAGAGTGAGGGTAAGATAGATACCATAGAATACACCATTGAAGGACGAGAGATAGAACATATACGAGCAAACTCCAAGCCATAGAGAAAGAACACTTTCAGGATAGAGCGAGGGGTCATGCGCGTGGATTGTGACCACGCTTGGTTGGAACATATAGGAGCCATAGACTTTGAACAAGCAAGCCTAACCCAACCAGGTGCAACGCCAGTGCTTAGAACAGAGTCACCCTTTGAGCTGCGACCACTGGCAGAGACTACCTCTTTTAGCGAAGATGGGGAGTTTGATTCTGAGTCGGAAGTGAGTTCAGAGAGTGACCCAAAAATACCTAAGCCTTCCAAGACTAGATGTACCAAGGGGAACCTATCTGTCCACCTGAGACGTAGACGATTAAAGGAAGAAAGGGAAAAACAGCCTAAGGATGCACGAGCAGACAAACAACGAAAACCACAAGACCTCTCTAAGAGATTTACGAAGTTCAAGAAGGGTGATAGCATAGTGATCCTACTGGGTGCCATCAAGGGCAAGCAAGTGAACCCATCGAGGGACCTGCCAAAGTCAAGGAGGTGAACCTAGCCCAGGAAGGGGAGACACCCCGACCTATCTTTATTGCTGATGACTTGACAGAGGAAGAGGAGACAAGCCTCGTTTCTCTCTTGCAAGAGTATATAGACATATTCCCTTGGTCCTTAGAAGAGCTTAAGGGGGTAGATCCGAGTGTAGTAACTCATAACATACCCATGATGCCAGACGCAACATCGGTCAAGCAGTGACCGTAGCCTATGAATCCAAAACACTCTCATGCGGTCAAGGAAGAGATTGGAAAGCTCATGAGAGTGGGATTCATCTATGAAATTGAGCACACAAATTGGGTGTCACCCATAGTCATTGTAATGAAGTAAAACAGAAAGATTAGAGTGTGTGTTAATTACAAGAAGGTGAACGCTACGAGTAAGAGGGACGACTACCCATTATCGTACACCGAGCACATGCTCGAGAGAGTGGTGGGCAAAGAGGCCTGAAGCGGACAAAGGTCCCGATTCGCAAGGAATAGATAGAGCTAACCTCAATAATTGCATGATAACCCTTCAAAAAATGGGGAATTGACTTCATAGGACCCATTAGTCCTGCGTCACAAAACTCGCAAGCCAAGTACATCATTGTAGCACTGGCTATCTAATGAAATGGATGGAAGCAAGAGGTACGAGAAAGAATGATGCTAGAATGATTGCCAAGTTCCTATGAAGGCAGGTAATCTCACGATTCGGCTGCTCCATTGAATTGTTAGTGACCAGGGCACACACTTCATTAATGAAGTGATTACGCATCTTCTATCCACCTTTCTAATTTTCCATAAAAAATCCTCACCATACTACCCTTAGGTAAATGGCCGGCCGGAATCCACAAATAAAATTGTGGTAAACATCTTGAACCAAGGTAGTCTCTGCTTCGCACAGTGATTGGGATAACAAGTTGATGGCAGCGTTGTGGGCTTACCGCACATGAAATGGCTGTCAGGCTAGATGCCTTTTAGGTTGATCTATGGAACTGAAGCAATTCTACCTGTAGAGTTCTTCGTTCCTAGCCTGAGGATCATACTTCAAAAATGATGGGAAGGAAAGGAGGCATGGACAGAACGTCTAGTTAAACTCGAATGCCTCTCAAAAACTCGACTTCTAGCTACCCATGCGCTCATATGCAAGAAAGCATGACGCAAAAGCTGGTTTGACAAGCATGCCAAGAAACACGACTTTGAATAGGGAGACTTAGTGCTCTTGTACTCCATTAAGGGGCATAAATAGAAAATGAAGTTTAAAGGTCTAGGGCCTTTCAAGGTTTGTGCCATCAGCTGAACTGGTAATATCAAACTTGAGACTTTGGAAGGCGAGGGCATAGGCTTCTTCAACGGTAGTTGCATCAAGAAGTACTACCCTCCCACGCATCCTCTGCATGAACCACTAATGCTAGAACCCCCTGTCAAGGTATGAGTAGCCATAATCACGGAGATTGATAATGAAAATGAGGAAGCCGTAGAACTTGCTTACCTCTGCATCACGGTCATTGCCAAGCAGACATGCACTTTCAACACCTTGATTGATGAGGGAGCTGACTTCAATGTCTTAACCCACGATCATTGGACCCACATTGGCAAACCACAATTATAGCCCACTACTGCCAAACTAAGCCCATATGGGGGCCGATCATGCGCACTCCTAGGAAAGTGCAGGGCCGCAGTTTCTATCGAGTCTGAGAGCATACCAATGATCTTTTATGTATTTCCAAATATTAAAGATGTAGGCACGAAGTCATTGTTGGGTCGAACGTTTAAAAAGCAAGCTCACTGCAATGTCGATTATGAGTTGCAACATATCCACCTAGCCATTGGCAATGTCTGCATAGTAGCAGCTTTTAGCAAGGGCTACGCAACTCCTATGAGATTTGCAAAGCCACCGATAGAAACATGTGCAGCCAAGTCTAAGGAGGGGTGTTGTGACTTGTTACAACCCGCCAAGCCTCTATGCGAGCAACCCGCTAAGGCCAAAGCCAATGCCCATGAACCCCAGTTCAGATGGGTACCTAAACATTAGAGCCTACCACCGAGGAGAAATCAGCCATGCCTTTGCAAGGCTAAGAACGCAACCTCAAAACCTAGGAGGCCAAGACGAAGCTACAAACAATGACGTGCGGTCAAGTTGTGATGGATTCTTAAGACCCTATTGCAAGTGTAAGGCTATTATGACGTCAATGCTTGGATATGGATCCCTAAGGCTAAAATAGCCAAAGGCATTGATCAAACGCCACCCTCACGCTTAACCATACCTAGCCATACAATGTGTCAAGGCCTAAAGCCTCATAAGCCTTGAGACACCAAGCCCATAGACTCACAACTGATTATGCCCATGAAGACCGCCGATCAAGTCTATCGGCCCAAATCTCAGCCGACTACTCCCAAAACAGTACCACATAACTCTATCAAGACTTAGGAAGCTGCATCCGCAAGTAGCAGTGCTCCATTAACAGTCCAGTCCTAGCCCGTTATGCAAGGGACCCAATCACAATCTCAAGAACAACCAAAACCGCAACCATCTACTGCCAAACTCTCTAGTTCTGTCAAACCCCAACCACCCGTAGGCCTTAGAACCTCCTACGAGTAGAAATCATTCTTGACACTGGTTGCAGATCTAGCCGAAGACATAGGGGATGATGTGATTGCTTGCCTTAGATGCTTAGATGCCACATTCATGTCGTTGGCTCTAAAGCTATAACCGCTTGGACTTGGACATGTTTTAAGAGCCCTAAGCAACAGAAGTTCATACAAGCCTTGTTCATGGGACACATTCGAATTTGCATTTGTTAAAGCACCCCAATTGGCGGCAGAGTTACTTAGCACTGAGATATCTAGAGAACAAGCCATCAAACAACGTCTCATTACGTCATACGATAAGCGAGCTACTTTTGCTATCACTGACCAAGAAATGGAGTTGAAACAACTTGTTGAAACCGAATCCCCGTTCTTATGGAATTGTTACGCTCTTCGATTGTAATGGTAACTCAAAGGATGACAAATAATGACCAACGCTGAGCAACGATGCGCAATCAAGAAATCGGAGTATGACCCAACTTATGTCACTCTCCAACCTCGTATAGGGTGTTAATAACTATTTGTGGCCGATCCATGGAAGAGCACATCAAAGGATACCCTTATCTTGATCGCCTCCTGACCGAAGAAGAGTTACATATTGCTAGCCGCGTCGATTCTGGTGACTTCCTAATGGATGTCCTTACTTACATCACACACGTAGGCAATTGACCCTTTGATTTGGACCGCGAAGCTCAGTTGGAGTACAATCTAGACTTCTATGCTTGGCTCATGCGAAGGTAAACCCTCGACCCGTACACTGAATGCCCTTGACCCACTAACCTTCAATCCTAGGAAGGATTTTTCTCAAATCCGGAAGGGGAGGGGGTCAGGTGAGTCAAATCAAAACCAATCAAAATGAAGAAAGCGTATAAACACATAAGAAAAAACACACTGCCATGAAAACCTTAGTGCACACTTAAACGCATAAAGGAAAGAAACATGTTAACTTGTGATTGAGGAAACATGTCACAAAAATTTTGAAGTAAAGGGTGAAAAGTTTGAAAGGAAAGTTTATTTTGGAGCTTAAATGTTTTCATTCAACAAACATGAAGTCTTTCTTTTCAGAAAATAATTGTTTTGAAAGCACTAATGGAAATCATGGTTCATGATAGGAAGAACGAAAGATGTCGCAGTAAGATCATGCTCACCGACTCCCTTTAACGGAGGAGGAGAGGATGCAATATGGAATTAGCTTAGAAAACCATGCTTATAATTAGCTGAAATTCCGCAGTATCCACAACCTCGAGGAGCTGGTAGCCAAGGAGAAGGCTACAAGGAGAGTGGTGGAATAGTGTGACCTCTCGAAGTACCTAGAGAATTTTGCGTAGGAGCTTGACCACACAAAGGAATTTCTTAGAACGTACAACCCCAATCAAGAATGTGGAATGGTGACTGTGGGAGGAGGGGTGGGAGGAGGGGAGAATGCTAAACAGGTACAGGTGCCATTGAATCAGGACTTGGTGGAGAAGACACTAGGGTCGAAACCTAAGGTGGAGAAGAAACATAAGAGAGATGTGTATGCCATGCTAAAGATAAAGAGGGCAGATGTTTTGACAAATGACGTCATTAGCATACAGGATATCCCCGATGCTGAGGCTCGCATGCATGCAAAATTGGTGCACTCACTCTTCTCTAGCCAACACTATAAATCCCTCATGCACTGAATCAGTGTGCCTATGCTGGAGAATGTGGCAGGCCACACCTTGGATGAGGTAGATTGGAACAGTTACATACGCAAGACTATAGACCAAGCAGCCAAAGCACTAGCCCTGCCGGCAGACGGAGAGTCCCCAGCCTCTAAAAGTACTGAGAGAAAGAAACCTTCCTCGAAAGGCACTTTCATCGGATATGGAAGTGTGCTGACATCCATTATCCAGGAGGCTATAAAAGAAGCTCAGCAAGGAGAAGAACGAGAGGACGAGACTCCAGATAGGTCGCTGATCCACCATGAGAAAGAGCCATCAAGCGATAGGACAGAAATTGAGACAGAGAAGGAGGATTAGGAGGCTCAATCCAGAAGGAAAAAAGCAAAGAAGCCCGCTAAAAAGACAACCCAGAAGAAGAAACAGGATGAGGGAATGAAGAAGGAAAAACAAGATCTAGAAAGAGTCAAAAGGGAATCCCTAAGAGAGGTTGAAGAGAGGGAGAAGAAGAGAAAGAAAGAGGCACAGGAGTTGAAAGAGGAAGCCAAAAAATCTAAGGAGTCAGAAAAGAAGGCTGAAGAGAGGAAGAAGAAAGAGAAGGAAGAAGCTGAAAAGCTGGCAGAAGAATCAAGGAAAATAGAGGAAGAGAGAGAGAGAGAGAAGAGCTGCGGAAAAGGAGGCGGAGTTGAGAAAGGAGGAGGAAGACATGATCGAAGCAACTCGCTGGTCCATAGAATAGCAAAGCCGACTCAATGACCTAGGGGCTTTAAGTCCTCCTAGGGATGAGGGACCTAGCTCAAGTACTCATGTACCCGAAGTCATACCGCCTGTGGTCATCGAAGGTAAGGGCAAGGCTCCCATCCATCCCATCCGGCCCCTCTTGGTGCCCACCAATGAAGCAACCACTCTCACTCCAAGCATCCCAGCCAACACTGATGTAAAAAATTTTGTGGCTTGGATGTAGTACTTCATTAATAAGGAACTGGCCCAAGGAAAGAGTGTGGAGACTACGACCATTGGGCAGAAAAGATCAGCCACAGATGCCGAGTCTAGGTAGGATCCGAAACGCCAAAAGGTGGAAGCTTTGACCACTCCAATCCCTACTATTATGACGCCACCAACAAACTATGATGAATATGTTGTTGAACTGCTCTCTCAGCTAGAGAAGGCAAAGGAGGAAAGAAAGATAGCAGTGGCCGAGTTGGAAGTGGAAAAGGAGTTAGTGCCAACCTTTCAGCTTGAAAAGATGAGGCAAATAGCTATGCAACAAAAGGAGATCTTTGATCTAAAACAAGAACTAAAGGCCAAAGATGACAAGGAGGAAAGTTGGTGGCAACTGCTTGAAGATAAAAATCAAGAGCTGGTGAAAATGCAGAGAGGATATAAACTTTTAATCATACAACATGAGGATTTGGCACCAAAAACAGATCGGATCGAATGAGGCATGGAAGAGTTTGCTGCAAGGGAAGAAGAAAGGAAGCAAGAAGAGGATCAACACCACAGAGAGATGGAAACCATGACAGAAAAGTTGAGCCTTGAAAGAAAAGAGCAGGGGAGAATGAGTAGGGAATTGGAAGACCAGGAGCAGAGACTCATGGCCCTGGTACAAAGACAAGAAGAAAGTATGGAGGAGATGAAAAAGAGAGCCAAAGAGTGGGCAGGCCAAAATGAACGAAGAGTGAAGACCTTGGCACGTCGCCTAGCTCTTGTGGAAAAAGAGAAAGTCCTTGTAGAAAGCAGAGTAGAGGCAGCCCAAGTGGGCTTCAATACTCAACAACGAGCTTTCCTGAATACTCTAATGTATGCCACTCATAGGGAGGAAGGGGAGTCCCTTGAGGTGGTAAAGAAAAAGCTGAGCATAGCACGCAGAGCTCTGCAAGCAGGGGTACACATGCCACCACAACCCATTGTAGTTGGGTTGAGCCTTAATGAACAACGCAAGTACCTGTTGTTGGCTGGCCTAACCCCGAGGAGAGTGTTGCACTGGTGTTTGTAGAGGAGGTAAAGCAAGAAGATCACCAAAGGGGTGAAGTTGAATTGCACTTTGACATGGGCATATTCAAAGAAGTGATCCCACAACCCCCTTCACCCCACTTTGAAGAACAGTAGTAGTCAATAGACACATCCGTGGAAAGAAAAACCGCCCTAAGGGAAAAGAGAAAGAAAATGGTGGAAGAAGCGAGACAGAGATTGAGGGCCAAACCTATGGCACAACCATCTGCAACTCTTCCACCATGTCCAGGTGACTTGCTGACCAGCTTCCATGTAGAACTTGTAGTTTGGGAGAGACAAGAAAAAGAGAAACAACATTTTAACTTTAGCTTCCTCCTCCCCAATGGCCTGTGCAGAGTCCTTCCCCTTAAAGTAGTGGAAGAGGTGATTGGCGTTGGAAGCTGGCTAGGCCATCAATGGCTAGAAGAAAGAGAGAAGAATCCCACCCTTTGGGGCACTGAGGTTGTGAAGTATTGGCAAACTAAGGTTTTTGAAGTGCCTCGGGTGCCAGCCACCACTGTGGTGGCAGAGACGGATTTGCGACGACAATGTGTTCTCATGGATGGCTTTTTGTAATACCCTCCCCTTTGAGAGAAATAACCCCACCTTCATGGCGTAGCCTCGTAGGGTAGGAGTACATTTTGATACAAAAACCCATGGTTGCTACGACTATTCCATCATATATAACCCTCGTACTACTACCTTAGTACAAGCCCTCACTTTCACCTCGGACAACCTAGATGCTACCATGACCCGCTTCATTGCTGACTTCTCCTCCTGTCCCGATCTCGCCTTCATTACCACATGCAACTACCTTAGGCTTTTACAAATCTTACTTAAGCAAGTTCCCACCTCGGCAGAATGTGGTCTCCCCGCACTCTTTTTTGATCCTAACGCCATAGATAGTTGCACAATGACCCGCCTAATGATGCGAGCCAATCTTCTACCTTCCTTTTGCGCCTAGCTATTCTTGAGGATATGAGTGATGGCCAGTTCACCCGTTGTAACCACCCATTCCTCTCCACCACCCCTCTCCATGTCTGCTTGAACCTTAAGGGTTACATGCAGAGCTGGACATTTTTGAGTCACTCCATTAAATCCCCTTCCCCACCACATTCTGATGATGATAACTAGCAATTAGCTACTGTCTGAATCGTGTAACTCAGCAAGCAAAAAAAGAAAAGAAAAGCAAAGAAAAGAAAAGAGAAGGCCAAACACAAAGACAACAAATAAACAACAATGAAAGGAGCACACAACACATCCAAACACAATTTGCGGCACATAGCTCACAGTCACTACACCTAGGGGTCCTCAAGTTAGGCACGTTTGGTGGCCTTGGTCAGTCGACTCCGTTCCTATCTCCCTAGCCCTTTTTGACTCCCCACTTCATACTTAGGGCACCTCAAGGGCAGGACATACCTAGGGAGGTAACACTCGCCTATGGTTAGACATGTCACCCTAAGCTACACACACCATACCTCCCTTTGCATGAATGGGGTCCTCAAGTGTGGGACATCACCTAGGCTTGCTTGTGGTTAGACCTAGCTCCCTGTTCCACTAGCATAAGCACAGAGGACTACATGATGAGGTAGACACTCCCCATAGTAGAGCACTTTCTCCCTTCAGGCACAACAAGATGCTGCAAATCACCAACTTCGGAGGCCCCCATCATCCACTCGACATAACTTGGGCTCTCCATCCAAATAATTACCAAAGCTTCCCAATTAACAGAGTCCACATGTGGCCCTATCATCACCCCACCAGCCACTTGCCCAGAGCCCACCATTGCCCAAATCCCACCCTTCCACAACAAAGAGCTTGAAGTGCCATGGGATTGGCACCCGTCTTGGAGAGGGGTAATGTTAACCTTAATTCGAGATGGTGAAAATATGAAGCAAAGAGCGGAAAAAGGACATAAAAAGAGAAAAGGATCAGAGGCGGCCCCTAAAGCTAAGCTGAGGCAAAAAGTGCAATTTTAAATGGAAGGCACCTCAAAAAACTCTAAAAACTCTTGTAAAAGAGCACCTGTGCCATTTGTAAAAGAATAGACAGGTGTATGTTTAAGGCATGAGGCAAGAAGAGGGAAAGAGGAAAAAGAACCTTGCCACAACGATCGGTCATGTAAAAAGGGATGGGTGCCCATGGGATTTTAGGGCTTGTATATAATGTTCAAAAAGTGAATGGAAGCTCATTCTTTGGTGTGTAGCTAAAAAGAGTCCTCTCTTCTTCTCTTCTTCTCTTCTTCTCTTCACCTTGCTTGTGTGTGTGCTCTTGAGAGAGGGAGTGTGAGAGTGTGAGGGAGTGAGTGTGTGGGAGTGAGGGATCAAGAGGGTGAAGCTCTTCACCATCTCCTATTCTCTTCTTCTCTTCTCTTCTCTTTTCTTTTCTCACACACATGTGGCTATGGTGGATGGAGCTCGATGGAGGAGGCTTGAGGATGCTTGAGCTAGCATCTAGGATTGTGGAGCTACCAGTGTGTGCGAGGGAGGAGGCAACTCATTTTGGCATTGAGGTAAGCTCACTACACTCGTAGGTTCAAAGATGCGTGGGCTAGGTGAGAGATAGCGGTTGAGTGTGAGCTCCCTCCACACAGGGGGAGAAAACCTCCTAATAAAGAGGGAAAAAAAGTGCCTTTGTGGTGTCCTGAACACATATCAATACCAAAATATGATAAAATCCCATGCTTTAGTCTATACTAATAGCTTTGTTAAAAATAATTAAGACTCATTGTTGGATAGTCCTTAGCCCCTAGTTACTTTTCTCTCCCTTCCTATCCCACACAACCCTTAGTACTATACCACTACCTATTCTCTCAAAAATCAATGGCCCACAGTTGATAACAACTCACTAATGAACCATGGTATAAAAGAACTTATTAAATAAAATAATATGAATAACCACCCCCATGATTGACAAATATTGCAAAAAATATATATGATCAAAATTTCAAGATGTACAAGTAAGCTTTACCTTTTTCTTGGATGACCTCTAATATTGTGGATTGCATCTATTTGTCATGACCTAAAAGTTATTAGGTATATATATGAGGATGGGGAAGAAAACCTCCTAAAGAGGGGAAAAAGTTCCCTAGTGGTCCTAATTGTGTTTGACACATATCATTATTAAAATATGATAACATCCTAGGCTTAAACCCCATACTAATAGCTTTGTTCAAGAAGAATTAAAATGCATTACTTGTTGTTGTATAGTCCTTGGCCGCTAATTGCTTTTGCTCTCCCTCCCCTTCCCACACAACCCTTAGTACTATACCACTGCCTATTCTCTCAATAGTCATTGGCCCATAATCGATAACAACTCACTAATGAACCATGGTATTAAACAACCTCATTAAATAAAATGATACGAATAGCAACCCATGATTGACAACTATTGTAAAAAATATATTTGATCAAAATTTGAACTTTGCCTATTTCTTGGATGGCCTCTAATATTGTGGATTGCATCCATTTATCATATCTATAATTCAAGAGTATCTCTTCATTGTATGAGAAAGAAGTCATTGTTAAATTAGTATGTTTGTGCTCTTTTGATACCTCTTGATCTTCTATAGAGCAAGCAAATAGTATTTATTCTCCTTCAAGTTCTTTGCCATGCACATGTGCTACTAGAGGCCATTATTGTTGAGGGGCTTGCCATGCTTGTGCCTCCAAACACTAGTGGAGTGCTTGAAAATCTTATTAAGGCCATTTTTCTTATGCTCATGGTGTTCCAGGAGGGAGGGAGGTGCACATATGGCTAAGGGACTGATTGTGCTTAGGGAGTCGAAATCAAGAGAGTATCAATTGAGGCAATTGAGGTGGTGTAGAAGGGGGGGACATGTCACAGGTCTTTCATCACACCCTTGTCCTAGTTGAATAATAGGTCATTGGTTCTTTATCTTGGAGTATTTCTCTATTCTCTTGTTGTAAATACCCTTATGATCATCATTTCCATCACCATGGTCTTCATCATCATCACCACAGTCTTCATTTCTTGCACCAACTGCATTGTCCTTGCCATCTCCACCCTCATGATCCATGCCTTCTCCCCTCCTCTCCTCATCTCCACTCTCATTTCTAAGATCCTCTAGGATTTTAGTATTCTTCCCCTTGAGTGTCCTTATCAGAGTCATCTTCTTGAGGCCACTTCCCCTTCTACTTTTTTGGCACTTTATTCTTCCATATTGCTTGGTGAATTATGATAGATGTAGAAGTGGAGATTTTGCATTATGAGAAGTTTCAAATTTTCTAAACTTTTGATAGTTGATGTGCATGGCATGGTTGTCCTAGGATGCAATGTCATCAAGGGACTTGGTTTATGCATGCAATTTGAAGAGAGTGAGACAAGAAGTATGGAATTGAAGGAGAGAGGGATCTTAACATAGAAAATAAACTATGCCAAAGTATATCAAAGACCACTTAAGAGGAAGATCACATGTGAGAAAAAGGAAAACCATTATGAGGTTCAAATGAAAGCCCATTTAGACCTTTCCATTGTGTAAATGTGCACCATCTTTTACTATTTTGAGTTATGTATTTCTCCAATGTGATGATAACCAAAGGTGTATCTATGAAACCAATATTTCTACGAGGTAGTTCATATTCATGAAACCATCCAAAGGTGTATCTATAAAGCCAATATTTCTACAACTTGGTCGATTATTTTTATGCAACCACCGCATTGCATGTGTTCTTAAAATATGCACAATGAGTATGGTAGTGCAAGGTCTCCATATCGTGGGTGTTCCATATCTCCAAAGATCCATATTTTCATAAGAAGGACAATTCTCGAGCATCTAATGTGCATTCCAAAATTACATGCTATTGACATTGAATATCTTAAGCACTAATTATTGGAACAAAGAATAAAGTTTATGAAATAAAGTTAAGAAAGTACCATGTAGTGGATGATGATGATGATTTCTCCCCATACATTGACTACTAGTCCTATTAAATAACCAACAATTTTATAGAGGTTCTTTTGAGTTGGAGGGTTTGTTAATGGTTTGAAACATCAATCCATGTGAGGGATACCAAAATTTTACATAAGCATTCTTTAGGTTTGGACCTCTTTCCGAATTCGTGCCATATATTTTAGGCCTTTCCAAAGATACCATTGTAGCTTCAGTGGCTTGCCAATATATGTATAACATTTTCCAATCATGTACTAGGGTCATATAAACCCAAATGTCAATATTTTTCTTTTCCATGGAATGATATTGAGAAGAATTGTAACATCTAAGTACATGTATTGAAATAGCCTTTATTTAGCATAGACCATCCACATGAACATGCAAGTCCACTTTCATGTTACAATTGGTTTACTATAAGTGGTGCTTCCATTGGGCATTCTAAGAGAGGTAGTGCTATTGATTGATTTTTCAAGAGAAATATTGTTTGGAGGCCCTATAGTGCAAAATAAAGTACAAAAAATAATTGTTTGAATATGCATGTGCTTGACAATATTTTGAGATGAAAAAAAACTACTCTTCAAGAAGGAGGGAAACAATCAATTTGTGGGGCCAAAAGTAGCTTGCCCTATCAATGTGCCACCTTTTAGAGAAGTAGTGGTGAATCAAGTAGCTATGTACCTCTCTTTGGTGAACATCAAGTACCACATGTGTAAAATGTGAAAAAGATAAATTGGTTTGGGGACTTTGTAATGTAAAGTTGAATATGAAAAGTATTGATTTCGATGTGTAATATGATCGGGCACCTTTTGATATAAAGAAACGTTTTCTATGACAAACAAAAAAAAGTGATATTCTGGGGTAAAAATACATCTACCCTTTGACCTAGGTCCTAGAAGTGTTGAGGGAGGAAAGAGAAGTTACTAGGGTGAAAAGAAGGGGTGAGTGGAAACAAGGGATGACCCCCTAGTTTTTGGGTGGGGCCTCCACAAAAAATAGGGTGGATTGAAGAAATATAGAGGGGCTAGGGGTTAGAGAGACATGCAATGATGACCATGGAAATAGGTCTTTTTTCAGGGTTGAGGATTTCTAATCCATTTCTTACGATGCCCTTTTGGAGTCCATATTTCATGTAATGTGGATACACCTGTATAGAAATGAATTTCGGCCTAGAAGAAGCCATAAGAACAAGAACGAGCTATTGAAAAACTGAATAGAAATGTAAATTAGGGAAGTTAAGAGAAGCATGAAAAGCAATGCATTGTGACTCTTAGATCAAGGTAAATTTTCATTTAACAATTTTGAAGGCAAGAAAATATAGAGTGGGGAATTTTAAAACGAAAAATCAAAGGTACTAAATTTAGAAAAGAGGAACATAAGAGATATGTCATCAAGTACAAAGGTTTTTGTCTTTCAAGTCGTTGAGGAGGCAAATGTAAAGATTCTTTGGCACCTTTTTTGTAAGAAGAAGATGAATATTGGTCAAACTAGTTGAGAGACTATTTTTACAATTGAGCATTCATGGCATTGTCCCATTTTTCCTTTCTAAACTTCTTATTGTGAAAAGTTAAAACTTTGCCCATGCCTAACCATATTTTTACCTAATGTGTTTATTTGTGAAGTAGATAAGGAAAACTTAAACAAAACAAAATGATGAGGCATGCACTATGAATCCTTAAAATTTCAAAAGGATTCCTTTACGAGCCCTGTCAAAATTCTTCTCTCGTACAATTCTTTTCCTTGGAAGTCATAAGAATCAAGTGAACCCATGCTTTAAATCATCCATAAACCAATTTGATTATAGATATATAACATAATTTTGCATGATCTCTATATCATAGTAAAGCATGCTTATCCAATAAATACTCCTCTTGGATCAAATGAATCCAATCTTCATGACCAAGGATCTTAATGAATTCCTCTTGGATCAAATGAATCCAATCTTTAACAACAACCAAGGATTTTAATGAAATCTAGATAGCACATCAACCAACATGATATCATCTCTAGCTATGTAAGAGATCTCAAATTTGTAGATTTGAACTTTAGCAAACAATCTCATTTGCTTAAGGATAACTCGATGATATGTAAGCACAAGATAATCATTTGTAACCTTGAAACGATTTCCATGTGAGTATCTTACTTCTTCATGGCATGTAATATGAAGCACTTTTGTCATAAACAAGACATTTCCTCTCCCTCTCACTAAGCTTTCTACTTTCCAAAACAATTGCACCTTGGTATGTAACAAAATAGCTCAACAAAAGCATCTAAAGTTTGGCTTCCACAAGTGCCACACCTTACCATTTCTAGGTTCCTTATGCTTTCTTGGATTGCAAGACATCTAGGAGTTTTGTTCTCAACATATATGGATATCATATTTTATACTAGGAATATGTTATGATCCAATAGCTTTTTATATCTGCACTCACAATCACCCACCCATCCACAAGCATGCATGTATGCACACACATGTATGCATTCACATATGCACACATGCACACACATGCACACACATGCACATAAGTATTTGCATGTGTGTGTACATGTCATGATGGATCTATGTACGCATGTACATATACATGTGTGTCTGTGTGTGTATACATATACACGTATGTATGTATGCATATGTGTGTGTATGTATGTGTGCATGTGTGTACACACACATTAGTATGCATGCATGCATGCATGTATGTATGTGTTTGTATATGCCACACATATCCATAAATATGTGCACATGTTGGTATGTATGCATGCGTGCATGAATGTATGTATATAAAAGAAAAATGACGTATGAGGTTTATTAATTTTCTTGAAGCATCCAAAAACTAGAATTCTATAACCAAACATATCCATGGATATGTGCACATGTTGCTATGCACGTTTTTATGTTTCATCTTCTTCACTATTAACCAATAATTTGTAGGGGTCATGCATAGGTGGGGAGCTCTAGAGAAGAAGAGATGGATGGCAAAATAGAGGTTCTAGAAATTCTGCTATTGTTTGCCATTATTGTGGCAAGACAGGTCATATTGCAGCTCATTGTTATGCTAAGAAGGATGATATTCGCAATGGTAATTGCAGCAAGGAAACTATGCATCATCTTCACGAAAAAATGAAGACAAAAATGAGCGTCTGTTTGTTATGTAGCATATGATGAATGCACTTACAGGAAAGGGGACACATGATGATGTATGGTATGTCGATTCAGGTGCATCTAATCATATGACTAGTCATGTTGAATGGTTTGGAGAGATGCAGGACTTAATAGCAGTGATATGAAAATAAAAAAATTGCATTGCATAGCTAAGTGGGTAACATTAATGTCATACATTAGTGAATCCCAATAGTGTGCCCATATAACATGAGAGAGCAATAGGCATAAACTATCACTTATAAGTGCTTGCTGATACTTATTACAATAATAAAATGACAATCAAAACTAAGAAAATGCAAGCTCAATCAAAGCTTGAAGGCATTCTAAGCATTGAGCTAACATTTGGGCATCAATGTCAAGCCTTCAGAGCATCACATAAGCAAATACTTTCTATCCACAATTAGTGTACAACAAACTAGTGTAGATACACAGTTAATGACTGAAATGGAGAAGCTCAAATCCAACTCCAATAGCCAATAATCAATGTCGGGGGGTGACAAGGATGATTTCCCAAGAGCTAACCAAGTGTTAGATGCCATACAGGAGGCTAAAGTTACCAAGGGTAAGTGTTGCCCAAACAAGTGCAAACATGCTAACTAATGGTGGAGGGGCTACCACCTATGTGACCTATAGGAGGGCCCAAAGCAATGCCCAATGTGTCCAAGGGAAGGCTTGGAGCAATCCTCAATAAGCCTTTTTTGATCACTAAGAGGGAGAAGAGTACCAACTCATATCTCTCCAAACTAAGCCATGGTGTCCTTGAAACCTTGACCAGTAGTAGGTATTTAAAGTGATGCCATGTTGAGCTTCTCAATGATGATGCAATGGCTTTGATACTAATTAAAGGGAGTGAGTCTGGATTGGAAAAAGTGGGAACTCCAATAGTCACTATGTATGACTAGCCTTCCTTATTCAGATGTCACTAAAAGAATAAAGAATGAAGTAACGGTTATGGGCACCCACCATATTTAGTATACACGTGTGCAGGTATTGTCAGTCAAACTAATACATTGTAATATTTCCACGCAATAAAAGTTAGTTGGTTAGTTCAAAAGTTAGTTAGTCAATTAATAAGTTAGTAAGATTACTAACTAAAGACTAACTAAGGTAAAAACAAACGTTAATAGCTAACAAATTTTATTTAATTAAAAATATATATTAAAATAAAAACCAAGAGTCGTAATTCGACATTTTTCTTAGATTAACAAGGACCGTAGCCACCTTTCATGAAAGTTACAACCTCAACGAGAGTTATGAGCCATATTAATCATTAATGTTAATGTGTATAATATGGATGGTCCAAAGATATTAGATTTTTGGGCAAAAAACTAGTATATTTAAGATATTATCCTAAAAAGATAGAACTGTATGTCACTTAAAAGAAAATATAAGTGATGTCTTAGTTACTTTTGGAGATTTTATAAAAAGAAAAAAGATGAAGAGAGTGATTGGCAAAATTGCGGCACCATGATCGCAGTCTACAGGCAGTAGACAACACTTCAAACAGGGAGAGAAAGAAGGAGTGATCTGAAAGCTTTCCAACCAAGTGTCTTGGAGTTTTACCCCCCTTTTGGAGCCAATGGAACCATTTGATTTATGACTTAAGCATTAGATCATTGAGTTTCCAAGAGTCCCTCCACCAAGAACTCTTGTTCTTAGCCTCATCCCCTTTTCTCTAAATCATTATAAATATGAGGGACGGGGAGACACAAGAGAGCATAAGGAGACCCCGAGAGGCTGTGAGAGAGAGGTAGAGAGAAGAATACCCCTCCAAGAGAGAGAGAGAGAGAGAGAGAGAGAGAGAGAGAGAGAGAGAGAGAGAGAGAGAGAGAGAGAGAGAGAGAGAGAGAGAGAGAGAGAGAGAGAGAGAGAGAGAGAGAGAGAGAGAATAGTTACCTCGAGAAGGGAGAGAGTTAGCTCGATTCCCTCTATCTCGATCCTCGACTTAGCCATATTCTCTTATGCTCTCCCATCTCGAATCTATTTCGCCTTCTTAATCTCTTGAGTCTACTTGTGGACGATGGGTTCCAAGCGAAGAATGTTGCGTGCAGATGGCAATCCTACAACCAGCAACGAAGCTTCGGGCGCAGGCATCACTGTCAATCCAATTGCGGTTCCGGTCGTAAGTAATGCATTTCTAAATTGATAGGTGCTTGCTTTGATTCTCGCATGGGATACATTAGGCTCCATGCTATAATGTATGAGAATAGGTCATTGGAAGGGATAGACCTCTTCTCACATATTGAAAAGATGGAGTTTGCAAAGTGCATGTATCAAGGGAAGCTAATTTCACTTAGTTGCGTATGGCTTATTCGTTGATAGAGCAATTGGTCAGGGGTTGTGAATAGCATAATCATAAAAAGAATAACATTAGGAATTGTGCATATAAGTATTAAGTAAATTTTGTGTAGAATCGCTCTTTGATCCCCAGGGAGAGAGCGAATATGTGATGGAATTATTATCACATCTATTCTTGTATTGTTTGGGAAAAATACAATTAGTTTTTTTGATTGATTGAACAACACCCTAAATGTTTTTTTACAATCAACTGATCGTTGCATTTGTGATTTGGATAAGTATTCCAAGTACTTGTGTTTGGATGGTAAAAGCATGGCAAAGGTTAGTAATGACAAGTAGCCATGAGAAATAAAGGAATGTTTCACTGAAAGGTGATATTAGGTTGATTGCCTTGATTATGATTGATTCTTAATTGGATCAATTAAGGAAGGATACTTTGCATGAGTGAGTCATCTCCAAGATCACAACACGGATTACCCTGAGAGGGCACTGCTCAATTCACGGGGCGAAGGTCGAGTGGTGAAAAGGCCAACCATGGAAGTTTTGTCTCACTTCTAGGTCACTTGGGGTCAGTGGAGCTCTAGACACCCCTTGCCTAGACCCAAACAGAATTGTAGATTCTTGTGAGCCCAACGTTTAGGGCATTGGAAGATGCTATTCTAGATAAAGGATAGATATTTTGGTGCCATGTGATTTGGACCGGGTACTTCTATTGGACAAAAGGGATACATAATTCTACTGTATGGGCAGGAGACAAAGATTAATAAGATAAGGAACTTGTTTGTCAAAAGGACTGATTACACTGTTTTCGTGTCTGTGCTGTAAATTATGCAAATGAACCCTATTCCCTAAAAGGTTTAATTAATGAAATTGATTTTAAATGTTGCACATAAATGTGGTAGGACCTAATTAGAAAACTAAAGCTATCAAGGGAAGTGGGTGGGTGGAATCCCCGATGGGTCTGTTCTACGGCAGGGTGGTCCCTGAGAACTAGGAGGCTTCTCACAAGGATTTATAGCCTTTCAACTTTAGGTATTGTTAAGTTAGGACCCGATTCATACCGTTTTAGGGGACCAGAATGGGACTATGCCCTACGGGCAAAGAGGTTGAGCGCTGCATCCCTCTCGTTTCCCATTCTCTTTGAACCAAGTGCAGTATGGATTTGCTTCGAATTGGGTATCTCTGCGTAAAGTAGGATGTCCAAAACCCGGCACTAGAATGCTGTTAGGAGACCTTGGACCTAGGAACCCAGATTTCAGGTCGATCCTAGTGGGTTTGACTGTGAATGTTTCCGTTGTGAGGCGGATTCGGGAAACCCTAGGTGACAAATGTGCTTGGACAACTGATAGGCGGGCACGTTACATACATGAGAGGTAGCTAAGCACATGCACCTTTACTCACAACATTTTAAAGTCGTTGGATCTAAAGTCTTAAATAGAGCAATGGAGAAAAGACTTTTGGTGGAGAAGGAAGAAGCCATAAGGGTTTTTGGCTACATGCTTGGTTATAGTGGGTCTAGAATTGGATACTTTGGAGTTGTTAGCTCCTATTTACTCTTCCATTTAGTAAATGCAAAGATTTGAAGCTTCTCCTAAACAAGAAACTAAGAGTTTTTGAAATGTAGAGGTCTTATTGAGTGGGATGAAGCGAATGATTCCTTTGTGAACAAAGATAGATTGAAGGATATTAAAGAATCAAGGGTTTCTTGAAACCCATATTTTACCTTCTCTTTGTTTAGTTTATAACCATTCTAAAAATCTTTGCTTTGCACAAGAGTTAAGATATCACTCTTTTCTTTTTTGGGTAACCATTTTTATGGTTTTTGCCAAAGATGATGTATTACATGATGTGGTTGTACCTTTAAGCTTGAATTTCTGCCAAATTTATCTATAAAACCATTGAAAAACCTTTGATAAATTGTTTACTTTGACTCTTCCTCATCCATGTCTAGTGTGCCTAAAGTATTTTGTTCTTGCTTGGTAATCCAATTTTTCGATACATTAGGTTGACTAGATAGAAAAACTTCCATATTGTTTGATGAAATATGGAGCATGGTTGTATAAAATATTCTATACATTTAAAAATAAAGAGAATTTGTTAAAAATCTTATATGAGTTAGACAATAAAGGAATATAACAACTTCTTCCTATATAAACACAATAACTTCTATGAATGAAGTATTGATTTTCCCAAGCTTCTATCATTGCTTTTTTGAAAAGGTTCAATTGGTCTTTGAAGTCT
This sequence comes from Lygodium microphyllum, assembly GCF_053477565.2. Lineage (NCBI taxonomy): Eukaryota > Viridiplantae > Streptophyta > Polypodiopsida > Schizaeales > Lygodiaceae > Lygodium > Lygodium microphyllum. The sequence goes on along the minus strand of NC_141150.1, from coordinate 82,611,310 downwards.
TTGAGATCATTATCTTTTCAATAAATTTTATCCAAGTAAAAAATATTTTATCTAGTGTTTCCCAAACTTTGGCTTTTCTATTTTGAGCATGTCCATTATCACCACTATGATTCTTAACTGCACATATAGGGATTTCCATTGATTATATTTAACGGTTGAACCCCCATTTCTAGAGTTAATCTTATCAAGCTTTCCATGAAAGCCTAGGGACCTTCTAGTCCTCACCTACCAATAGATAGCTTTTTGGAAACATAATTTCCATCTTTAGACTTTTGAAGATTTGGTTCAATAACAACATTACCCAAACCAATCACAAATAAAACTTGGTTAGCATTTTATCTAGCTAAGAAGAGTTTTAGCTTCCAAGAAAACTCTATGTAAAGATGAACACACTTTTCAATTATGCTGCAAAGTGCACAAAGTATACATATATAAGCATTGGCCAAAGGAATATCTAAAACTAGCTTGAAGTATGGGTCTTTGATATGTGAGGAGGGGCTTGATTCTAGTTTCTTGAGCTCAACTTTGTAGCTGGAGACATACAATATAGATGTGGAAATCTAGATTTTGCTCCTTTAGATACACTGTACATGCATTTGAGTATTCACCACTAGCAATGTGCCATTAAACCTTTTAGTTCTTAAATCCATCGATAAATAGCTATTCTCCTGCTTATGGGCACTTAATGACTTCAACTATTAAAGTTTGCTAGAAAATCCAATACAACATATCAAAATCCTTTGTGTCTACTTTAAATCTCCTAACCACTAGAGATTGTGTTTAGATTGAATAGTAAACGACATTGAATCACTACAATGACTTGATGAAAGTGCTCTATTCATCAAGATAATGGAAATCCTTTCTAAAATTTTACACTTTAAAATCTCACTTTCATTAAGTTTAGCCACAAACGTGGCTACTCCTTGTGCCTCATCTAAAGACAAAGACAAATCATAGAATTTGATAATTAGATATTGCAAGGTATAAAGATTAAGGAAAATATGGTTAAGCTCATTATAAAGAATCTATTTCTTCTTACTCATAAAGCTGGCCTTGATATAGAAAGGCTTACCCAAAACTTCCATCACTTTTTCGTTAACTCTTTGTTTGATAATCTTCACCACATATGGGCTTGAAAGTAAACAATTGTGTATCTGACCTTGTTTCATATTTGATTGCATTAGCTAAGAAATTTGTATATATGTTTCTCGACTAATACCATTATTGTCCAAAGTCTTTTGCACTAGCTCAAAATCCAAAGAATGATGCCTTTAAAAAAAATACAAGCATTGTTTTCTTACTTTTTTGAACTTCTTTTTCTCAAGAATATCCTTTGGGATTGCTGAGGGTAAGAGATGATAATAAAACATAGATGCCTTTGAAGCATCTATCTCACTTACATCTGACTAAAGAAAGAAGAGACCTAAACAAGATCAACATCATAACTCACATATTATTATAAGCAAAGTTATATTCCAAATTTCTTAAGTAAAAAGATATACCTTGTTTCCACTACAAGGATTTAAGCCTATAGCGACGGCAGGTAGCAACGCGGGTACTGGCATAACGATGCTCCACAGGGAAAAAAAACAGGCTGAAACCGAGTGCGGGTTTATTTCGCAATTTTACGTCTTATGTTTTGAGAGCAAGAGCGAGAGAGAGAACGATTATCGTGAGAGAGGGAGAGGAAGAAGGCTTGCCGTCGCCGCCGTCGCCGTTGTTCGCAAAGGAGAAGAGGAGCCTTCATCTCGAAGAGGAGCCACCCCACAGTCGCCATATCTCATCGGTGAGTCTATTCTCTCATTCTTTTGCTTGTTTAGGGTTTAAATTACTTTCTCTTTTGCTTGTTTAGGAGAGGAAATGAGAGAGAAAGAGAGGGAGAGGGAGAGAAAGAGAAAGAGAAAGAGAAAGAGAAAGAGAAAGAGAAAGAGAAAGAGAAAGAGAAAGAGAGGGAGGGGGAGGAAATGAGAGAGGGAGAGAAAGAGAAAGAGAAAGAGAAAGAGAGGGAGAGGGAGAGGGAGAGGGAGGGAGAGTGCATTCTCTCTCTCCCTCTCCCTTTTGCTTTTGGAGTGTTAGGATATATTGTGAGAGGGAGAGGAAATGAGAGAGAAAGAGAGGGAGAGGGAGAGGGAGGGGGAGGAAATGAGAGAGGGAGAGAAAGAGAAAGAGAAAGAGAGGGAGAGGGAGAGGGAGAGGGAGAGGGAGAGGGAGAGGGAGAGGGAGGGAGAGGGCATTCTCTCTCTCCCTCTCCCTTTTGCTTTTGGAGAGTGTTAGGATATATTGTGAGAGGGAGAGTAAATGAGAGAGAAAGAGAGGGAGAGGGAGAGGGAGGGGGAGGGAGGGAGAGGGAGAGGGAGGGAGAGGGAGGAAATGGAAGAGGTTGTGGGCAAAACCTTTGTGGTATGAAGGAGATGCTCTCAATAAAAGGCCATCTTTGTCTCTACTTTCTATATCAGTGCTATCCATGTCTTGACATCTAATTGAGCAAGGTCTATTTTTATGACTTGAATGTACTATTAACCACCATCATCTTTGTCTTCCAAAGCTTCACTATTGATCCTCTATACATATAAAATGTTTGCAATGCATCCATGTGTCTTTAAAAGCTCTCAAGAGAGTCTGCAATCAATACCACATCATTTGCATACAATAAAATGGATATCAATATGCTTGCTAATTGGTCCCCCCGAGCCTACATGCCCCATGCTCTATTCTCATCTCTCTTTGCCCATGTTCTAAGCTCATATTTCTACTTAGGCACACTAACCGATTGTAATGATTTACTTTTGACATTTTACTATAACTAATTACAATTCAATTATGCTATTCTATATATAATTATTGTGAAAAGAAAGTTTTGCTCTTCTATCAATGTGTTTTCTTTGTAATAATATTTTTAATTTGGTAAAAGTATAACATTCTACCTCTTGAGAATGTTGGGGTTTTGCACATAATTACTTAGTGCATCATTTGTACCAAACAAAAATTATCGTATGTTCTTCTTTTATGAACAAAGAGAAGTAGATGCATGATAATGCATGAGCAAGATGTAGACTCACAACTTCACAATAATACAAGTAGCCCCAACAAGTGCTACTAGAGATCATCTAGTGTGTTTGTATCATATACGTATACCCATTCTTATGTTTATATAATGGCAAGTACCTTTGTCACTAAAAATTTCAAGGGCACTGAATGAGTTTTTGAGTTTGTCCACAAAAAATGGCATCAGATGAGTGTTGACAAGAAAGACTACTCCTCCATCGCTGCATTTGTCCTCTCCTTATGGATGCATGTAGGGGAAAAGGGTAGGAGGTGACCTCCCTCAACACTTCAAATTCCAAGTCACTTAGGATGGTGGGAAATCGAAGCATAGTCATATGCCACATAGGTAAAGGAAAAGAGTATTGATGTCAAAACTATTTGTAAGGCCCTCTTCTTTGATAGGAACCAAGAAGAAAGACATAAAATTTTTAGGTAATCTAAAGCAAGCATTCTATATCAATGGAAGCTTTATGCACTATTGAATTTTTTTCTACTTGATGGGGAAGGTGCTAATAGATCCAAGACAAAACATCAAACCATCCTACGATAGGGGTACTGCATCCAATGAGTATCAAGAGAGCATGTACATGTCATAATTAGTCCTATTGTCTCACTATAATATATCTAACAAATGGCTCATGTATCATCCAATGATAAGAGACATGAAGTGTCTTAAATTAATGCTTGATGTGAGAAGTGACAGTCAAACTCAATGAGACTAAGCTTCCATCTCAATCCAAGTGCATTCTAGAACCTCCAATAAACAATGAGTGAAGGGTTTTCCCAAATTGTATTACAAGTCATTAAATTGTTTGTTGTAACGTAGACAAGATGGAAAACGAAGAAGGTTGTTCAAGATTGCGAGGCGTATCTTAATTAGCGTGTCCCATGTCCTTGCTCTCAATGCAAGTTGGCAATTATACGAAAACACCGATTGTCTATAGAACACATACGACGATTTGGCGAGTTTCAATCTGAGATCATTGATCAAGCGATTGTGGATTTTCAGCAAATGGTAATTTGAAGTTAATATCAATCATGCATTGTACTCACAAGCTAATTGAATACCATATACAATAAGATTGGGTCTTGCTGGCAAATTTTCTATCCAAGGAGGTGATGTCTCGTCCCAAGGGGGAGTGCACCCTTTGCAGCCAATTAAAAGAGTACGTGGGCGTGCGATGGATGGAGTGTAGGAGCCAATCCACCACTCTATGCTGTTGGATTGGTAAGTCAGTTTATGCAGGCTCCAAGGAAACCGCATTTGGATGCGGCTAGACGCATACTCAGGTATGTGAAGTCCACATTGCAGTATGGACTATTTTATGAGACTGGGGTTCAGATACAGTTGCATGGATACACTGATGCTGATTGGGCTTGTAGTATTTCTGATAGACGATCTACCAGTGGGTATGTGTTCTCTTTTGGGAGTGCTGCAGTCACTTGGAGCAGCAAGAAACAGCCTACAGTTGCCTTGTCAAGCATAGAGGCTGAGTACAGGGGTGCAGCAATGGCTGCATGTGAGGTAGCTTGGTTGCAAAGGCTACTTTATGATATGCATCAGCCTACAGATGGGCTAGTTGTCATTTATTGTGACAACATGAGTAGTATACACTTGGCAAATAACCCAGTCTATCATGCTAGAACAAAGCACATTGAGGTGCATTATCACTATGTGCGGGAGAGGGTTTTACTAGGTCTTATTGATCTAGTTTATGTCAGCACAGAGGATCAAGTAGCTGACATATTCATGAAGGCATTGGGCGCAGAGAAGCTGCGCAAGTTCAGAGACCTGTTTGGTGTGCAGGAATTGGGATTGAGCTCGAGGGGGAGTGTTGAGATATTGAGCTCCACTCGTGATATGCCAGGGTGACCGTTGTGTATTTATGTCACCGACTTGTCAGTTGATTGCAGATGCGGTTGGTACACCGCCCATGAATAATAGCTACATGACAGCTATCCTTATCTACTCTAGTTCGTGGCTCAGTTAGTATGCCACCTTAGTTAGTTGAGTTTGGTTTGAGACCCATATATAGGGTTCTTCTATTTCTTTGTACTTGACTTCTTTTTGGCTTACACAACTAAGAACAGGAAAATTGTTTTCAACCTCCACCTCTGTGTGTATTCCCCCATTGTGCAAGCAAGAAAGCTACAAGTGAGACTCCTTCCTTCTCTCCCACAATCTTGACACATTAGGCATTGGAAAGTTGCAGGTGCATTCATTAGCCCAAAAGGCATGACAATGTAGGCGAACACACCCCATTCCGTGGCAAAGGCAGTCTTGTGCCTGTCGTCAGGGTGCACTTGCACTTGATTGTAACCCGAGAAACCATCCAAAAAACTGTAGGCTTCCTTCCCTGCTACCCTCTCAAGCATGTGCTCGGTGTAAGGTAAAGGATAGTTATCCATTTTCGTAGCAGCATTCACCTTTTTGTAGTTTACGCACACTTGGATTTTTCCATTTTTCTTCATGACAATCACGATAGGTGATACCCAATCCATGTGCTCAATCTCATATATGAAACCTGCCCTCATGAGTTTATCAATCTCCTCCTTCACTGCATGGGTGTGCTTGGGATTCATGGGGTAAGGTCATTGTTTTGTTGGCACTGCATCTGGAACCATTGGGATGTTATGAGTCACGACCCTAGGGTCGACTCCCTTAAGCTCCAGGCAAACACATCAACGTACTCTTGCAGGAGCGCAATAAGTTTGGTCTCTTCCCCCTCCCCCAAGTCATCTGCAACGAGCACTGGTCTTGGTTTTTCACCTTTCCCAGCCAAGTTAACCTCTTTGACTTTGGCGGGTCCCTCGATCGGTTCACTAGTCTGACCTTGTCTTTTTGCACCTAATAGGACCACCACTTTGTCACCCTTTTTAAATTTTGTAAACCGTTTGGGTAGATCCTTTGGTTTCCTCCGCCTTTCCACTTTTGAGTCCCTTGCTTGCTTCCTAACCTCCTCTTTTAGCCTCTTGCGCCTTAGGTGGATTGGCAAGTCTCCCTTGGTGCGTTTGACCTTAGAGGGTTGCGATATCTCGAGATCACTCTCAATGCTAACTTTCGACTCTGAGTTGAACTCGCATCCCTCACTTGAGGAAGGTGTTTCCCCAGGGGGTCGTAGTTCCGTAGGTGAATCTGTCTTGAGCACTGGGATTACCCATGGTTGCGCTACTCCGGCTTGCTCCTAATCTACGGCTCCTATTCATTCTAGCGAGGATCTGTCACACTCCATTAGCATGACTCCTTTTTCGTTCCGACTGATCCCTTCTTTCCTAGGCCTTAAGTCTGCCCTGATTTGCTCTATCGCTTTTCCCTCCATGTCGTATTCTATTGTGTCTACCTCTTCTTCACTCTCTTCTCCCGTAGAGTGACAATCCTCATACTCCTCATCATCTGGATTCTATCCTTCTGACTGCTCATCATTCCCTAAGCTTCCCTCTTCAATCTCCTTGTCATCAGTAACTAAAGCCCAGTTATATAACAAGTTCAGGTCATGGACCTTGGTCCATTTCCATTCTGGTTTAGCTAAAAGGTCACGTAGAGGTTTTAAGTTAGCAGCCAAATTGCCGTTCAATTTATCGGTCAGATACTCTACAATTTCCTGAAGCTCTAATTTGTTGTTGGGGATGCGGGACGAGGCCCGTTTGCCTGGGTTGAGTGAGCTTCCTGCCATCATGCAAAGTGGCACAACTGGCTCCTCAGTTGGCATGGTTGCGGCTTTAGCAACCTGCTGATGTGGCCCTTCCTCGTTAGAGAATGGTAGGTCAATGGTTGCCAAAACATGCATCCAATCCCTCTCATCCTCAAGGCAAGGAATATATCTAGCGAGCAATCCATAAGGCTTGGTCGTTTGAGTATTGCCATTTAGCATAATCAAGATGGCAGCAAGGTCAACAGGTGTTGTCATCTAAGTGTCCATCTCTACCCTCACTGCACTAGTTTTGTTCCCTAGGAAAATCAATCCACTGCCCCGGTCCTCTATGACTCGTGCATTCCTCATCCACGGTCGGCCTAATAGTATGTGGTAATCCACTCCCTTCATGACAATGAAGTTTACCAAAAATTGCACACCGGGAATCTTTACCAGCCAATTCTTTAAGACCCCAAATGGTCTTACCTTCATTCCGTTAGCTCAAATCTGGCCTGGTAATAGTCATATAAATCAAACTTCCTACTACGCGTCTGTACATAGTAGGCTCTTCTAGAAGCTCACCTGTATCTGCGCTCAGCTTCACATTCTGCTCCAAAGGAATTGAAATAGGCTTACAGCCTGTCATCCCATATTTGGACAGCATGTCCAATCCATACTGCCTCTGCAAGAGCTGTATCCCACTTGGTGATCTAATCACCTCAATGCCCAAGAAATAATACAGCTCTCCCAAATCCTTCATCTCAAACTTCTGCTTCAATAGCATTTTTCCATGAAGGACATCTTCATCACTGTCACCTGTCATAATAAAATCATCAACATAAATGACAAGTAGCATAATACCTTTCTCTGTTTTTCTCACATAAAGTGAGAAATCTGCCTTGGAAATCTGAAAGCCAATAGTGACAAGATACTGTCCTATCTTGTCAGACCATGCTCTAGGTGCTTGCTTCAAGCCATACAGGGCTTTCTTCAACCTGCAAACAAACTCAGGATGAACAGCATGCACATAACCCAGTGGCTGCTCCATATATACCTCTTCTTGCAAATCACCATGCAAGAAGGCATTCTTTACATCCATCTGATGTAAAGACCATCCCTTTGATGCAGCCATAGCAATGACTGCTCTTACGGTTGCCATCCTTGCAACCGGACTGAATGTTTCTTTATAGTCAATGCCATATGTTTGTGCATACCCCTTGACTACTAGTCTTGCCTTGTATCTGTTCACAGAACCATCTGCATTGTGCTTCACCTTATAAACCCACTTACAGCCAATTGCATTCTTACCTTTAGGCAAAGGTACTAACTCCCATGTAGCATTTGCTTCCAAGGCATCTATTTCTTCATCCATGGCTTTCTCCCATTTTTCTTTTCCCATGGCTTGCTCAAAAGAAGTGGGTTCTGGTTCCTGTATCACTTTGACCATATATGCATAGTGAATGGCTGTAAATCCATCATATTTTAGCCTATCCATAGGATACCTAGCTCTCGTAGACCTGCGCAAAATAGGTTCACTCCCAGGTGCTCTCAAAACATCCATGTTCTTCCTTACTCCAGGTGTAACAATAGAAGGAATACCAAACTCATCATCAATGCTCTGTTCTGAGCCACTAGATTCACCATCCACATAAGAGTGACCTGCATTCACATCAAACATGGGCTGATCAACCTTCTCTTTTCCTTTTCGTGATACCTGCATACCACTATCTGCATTGCTTTGAGAAGATTCTCATGATCTCAATCTGCCTATCCATGGCGAAGAATGTGAACCACTGCTAGAGGACGCTCCAGGTCCACTAATATTTTGTGACTGCTACTGTGAATTCTGTACAGCATTACCATTTTGTGCATCTACATCATCAATCACATTTATTGGTTTATACCAGCTACTCATCTCATCAAAAACAACATCTCTGCTCATTGTAAACTTACGAGTAGAAGGGTTATAGCATCTATACCCTTTTTGCTGCAGAGAGTAACCAATAAAGATGCACTTCTCAGCTTTTGGATCCAACTTGGATCTCAACTCATCTGGCACATGTACATAGGCAATGCAACAAAAAATTTTCAAATGAGAAATATCTGGTTTCCTACCAGTATACCTCTCCTCTGGAGTCATCCCATGTATTGCTGCAGTGGGAGTCCTGTTCATTATGTAGACTGCTGTAGCAACTGCTTCAGCCCAATAAAAATCTGGCAGGTCTTTTTCATTGAGCATGGCACGAGATACCTCTCCAATATGCCTGTTTTTCCTTTCTGCAATTCCATTTTGTTGTGGGGTATGACTGCATGAATATTGCTGCTTTATGCCATGCTCCTGCAAGAACCTTGCAAACTCATTTGAGAGGTACTCTCCCCCTCCATCTGACCTTAGGCATTTTATTTGCAGGCCTGTTTCTTTTTCAACCATAGCTTTAAGAGTTTTGAAATGCCCAAAAACTTCACTTTTCTTTTCATAAAATACACCCAAACTTTTCTGCTGTAGTCATCAATAAAACTGACAAAATAATGACAGCCTCCAAGAGATGCAGCTTTAGTAGTCCACACATCAGAGTGGATTAATTCCAATGGCTTCTTACTCTCTTGAACATGTCTAGGAAATGGTTCCCTTGCCTGTTTTCCAAACTGATAGGCTTCACATACCTTATGCATTTCTGCAACCTTGAATTTAGGCAATCCTTCAACAATATTTTGGGCCTGCATTGATTTAAGTCGCTGTATATTAACATGACCAATGCGTTTATGCTAGATATCAATATCTGCAACTACACCAGTCCCATGTGCAAACATTGCTGCACTCAATTCAGACATATCTGCATCCAACATAAACATTCTGCCCTTCTTCTTTCCTTTTGCTATCAAGCGACCTTTATTTTTCATATCCTCAACAAAGCATCCATGAGGATTAAATCTGACCTGCAAGCCCTGCTCAACCATTTGACCAACAGAAACCAGATTCTTGGTGATATTCGGGACATGAAATACATCAGACATGTATTTCTTTTTCCCATCTTGCATAGACAAAGGAATTTTTCCAATTTGCACAATAGGATGTGCAATATCATCACCAGTCTCCACAAATCCTGGTTTTTCCATTTTCCTTGCATCCTCCATCCATTCTGCATGACCTGTCATGTGGTTTGATGCACCTGAGTCAACATACCATACATCATTGCTTTCTTCTGCACTTGTCACAAAATTGTTCATGTGCTGCACCATAAACAAATGCTCATTTCTGTCATCACCCTGTCTACTAGAAGATGCATAATTCCCTTGTTGCAGTTTTCCATTCATGATGTCATTCTGCTTTTTATAGCAGTCTTTAGCCATATGACCCATTTTACCACAGTAGTAGCATTCAACATTACTGTTTGCATTTTGGCCTTTTTGCCATCCACCACGACCTCTTTGGCTCCCCCTGCCTCTAGAGTTACCACGTCCTCCTCCATAGGACTGGTTTTCTTGAGCTTCTGCATATTCTGATTTCTACCACGGCCTCCAAATCGGCCTCCTCTACCTTTGCCTCTACCTCTTCCAGCATTTGAGTAGAAGACAGCTTCTTTTGAAGTTCCTCCTGAAGAAAATGCACCACCATTTCTCTGCTCCTCCGAAATTAGAAGAGCAATTAACTCCTCAAAATCAGGAAATCTTTCACGAACTGAAATGGATGTCCGAAACTGTGCATAATCCTTTCCTAGACCATTCAAGGTCACTGAGACTAAATCATCATTTTCCACTGGCGACCCAATGGAAGCAAGTGCATCTGCAATCTTCTTCACCTTCATGTGGTAGTCATTGATGCTCATACTTTCTCTTTGCACATTATGCAACTCTTGCTTGAGCTGCATTTTCCTGGCTTGCGTATTTGTGCTATACATTTTTGACAAAGTATCCCATGCCTCCTTTGGCGTACTTGCATCCTGAATATGCACAATCATAGAGTCTGAAATACTGATAGACAGCCAGTACATAACTTTCCTGGCTCTCTCATACCATGCTTTGAATGCTTGCATTTGCTGTTGATTGGGAACATCAGGAAGAACTGGTTCTTCTTCATTTCCTGCAACAAATTCCCAATATCCTTTTTCCGTAAGGAAATTCGTCATTCTAAACTTCCATGCTTGGAAGTTGTTCTTGTCAAGATTTTCAGTTACAATCTGTGAAAGAGAATCAGACGCCATTACAGAATACTGCAAAAAATTCTTTCACTGCAGAGAACACAGCTTCAGCCTCACAAGGGCAAATCTGCAAAACTGTAGAACAGTAGTCGCACAGTATAAAACTGGGCCTTTTCCTGAGTGCGTGTAGAAAACTTCCACCTCCAAAACAGGCCTCGAAATGGCCTCAAATAAAAAAAACAGGGTCGCCAAGGGCTAAAGCCCTCCCCCGCAGCATATACTGCCCTCTTGCTTCACCGCGAAGGGCGTCTCAACCTGAGACAATGCACTCTTGCAATTTCCGACTGTGCTTCCTGCAGAGATCTGCTCCCAAAACAGAAAATGAAAGCAACACTGCTCCTCTTACCAGAACACCGCGAGCTTGGCTTGCTTTCTTGAGCTCCTTACCACGAACAAGGCTCTGATACCATGTCAAGATTGTGGGAGAGAAGGAAGGAGTCTCACTTGTAGCTTTCTTGCTTGCACAATGGGGGAATACGCACAGAGGTGGAGGCTGAAAATAGTTTTCCTCTTCTTAGTTATGTAAGCAAAAAAGAAGTCAAGTACAAAGAAATAGAAGAACCCTATATATGGGTCTCAAACCAAACTCAACTAACTAAGGTGGCATACTAACTGAGCCACGAACTAGAGTAGATAAGGATAGCTGTCATGTAGCTATTATTCATGGGTGGTGTACCAACCGCATCTGCAACTAACAAGTCGGTGACATAAATACACAACGGTCACCCTGGCATATCACAAGTGGAGCTCGATATCTCAACATAATGTGCACTATCTTTAAGGACATGCGTAGGTGCGAATTGGAAGTGTTCGTCGACGACCTATATTTACACTCTAGTTGGGCCGAACACTTGGAGAAATTGAGAGCTGTCTTTGAAAGGTGGAGGCTGTACCACCTCTCGCTAAACCCCTTAAAGTGCCAGTTCTGGGTAAAACATGGATGCATCTTAGGGCACGTAGTGTCAAGGAACGACATTGCTACTGACTTTTCCAAAGTCAGAGTCATTGTTGACCTACCACCACTGGACAACTATAGGGGAGTTCAGTGCTTCTTGGGACACACTGGATATTATCGACGATTTGTGCTAAATTATGCATTAATAGCTAGACCTTTGTACAAGCTATTGATAGTGTTTGAGTGGATGGAGGAATGCCAGCGTGGATATGAGGAATTGAAAAAGGCTCTTACGACTGCACCAATCTTGTGAGCCCCAGACTGAAACATAACATTCCATGTGCACATAGACGCCTCTAAGTTCTCTATTAGAGCCGTGCTATGCCAGCTTGGTGAGCATAACTTGGATTACCCGGTGAGTTTTGCCAGCAGGAAGCTCACAGAGATCGAGATGAACTATTCCACGACGGAAAGGGAGGGGTTGGCCATGGTAGTTGCGGTAAAGAAATTTAGGCATTACCTGTTGGCCACTCCCTTTGTCTTCTTTGTTGACCATCAAGCCTTGCTGTATCTGGTGAACAAGCCTTGTGCTACAGGGCGCATAGCTAGATGGTTACTCCTTTTACTGGAGTTTAAATTCTCTGTGGTTGTACGCAAAGGAAAGCAGCACTACATGGCTGACCACATGTCCCGCATACCCACAGGAGAAGCCGCTGGGCAAGGCATGCCTGACGATTTGCTGGACGCCCATCTTTTTAACTTGTCTAGTGAAAGAGAATTATTTAGAGCGGATCTGACGCTGTATTGGGCCGATGACATAGTGCAAGTGCTAGAAAATGGACTACCAGAGCGACCCATTGAGAAGGCCAGGCTGAAGAGACTTATCTTGAAAATTCAGCCATACCAACTGATAGTAGCTGGCCAACTCTACAGGTTGGGACAAGATGGTTTATTATGCAGATGCGTATGTGAGCATGAGATGCACGACGCATTGAACGAAGCACATGGCGAAATCGCTGGAGGACACTTTAGCAGGGACACAATAGCCCGAAAGGTGCTACAATCCTAGATATGGTGGCCCACCCTATTCCGCGATGCAGCTAAATTTGTAAAGCACTGCGATGAGTGCCAAAGGACCAAAGTGGCTGTGCGAAAGGACAAGATGGAGTTGACCCCTGTCATAGCCCGACAACCCTTCAAAAAATGGGGCATCGATTTTATTGAACCTGTCAGTCTTGCAACACAATATTCCCAAGCTCGATACATCATAGTGGTGACCGACTATCTAACGAAATGGACAGAGGCACGAGCCACGAGGAAGAACGATGCTAGGACCACCACAAAGTTCTTGTGGGAGCAGGTCATTTCACGGTTTGGCTGTCCAATCGAACTTGTAAGCGACCAAGGCACACATTTCATTAATGGAGTGATTGCCCACTTGCTCTCTACCTTCCTAATAATTCATCGAAAGTCCTCTCCCTATTACCCTCAGGCTAATGGCCAAGCTGAATCCACAAATAAAATCCTAGTCAATGTGCTTACAAAAGTCGTGTCTACTTCGAGAAGTGATTGGGACAACAAGCTAATGGCGGCCTTGTGGGCCTATCGCACAACTTATAAAACGGCTGTAGGACAGATGCCCTTTAGGCTGATGTACAGAACTGAAGCCATTTTACCCTTAGAATTCTTCATCCCTAGCTTGAGGCTAGCAGTCCAGGAGCATTGGGAGGGAAGAGAGGCTTGGACCAACCGCTTGGTGGAACTCGAGTGCTTAACAGAGACCTGACTCCTCGCCACTCACTCTCTGATTTGTGAAAAGGCTTGACGAAAAATGTGGTTTGACAAGCATGTCAAGCAGCGAGACTTCGAGCAAGCGGACCTTGTTCTGATGTACTCAGTAAAAGGACATAAATAGAAGATGAAGTTTTGGGGGCTAGGGCCTTTCAGAGTATGCATGATTGGTAGGACCGGGAATGTTGAGTTGGAGACACTTGACGGTGAAGGAATAGGATTTTTTAACGGCAGCCGCATTAAGAAGTACTATCCTCCTTCACAACCATTACATGAGCCACCCATGCTAGAACCCCCACTGAACGTTCGTATGGCTATTGTAACTGACCTTACAGATCAGGAGGAAGAAGCAGTGGCACCAGCGTACCTGGGGATCACAGTTGCAACAGGAGCGGTGTATTCTTTCGAAGCCTTGATTGATGAAGGTGCCGACTACAACATCTTAATGCATGACCATTGGACACGCATTGGTCAACTGCAACTACAGCCCACTAATGCTAAACTCACCCCATTTGGGGGTACTGCTTACCCACTCCTCGGGAAGTGCAAGGTGGTCGTTTCCATCGAGTCTGAAAGTTTACCAGCCTTCTTCCATGTGCTACTTGACAATGAAGGAGCTAGTAATGTGTCGCTATTGGGTCGCACTTTCAAGAAGCAAACCAACTGTAATGTGGATTACAACCTAAACCGCATACATCTTGCTATCGGCAATGTGCGCATAGTGACGACCTTTAGCAAGGGTTGTCTTAATTCCCCCACCTTTACGAAGCCACCGGTAGAAACCCCTATGACCATGCTTCAGCTCGAGTCTGAACAGAAGGAAACTACGGCCTCGTGCCGGGCTCCGGCCCCAAGCCCAAGCCCACCAAGAGTGCTTACAAGGCCAAAGAGTCCAAGTTTCTATGGGTGCCGAAACGACAAAAACCACATCCGGGTAGACCACCCAAGTATGATCCTAAACGTCAAAATTATCAACCGTCCCGACCTAAGAGGCAGTCTAGGCGCTATCGCCGTAGACACACAACCACGCCGCGCTGGATTCCCAAAGATCTCTTGCGGGCACAAGGATACTACGAGGGCAATCCCTGGATTTGGGTGCCTAAAAGTGGCCAGCTACGAAGCCCATCTACAAGCAATCTCACCCCTATGAGAGAGGATTGCACAAAGGGCGCCCAGCACATAGTCAGCAGGCCCTAGCCAGTTGTGGCTAGCAAGCCTCAACTCATCTATCGACCAAAGCACATGCCACAGGCCTTAAACCTACCTAATCTAGAGAACTTACAAACCACTATGACTGTTCACTCAGAACCTAGCACAACCCCCATGCCTCCGGAGCCTCCTGCAGCATCTCAAAGTGCTTCAGAGTGCAAGGCCCAACCCATGACACCGATGAGGAAGTCACAACTATCCAGTCCAGTTGCACCACCCCCGCCAGTGGGTCTTAAACCTTCATACGCAATACGATCTTTTCTCTCTTTGGCTAAGGACCTTGCCGCAACTTCTCGGGATGACTTAATAACCTGCATTAAAATGTTAGATAAAACTTTCACTACATTTTCTAGAAGCTACGAGAGGCTAGACCTAGGCCTTCTTGACGAAACGCTTGCTTCGGATGTTCGTGCATTACCATGCACTTGGGAGGAATACGAACTTATGACTACTAAAGTTCCCAGAATTGCTGCCGAATTGATAGCAAACGATGAAATCTCGAAGGATCAAGCTGCCCTCAAAAGACTTATCACTTCATATCATAAGCCTCCTCGTTCTGCTCCTAAACAGGAGTTGCAAGAGCTCAAGCAGATGGCAAGATCACCTTCCACATTCTTGGAGCAGTGGTTTACGCTAAGGATACAATGGGAGAAAAAAGGTTATCGCATAATGACCAATGCTGAGCAACGTAGGGCAATTAAAACTATCGAATATGACCCCACTTATGTGGCACCTATCTTGTTTAGGGTCTTGGCCATCACCCGTAATCAACATTTGGACGACCATGTGCTCGCCCACCCCTACATTGACCAATTCCTCACCGAAGAGGAATTACATGTTGCCAGTCGCCTCAATACTAGAGATCTATTCTACGACGTCTTGACCTACATTTCCCAAGTCTCCATCCAACTATCTACTCTGGATTGTCATGCCCAACTCGAATACAATCCAAGCTTCTACGATTGGCTATTGGCTAGGTAAGTCAACCCATGCGAAACAACGCTTACCTTGTACTTCCTGTGCTAATCCTAGGAAGGATTCTTTGAAAAATCCCCGACGGAGGGGGGAGCAATGTGAGCAAGAGCAGAGCAAAAATGAAAAATGTGAGCAAGAGCAGAGCAAAAATGAAAAGTTATGCTATCTATCTAGCAGAGTGTTATAATTAAGTAAGTTTCTAGGGAAGAATACTGCAGAGTAAAACAATAGCAATGGTCAAGTCTCTAAGCAAGTGTACCCATTTTGGGCACATACATTTTTCTCTCAAACTGAGTTTTGATTAGAAATAAGCCGATTGTTAGGCATTAATGTTGGCATGGTGTGTTGACAGGTCACCACCATGGCAGGATAGGACAAAGGGGAAAAACTCCCATTCTCGAAAGAAGAAATGACCAAATTTGGCATCAACATCGAGACGCATGGATTTAGTCTGTTCACTTTCAAGCACACACTGAATATGGAGGAGACCATCCGGGAGGAACCCGCGATCAAAGACTTGGTGGACAGATGCCATCTCCACAAGTATGTGGAGAAGGTGGGGCAGGCTGTGGATTACAGCATGAGTGTGGATTTCCTGAGGAACTTCGACAAGAGCCAGAACTGTGGCACTGTCACAGTAAGGACAGGGGAGCAAGAAAGAAGAATCGAAGTGCCCCTCAATGCAACAATCATAGAAAAGGCCTTGGGGCTTGTGCCAAAGAAAGAGAGACGGCCGAGACGAGATGTTTACACCATGCTGGGGGTCAAGAAAGAAGCGGTGCATACCATGGATGGGATCAGCTTGGCTGACATCCCGGACCCAGCAGTGAAATTACAAGCGAAGATGATCCATACCCTCTTCTCGAGTCAACGGTACAATGCGCTAATGAATAGGATCGGGGTCCCACTGTTGGAAAGCATAGCAGCAGGAGTTCCTGAAGAGATAGACTGGAATGGATTCATATAGAAGACCATTCAAAGTTCAGCTGCCCTCCTCATTCCGGCGGAAGCACCAGCAGGAGGAGAATCCCCTGCCTCCACCGCGTGCTCTGCAAAGAAGAAACCTACATCAAAGGCAGCTACAATCAGATACGTGGGTATCCTGTTGATAGCCATCATAGACGAAGCAATAAAGGATGAGGGCGTCATGGATAAGGAAGCTGCGCATCAAAGCCCACCTCACCACGAAGGAGGGGAATCAAGCGAAAGAACAATAAGTGACAAGGGAGAGTAGGAGGTGCCGCCCCCACGAGCGGGCAAACCCGAAGAACAAAGAAAAAGTGATAGGAGACAGAAGGAGAAGAAAGAGAAATTAAGTAAGGAAGAATGGGCTGACATCAAAAGGGCTCAAAAAGACTCTCGAAGGGCTGAGGAAGAAAGGAGGAGGAAAGAGGAGGAGGAGCTTGCCAGGATAAGAGAGGAGTCAAAGAAGGTAGAAGAGGACAGGAAAAGAAGGGCGGAGGAAGAAGCTGAGGAGCAACGACTAAAGGAACTGGCCGAATTGGCGGAAGCTACACGAAGATTGGTGGAAGAGACCCATGGGGGCGGAGAACTCAAACCTGCAAGCCCTGGCCATAAAGCCGAAGCCAGCGCAAGTGTGGAAGCAGCTCCGGTGGTCGTAGGCAAGGGGAAGTCCCTCCTACACCCACTCCCTCCCTCCTTTGTGCCGACAACGGCTGAAACTACGATTGCAACTACTGCACCACCCACGCCTCCCCTCGACACGGCACAGCTCATGACCATGGTGCAGATGCTCGTGAGCAAAGTGGCCGAAATCGTCCCTGAAACTAGATTGAAAAGGCCCACCGCCGGATGCAGAGTCACAGCAAGACCCCAAACAACAAAGGCTAGAGGCATCGACGACCACGCCCAATACTCCCATGCCTGCCGATACAAACTATGACGCATATGTAGTCGAGTTACTGACACAATTGGACAAGGCAAAAGAAGAGAAGAAGGTGGCCTTGCTGGAACTAGAGAAAGAAAAGGAGACATTAGTGGCCCTCAGGCTAGATGTCTCAAGGCAGGAAGCGGACAGACGGAGAGAAATAAAGGCCCTGTAGGACCAGCTAGCAGAAAAAATGAAGGAAGCCCAAAACAATGAAAGCCGCCTTAGGCAAAGACTAGAGGACGAGGAGTAGAGCCTGGTGGCAGAACAAAGGAACATAAAACTACTGATGCAGCAATACAGTGATCTACAACAAAGGGTTGCCCAAGTGGAAAAGCTCTACCGGGAGGTTCAGGAAGGTGAGGCCATTGTTCCACAAGAACATGCCACGGAGCCCCAGTCATGGCAGGAGCAAGAAGAACAGAACATGTTAATAAGGGAAATCAAATTCCTGAAAAATGAAGGGCCGGGAGTCTCAGCAGCTGAAGTAAAACGGCTACAGGATGAAGTGCAAAGATTGCAAGATGCACTGGAGACCTCCCAAGAAGATGTAGAAGCCCTCATGGCCATGACCTTTAATAAAAAAAGGCTATTCATCGCTGAAATCCAGAGCCAAGAACAGTTGGTACAAGAGAAATCAGAAATCTTGGCCGAGGCGCACCACAGGCTCAGCATTGTCAATCAAGCAAGAGGGATCGCTGAAGAACAGCTCGCTCAGAAACCAAGAGAAAGAAATTAGTTATGGTTTTTGTCAAATGAGCAACAACAGGTAGTAACCACCCTAGTGAGCCAGCTGGAGGAACAAAGGCAAAGGATGGAGGAGAGAGCCATGGAGTGGGAAAGGAAAAACTTTGATAGGGTAAGGGACATAACTGAACGCCTGGCAGTGGCAGAATGCAAAAGAATGCTTGCCGAAGCTAGGGTTGAGGCTGCAGAGATAACCACTAAGACCCAACGACAGGCCTTTCTCAACACGGTGCTCCACGTGACGCAAGCCGAGGGTGATGATACAGTGGAAAAGGTAAAAAGAAAGTTGGAGCTAAGCACCTGGGCTCTAAGATACGGTCTTCAAGAGTGGGAGCTTCCAACAAGTACATGAATAACTAAAGAGCAACAATTCTACTACTTGCGCTATATGGGCCTTTCCACTGCGGAGCTCAAGGAGTTAGGTTTTCAGGAGCAGGAGCAGCCACCGCCACCACCACCAAACATTCCTCCTGTGGTTGAGCGAAATGTCAAAGAGGGCCCGGACTTCGAGCAAGATGATGATGAAGAGCCACAAAGGATGCCGAGTTCGCCTCAACCCGAGATCCCATAGGAGGAACCTGCCGATGCCGAGCTACCTGAACATATAATTGCAGCAAGGAGAAGGAGACAAGAGTTAGCTGAGGAGGCCCAATGCCGAGCATGCATACTTCCACGACAACTCCCTAAGGAGCCCATGCCACTGAGAAATGATACACATCCTGTAGATTGGCCCCAAGAGTTGGTCATCTGGTGCCAACGAGAGCTACATAAGAGGCCGTTCGAGCTTTCATTCACTTTTCCACGCTCCCTGGACCGGGCCCTGCCTTTAAGAGTCGTAGCCAAGATCAAAGATCTGGTTAACGAACTCGCAAACAGATGGATGGAAGAAACAAGCATGATAATGACTAGGTGGAGACAAGAGCCATGAGAGTACTGGGAAGACAAGGTCAATCTGGTTCCCAAATCCATCCAAGGCTACGAGGCACAACCAAAATGGCAAAGGAGGATTTGGGACACCAATTTTGATGCCTGGACCGCATTTTGTAGCTCCCTCCCTGAAGAGCGTAACAATCCCATCTACATGCCCTACCCCCGTAGGCATGGAGTGGACTACGACAGAGATTTACATGGGGATTATGACTTCCCGACAATCTATAATGTAAATGTTAGAAGCCCGGAGGAGTGCTTAGTATTTAGGGTAGAAGATATACTTCCCTCCATAAATCGTTTTCTTGTAGATTTCTTTTCCTGCCCTGATCCAACATTCTTAACCACTTGTAATTACCTCCAACTTCTCAAATTCCTGCCACTCAAGAAACCTGCAGTAGAGGAAGCCCATCTCCCGCCACTCTTTTTTTATATTAACCTAGGAATAGATAGTAGAGCCATGACTAGGTTGATGATGCACGCTACTCTCCTCCCTGCCTTCTGCTTAGAGCTCTTAGAGAATATGAGTGACACCCGTTTTGCAAGGTGTAATCACCCCTTCTTGTCCACCACTCCTCTAAGAGCTAAAGCCAGTATTAAAGAATACCTACAAAGTCGCGCATTTTTATCACAATGCCTGCAACCGCCCCGTGACTAAATAGGTGCCCCATTCCTTGCCCAATGTACTCTCTCTCATTCAAAAAAAAAAAAAGAAGCTTGCAGTCTTCCTTCACTATTATGGTGCACCAACCTCACTGCATCTAGAGTCCTCTCTAGCCCCTCCCCCACTTCACACTTAGGGCACATCAAGGCCAGGACTTTTCAGACCTGTCACCCTAAGTTTTGCACCGCACCTCCAACGCCGCACGAACTGGGTTCTCAAGTGTGGGACATTACCAAGGGCTTGCCCAAGGTTAGACCCATCTCCCAGTTCCACTGGCATGGGCACCATGCACTACACAGTGAGATAGACACACCCCCTAGGAAGTGCACCACTTTTCTTGCAGCTTATGTTTGTGTTTCAAGAACGGGCTGCTTGGTTGAAGGACATCATCTACTACATCCTCCAATGATAAGGCATTTTTCCAGGAGTCGGAAATGACCACATTACTGCACCTTCAGGCGCTTCGCTGCGAAGGTTTAAATGGCTCAATAGATTTCATGTTGCCAATCATCCACCTACTGATAGCTGCCATGACTGAACCAAATCAAGCAGAAGGAAAACCTAGTGATGGAGCTTCCATTGGCATAGATCTTGGAACCTCATCGTCCGATGATCCATGCCCACCGCCTCAAGATCTACGGATCGCTTATTGATACCACAAGCCTGAAGACTTTCAACTCAAAACTGAAGATCCTCTACTCACCGCCAGGGGTTTTCAGCCCAGGCCACGGCTTTTCAAGGCAACCAGCGTTTGGGGGGTTTCTCCAGAATAAATCCCTCCAATACCATCCTCCTAAGGGATTGCTTATTGCTTCAAGCATTTCGGATACTCAAAAGACGACCGGCTCCCTAGGGGCGCCAGAACAGTGCGATGGATGTCGAGAATCTTCATGAAGCCTAAAGCACACCGGAATCTCTACTGGTCATTGTCATCAAACTCCATCACCTCTCATTCACAAGCATCAGTGTCATCTCCCCACTAGTTCCACCTAGCAATCGCACCATCTATCCCACTACTTCCCACCACAGTGCCATGGGACTGGCACTTGGCTAGGAGGGGGGTAATGTTTACCACAGCACAGAGGAGCAAGGAATGGAAAAAGAGAAAAAGAAAAGGTGCCTTAAATGGCAACTAGACCCGGGAAAAAATTAAATGCGCGGGCACGATCCTCAAGAAGTCTTGGAGTCGCCCAAGGATAGTAAAAGAATAAAAAGCGCACCATTAAGTGCGAAAACACTTCCAAAACCTTGTAAAAGAGCGTGAGGCTCACTCCTGTGCAAATTGTATGCATTAGTTGGGGATAGGATAGACTAGAACGGTGGGAAATGAGGAAATGGGCCTACTGGCCATGTAAAAAAGGGGGATGACCGCCCATGGAAATTAGGTCATGTATATAAAGTTGGAAAGTGAATGGGAAGCTCATTCTTGTGTGTGGAAAAAGCTTCTTCTTCTTCTTCTCTTGTTTCTTGCCTTCTTGCTTGTGCTTGAGAGAGGGATTGAGAGAGTGTGAGGGAGTGAGGGAGTGATTGTGTGAGAGTGAGGGATCTTGGAGAAGCTCTCCATCTTCTCTCTTCATCTTCTCCTCCTCTTTTCTCTTCTCTTGTCTCGTGCGTGGCTATGGAGGATGAAGCTCATGGAAGAGGGATTGAGGTTGCTTGAGCTTGCCTCAAGGATCGTGGAGCTACCGGTGTGCAAGAAAGAGGAGGGTACTCGATCGAGCATCAAGGTAAGCTCACTACACCCGTAAGGTAGGCATTGTGCGTCGCTATGTGAGAGGTAGCCATGGCCGCTCGGTTCGAAACACTTGAGCAATAAGTGGTCCGTAGGTCTCGGGGTAGAGCTTGAAGCTCCCCTCCAG
The DNA here is from genome assembly GCF_053477565.2 of Lygodium microphyllum. Taxonomy (NCBI): domain Eukaryota; kingdom Viridiplantae; phylum Streptophyta; class Polypodiopsida; order Schizaeales; family Lygodiaceae; genus Lygodium; species Lygodium microphyllum. The sequence continues at coordinate 82,589,479 of NC_141150.1, read as the reverse complement.
TGTGCAAGAGAAATACAGGTGGAGCGATACGAGTGTCACCGAGTTGTTCAGGTACCTTGTACATACGCTTCATTGATTTTTTTTTTCGACACTATTATTACAAACATTTGTGCTTTTTCAAGGTGTTTAATGATTTTTTTCAGGTTATTGAAATATCATATATTACTACCTGCAAATACTATGCCTGAGTCTCGTGATGATGCACGACATGTTTTACGGAAGCTTGGCATGGACTACAATAACATCCATGCATGTATCAACGATTGCTGTCTGTTTCGAGGAGAATACAAGACTAGGGAGACATGTCCAAAGTGTGGTGCTCACAGGTATTGACATGACTTGCAAGGGCAAACCATCCCTCAAAAAGTTCTCAGACACTTTCCGCTCATCCCCCGCATAAACCACATGTTTTGTACGTCCTGCATGGCAAGCTTGACAACGTGGCATGCGCAGAATAGGTCCACGGATGGAGTTCAACGAATATCAGCGGATTTGCGCGCATGGCACCACATTGACTCTATCTTCCCAGGCTTTGCCCGAGAGCCAAGGAATCTTCGGCTCGGTCTCGCAATGGATGGCGTGAACCCATTCGGTCTGTGCTCAACTTCTTACAGTGTGTGGCCTATAGTCCTTGTCAACTACAACATCCCTCCAGGGCTTTCTACGAAGAAAGGACATCTCATCCTTAGCTTGCTCGTTCCAGGCCACTACAAAGTAAAAAATACGGATGTGTATCTTCGTCCATTAGTCGATGAGCTTAAGATTTTGTGGGAGGAGGGGGTCACTGTGCAAGATATGAGCAGGTGCGATGGTCGGCGGTCAGCCAATATTTGAGCCATTTTCATGTGGACAATGCATGACTTTCTAGGATTGGGAGAGTGCTCAGGGTAGCAGGCCTCCGTTCTCACTGGTAATATCTATATTTTATCTAATTCAATCAAGTATTCACTAGGTCGTGGTGTTGGAATAGGTCTGGTTACCTCAGGTTATCATGCATGTCCATTGTGCGGGCCACAGTTAGGCTCTTGAAGGTCACGAACCATGAAGAAGATGGTATATCAAGGACACACTACTTTCTTGCTGGAGGATCATGAACTCAGGGAAGGTTTCCTTGGACGACCTCCAACACATATGAACGCCGCAAGCTGGTACGAGCTGAAAATGGTCCAAGTGGAATCACATCCAAATGGAATGTGGCGGTTCTCAGTTTTCTACGAGTTTCCATATTCGATTTGCAGTGGTTCAAAGTGGTACTTGGAGGAGCTGGAGCAACAATTTGACGAGGTCCATCTGGATTTCTCGAAGTAGATTCCCAAAAAAAAAATGGAGGATTTGCGCGACACCTTTGTGTTGCCGGCCCATTATGAATAGGTGCATGGAGTCATTTGCTTGCTAATTGTATTACGACATGGTTTTTGTCACAATGGTTTGAACTCTCTTGTACGTGTTTGTAAACAGGTAATCTTCTATCCAAACCCCCGACAACCTCGATGGTGGTATGTTATACCTTCAACTCCTCGAAGCGCGAGAGTATATGATCAAAGCGATGTTTCGAGCATAAATGAAGATAATATGCAAATAGAGGGGTCGATATTATTGGATGATACTATTTGATGTGCAGTGGTTCAAATTGGTACTTGGAGGAGCTGGAGCAACAGTTCGACGAGGTCCATTTGGATTTCTCGAAATAGATTCCGAAAAAAAAATGGACGGATTTGTGCGGCACCTTTGTGTTGCCGGCCTATTGTGAATAGGTGCATGGAGTCATTTGCTTGCTAATTGTATTACGACATGGTTTATGTCACAATGGTTTGAACTCTCTTGTACATGTTTGTGAACAGGTTTGAACTCTCTTGTATGTGTTTGTGAACTCTCTTGTATGTGTTTGTGAACATGTAATCTTCTATCCAAACCCCCGACAACCTCGATGGTGGTATGTTATACCTTCAACTCCATGAAGTGCCAGAGTATATGATCAAAGCGATGTTTTGAGCATAGATGAAGATAATATGCAAATAGAGGGGTCGATATTGCAAGGGGTGGAGGCCATCGAAAGCTTGGAGCCAGCATCGGCTAACAATGATGGAAATACAAGAGTCCAAGAATTCTTTGAGAACGAGGCGGACTCATTCTTTTGTGGTGACATGTCTATCAACCTTCCAGTGTATGCGGAGTTATGTCAGGAGATTAACATGGGACCATAGGATACTTCATACTTGGAGCATCCACTTACTCAATTCATTGACCAATCGCTTATAAGGGTACATAAGATATGCATTTTAAGTGAGATTTTTTTTAAATGATTTATATTACTGTGCTTTGTATGATTTAAATTGATTATTATAATATCATTTTTTATCTGTGCAGGTGACATTTTCAGGATGAGTTGAGGAATGAGCGATGAGGAGTTACAGGACATCTTCGCACGCACGTCTCCAGGCCAGATAGCCACATTCAGAGAGATGGCAGACCAGGAGCTGTCTCATTCTTCGTCAGGGTGCTCTGCTAGATCTGCTTTAGCGCGATCGGATGCTTGACGATCTCGATGCTCATGACTTGGGCCAGAGGGAGGGAGTGCATCGGGATCAGGGGGATGCTGCAGAGATACAGAGGCAGTGAGCCCGCGGTCAACACGGGATACAGGTGCGACTCCTCGCTCTTGTGGCTCAGGTGGATGCTTTGGATACACGGACGCGGTGTCTTTGTCTCGTCGTTCAGCCGGAGCTGCGTCACCTCCAGGATTTGTCAGACCTGTGGGGACGTCTACTCTAGTTACTCCGGCTTTTGCGTAGCCGTCAGTAGGTGGCACCCCTTTGGGTGCCACTCCAAGAAAGATTACCCCCGTCGGTACACCGGATGCAGAGGGGTCTCCTGGATATGCCCAGGAGCGTGGACGCAGATGGGAGAGGACCCATCTTAGGCAGACTCCTAGGGGTTATGGATATCTGGTCGATAGTAGGTTAGGAGCCATCATCATGAATGATGAGGGGAGGAGGGTGATGGCTCGCATGAGAGAGTTGTGCAAACAAGTTTTTTGGCACAATGTCTTGGATCATTGGAAGAACATACCGGAGGGGAGCAAGGACTACATAGTAGCATCCTTGCACGAGGAGTTTTCAGTACCAACCGCAGTAGATAGATTCTCTACGGGCTGGATGATGGATTGCATGCGTGCATACATGTCACATAGATGATCCGACGCACGCAAGGCAATCAAGAGTGGGATTGCAAAGCCCGAGTGGTTAGATGTAGACGACTGGCACCAACTGAGGGAGGAGGCTACAGATTCTCCAAGACGTTAGAGTCAGCAGTGCGAGGCGGCGAGGGCACGACTCGAGACCGGAGTGGTCCATCATCTTGGGAGTGGCGGCCACAGGACATGTTTGGAGGACTTTGTATGTTTTTCTTTTGTTTTACTTGTTTATTTTTTTGAAATATTCTTTGTATTGATAATCATGTTTCTAACAATTACCATTTTGTTTTCTTTGCAGCACTCCATTACAAATCGCGATCTGACTAGCCTTGAGACTTGATATGCAGAGAGGCATGGTCTCACTGCATTGATCGATCGATTGTATAGATACGGCGGCCTTGTAAGTCACTCATCTTTCTTGTCCGTAGTTACCATGAGATATTTGAATGCATTATTGTATGATAGACCGATGTGTTGTTTCTTTTTCTGCAGAGTCCGTTCGATGCTCCTTTGCGGTGGGACGAGCTTTCGGGAGACGAGGATGTGTAGCTCGCCCTTGGATCCCTGGAGCTCACACACCTTTATTTTTGAGTCGCCTGATCTATGTAGACATGTTCTATGTATTAGTGATATCTTGTCATGATTGTACCAATCGCTTTTTATGCGATCATGTATTTATTTCATGTATCAGTTTTATGATTTCAGTATACATTGTTTTTGTTTGCAAGCGCATTGTACACAGTAGTGTAGAAACTATTTTGTATGGTTCTCATAAAGCACACAGTGCTGCTGCCCTGCCACAATTTTTTTTTTCCCTTGTTACCGTCGCTATTAGCGTCGCAACTTTTACTGCTCGCGTCGCTAGCGATGCCAATACGGATGCTGATAGCGACGGTTTGCAACGTGCATAGCGATGCCAATAGCGACGCTGATAGCGACGCCAATACCGATGTTTCTATGGCATCGTTAATAACGACGCTTTTTGCGATGACGGGGGAAAATTTTGTTGTTTGTATTTTCATCACTTTAAATGTCGGTATAAGGCCTATATCTTGTAGTGTTATTGGATTCTTTTACTTCAATGACCTCCTCCTTATTCAAGATGCTCAATGTTTTGAGAGTTCTTTGTCAAATTTGAAGGTCTAAAATAATTTTCTTTGATTGGTATGCTTTGATACATTTCTCCAATGAATGATTCTTCTATTGAGAATCCTATAATTTTTGCAACAATTCATCTCTACATTTTGTTAACAAGTGATTGTCCAATCTAACAACATCCTTCTCTACAATAAGATTAAGTATGTAGTCTAAAAATCCATTATAACCACCATTAATAAACAACATTAGTGAAAAGCTATTATAAAAATGAGTATTATTTTTGATAAAATATATGGGATATAAACTTCAATTCAACCAAAGATTAATTACTTTAAATCAAAACATATATTTCTGAAATAACAGTTTTTTTTGTTCTTTTCTTTGTTGGTTCATACTCACATTCTAGCTCAACGTAAAGATGATAGAGATCTCTTTTACCAGTGTTACAAGGATCATTGGATGATTGATCCATAGCCGTGGGGGGGGGGGGGGGGATCACTCATGAATATATGTATATATAGAGTGAGTTCAAAATAAGGGATTTTTAAAACTATTTTTATACATTTTTAACATACATAAGGGTGTCATATAAAGGGGTTACTTATAGATTGAATAGAAAACGGTTGTGTTTTATTCAAGGAAAATTCACAGATTAGGATATCTATAAATAGGCCATGAATGCATGTTATATAGAGAATATATATAGTGTGAACCCTCGAGTCCATAGCTAAAGATGCGATTTTTTACTTTGAATACGAATACTTTGTGAATTCAAAAAAGTAGAAGAATGAGTAAATAACTAGTAAGGAGATTAAGAAGGAAAAGAGAAAATGAGAATGAGTGGAGGTAACCAAATGTTAAAAAAATTCAATTGAATATTTTCTTTTACCTCTATCAAGACAAGGTAGGATCTTTATTAACCCAATCATCATCATCTTTACGGTTTCCTATATTTCTAGGTTTGATGCAAGCCACAAGAATGTTATGATAATGACCTTTTAACTATTTTAGATATGTTTATATATCAAAGTATAAACTTTTAAAAAAACTCCAAAATGATTTTTATTTCCTAAAATATTTTCTCTCTCTAGGATCTTTTACACTACATTTTTGAGATCTCAAATCTCCCCTAATGTCCAACTTATTGAGAGAATAGGTAGCATTATCATGCACATTTCTTATCAAATATGGACCAAAATATCGCTTTATGACCTTTCAAATAGTATTGTGCTAATTATCTAAAATATTGCTCATAAATCAGCACCCAATTTCCTTTTTATATTACCCTTGGCGTGAATTTATGCTTCTTGTCGAATCTTTTCTTATTGGGAAGCCTTGCTACCCTCAATCTTGTAACTATTATTTGTAAGGTGCCCACCCATCGGCTGTCGAGGCACGCTTTTAGCGGTCTATCGAGAAACGATTCTAAACGTCACTGCCTAGCACTCCCATGGAATATTTTGAGGTTTGTTGCCAAGGGTTTTTCGAATCCGCCTCGCAACGGAATGTTCACGGTCGGGGACCCACTAGGATCGACCAAAAATTTGGGCTCCTAGTGGCCAAGGTCTCCTGACACCATTATAGTGTCGGGTCCTGGGATATCCTACTTTATGCGGAGATACCCAAGCCAAAGCAAACCCATGCGGCACTTGGTTCAAAGAGAACGGGAAACGAGAGGGATGCATGCTCGACCTCTCTGCCCCGTAGGGTATAGTCCCATTTCGGTCCCCTAAAACGGCATGAATTAGGGTTCTATCCTAACAATTTCTAGGGTCAAAGACGATAAAACCTTGTGAGAAGCCTCCCAGTTCTCTGGGACCACCCAGTTGTAGGACAGATCCATCGAGGGTTCCATCCACCCGCTTCCCTCAATAACTTTAGTTTTCTAATTAGGTTCTACAACATTTATGTGTGTCACTTAAAAGTCAGCTTCATTAATTAAGCCTTTTAGGGAACAGGGTTCGTTCGCATAGCTTATAGCATAGGCATGAAAAAAAAGCAAGGAAAATAACTTCAAATAGATTCCTTAACTTATCTTCATGTTAATCTTTGTCTCTTGCCTAGACACGAGAAATTATATATCCCTTATGTCCAATAGAAGTAACTGGTCCAAATCACATGGCATCAGAAATTCCATATCTTTTCGATCAAGCAAAAGATACATAGAATTCCATGAGGGTATTCTGTCCACCAAGGTTTCACCCTCATAACTAGTATTTAGGGTTTCAGGATCCCATTCTGGGTCACTCGTCAGATTCTAGGAACAATGCAGGATTTACAGCCAGAGCCCCCTCAGGCACCCACATTTCCTACTATCTAAGACTATCCCTACTGACAGACCATTCGCCTATGGAGCCGATCCAAGCCTCTCATAGTGATAACCATGACCCCCTTGGAGTAGGGTCTTGCCGCTAGCTTGGGGGTGCCTAGCGCGATCCTTCCTTTTATTCTGTTTCACAATAATTTCAATCAGAGATCTAGATTCGAGCAAATACAAATAGTCCTTTCAAATGTATATCAAATAATGCAATGACAATCACACCATCATGCAATTCATAGCTTCACATAGCCAAGGTAGACCTTATCCTAAGGTAACCTTACATTCTAGTGAGGATTCTCCTCTCCATAAAGAAGTGTTGAGTACATCTCTGATAACATGTTAAGCAAGGTATGAATTTACCATTTGGACTATCTTACCCAACATAGGTGAAATTCCTTAAAGAAATATATTGTGCCAATAACTCAATGAGATGACTTATAGGACTCTTAAATAGACAGTCAGTTTCTATAACAAGCATTAGTCAACTCTTAACCTTGTCACATTTGACCATAACTATATTGAATGTGCATAAATACATATGTACAATAACCTTTGGCCATTAATTCTAACATGATTCTATGACTTAGAATCTTAATTAATCTAGCTGCAATTCATAACGATTAATTATTTATGCTTGTACTAGTATGCTTTCTAGATGAAGTTATCAATTCATGTAAGTGAAAAATATGGAAGCTAATATTTTATGTAATTATTTTAGGTAGAAAAATAATAATCTAGTAATGAATAACCTGGTTTGGCAGCATGACGACATTAGGAATTTTGTCTTTACTTGCTCTTGCATTAGCCAGACCCGATGTTCTGTTGGTAGAGGCAATGCCGACAACCTTGAGAACTCTCGCAGATAGAAATAGGAAGACGATAAACTAGTCATTAGGTAGAACCAGCTTACATTGTTTTAGGGGGCCGGAATGGGATTTTGCCTTATGGGTAGGAGGGTTGACGTATCGCACTCCCCTCCGTCTCCCATTCTCTTTGAACCAAGTGCAATGGCAAGTTCACTTCAGATCGAGTACTCTTGTAAAGGTGGGACCCGGAATTTATGATGCTAGCTGGCTGCTAGGAGACCCATCTGATTTTTGGAACCCGAAACTTCAGGTCGATCCTAGTAGGGTTGGCAGGAACTCTCCCGTTGTGAAGTAGACTCAGTAGGGCCTAAGTGACAGACCCCATGATGTTCTAAGGGAGCACTGGACACCGTCATTTTCAAAAAACCTACTAATGGACTACTAAAAGGTGTGCCATGGATTGAGATTAGCAGATACCTCACAATTGGTATCAGAGCACATGTTAGTATAGAATACGATGTAAGCTTAAGAAAAATATTTTTTCTTAAACATAGCCTAGGAAATGTTTTCTTCTCTTTATTAATGTATGTTTTTGAATTATGACTGAGTAACGAACCTTGGGAATGATTCTTGATATTTCGAGTAATATTTATGTCAGCTATGCATTCATCCAGTTTTTTGTGGAGAATTCAGATGATGTGGGTACTAGATCAGTTGTACAACCCTTCGCCTCTATATAGTGAAAGACAGTGGATGCTTAGCGGAGGATATTACTATATCGATGCAAGACGTCTACCTTATCTTCAAAATAATTTAAAAAGGGTAAAATGGATGGAAGATCTTAAAGTTGTCAAGATCTAGCTATTTCATGAGGCCAATGTAAACTCAACCATGTATACTAGAGGCAAGAAGATCAAACTAAACCAGTACATCTATGAGGAAGTTACAAAGATCCTTCCGGTTGACAAAATAAAAGTCATAGGTCACTCTAGCCACCACAACTACAAGAAAGATGGATTTCTTGAACTCCCTAAAAAATATAGATTCTTAGATATCTACTCTCCAAATCCAAGTTACTTCAGAAAGGATGTATCAGAGTGTCATGCTTAGATTATAGTAGGGAACCCTTTTCTAGAAGAAAATAAGATGAGCCAGCGAGCTATCTGAATAATATATTTCTTTCCATCTGATTACATTGTATATTCATTGTAATAAAAGATTGATTGATACTTTATCAATTAGAGAAATAATGCAACCTTATTTTTCCTTGAAACCTCTGAAATTGCAGTTTAACTTTAGCAATGGGAAGAGAGTTTTATTTGAGAGTTGTTTCAATAAACTAAATGAGAGATAATTTGAGTATTGAACTCTATTATTGATGCTATATAAACTTCGAAAAATTTAACTTGCGAATGGTTGAAAATTTTCCAGAATCTCGCACCCACAATAATTCCCAACGAAGCTCAAGAGAAAAGGCTTGAAGAAGGGATTTCCTATTTACTTGATCAAGCTTAACAAGACAAATCAAGATGGTCAGCAGATAGAAGAAGAACCATCCTGATTAAAAGAGTACACTGACATATTTCCTGAAGAGCTAACTGAGTTACCTCCGGAAAGAAAAGTTGATCATGAGATCAAACTTGTTCCAGGAGCCGCTCCAGTGGGGCAAAGAGACCTTACAAAATGTCTATTCCTGAAGCCATTGAACTAAAAGAGAAACTCAAGCAACTACTAGAGCAAGGGTATATTCGGCCCAGTAATTCACCATGGGGAGCCCTAGTATTATTCCAAAACAAGAAAGATTGATATAGCCACATACATCAAAGATATGTTGCTTGCACTAGGGTTTTTAGCATTTGTACATTTTTCAAGCGTTTCAAGCAAGCATTGATGGCTACCTCTCACATAGCCAATGTGCTATCCCTCTCTACGAGTGTAGTGAGCTTACCTTGATGCTCGATTGAGTTGCCTCCTCTCATTGGTAGGATTTTCTTCTTTAGACCAAATTGTCCTAGGATCCTTTTAGCAGATTGGAGTGGTCCTTTATCTCAGAAACTATGTTCCCAGATTGTCCTCTTCTTAGTTCGGGATTGAGCTCTATGGACAATTGGCTTTGCTTGTAATACTAAAGAATACTTCCAAGCTTCGACATTCTGGTAAGACTCAATCTATATTAGTTGAGAAGGAACGACTTAAGAAAAATTCATTGCAAGTTATGTCATTCTTTGCTAGAGTATCTCTAATCATTTGCAAATTCTAGGCTCAAAATAGATGCAACTCATATGGTGCAAATTAACTGTAGGTATAAGAGTAGGATTTATTGGGGTATTCTCAATACCAAATGTATTACATTTTTGAAAGATATCTAGGGTTTCTAATCATCCTGAAGAGGTGTTGTAGTATCCAGGTCTTCGTCTTCATCAGATTCCTCTATATATTTGAAGACTGCACTTGTGTAGCTTCATTTTCTTGGAGGTTTAATGTATTTTGGAAGTCAGCAAGGCAGTCTGCTTGGACATGCCCTAGCTCATTGCAATGGAAGGATTGATGGTAGGGACATCTCCTACGGATGTGCCCTATCTCTCCGCATGTGTGGCATCTCTTTCCTTGATCTTGGGAAAAATCTTTGTCATAATTTCCTGATCCAAGTTCCTGGACGATTGGATTTGCTCAAAGTAATGCATCTTGCAAGCCCATCGGACTCATTGCTTCAAGATGGTGGTTCAGAGGAGTGTTTAGGCCATGGCAAAACTTGGATACTTGCTACACAATATCCATAGGTGGTGTGCATTTTAGTAGGGTTACAAACTTTCAGTATTAGGCTCCTAAGGTTAATTACAGCTGCTTGAGCTTGAAGAATTCATTCATCTTCAAAGTCTGGTAGGTTGGTAGAAGGTATTGTCTACGTACACAAACTTTCAGTTGAACCCATGTGACATCGGCTTTAGAAATACCTTGATCCTTGCACCATTGCTTCCACCATAATCGAGCTTGGCCAAATAGCTTAAGTTTAGCTATCATTGCAAGATTGGTTATGGTGGAAGCAATGGTACAAGGATCAAGGTATTTTTGAAGCCGTTGTCACATGGGTTTAGCTGAAAGTTTGTGTACGCAGATGATACCTTCTGCCAACCTACCAGACTTTGAAGATGAATGAATTCTTCAAGCTCAAGCAGTTGTAATTAACCTTAGAAGCCTAATACTGAAAGTTTGTAACTAGCACCCATTGACTCAATCCATATCTCCACCTCAGCTGCTGCGACGTCTATTCCTTCTCAATCAAACTGGGGTGCCTTAATTTGCTTGAGAAGAAATTTCTTCTCTTGTATGTCAGCATTTGTGGGTACAGAAGGTGCCTGAAAATCAAGCCATACCACTTTGATTATTTTGTTTAGGGTATGCCAATGAACCATACATTAATCAATCACGCGTCATTACGAAGTTTCACTCTGATACCAATTGTAAGGTGCCCGCCCATGTGCTGCCCAGGCACACTTTTAGCGGTCTATCGAGAAAAGAATTCTAAGTGCCGCTGCTCAATACTCCCATGGAAAGTTTCGAGGGGTTCAACCCTCATAACTAGTATTTAGGGTTCCAAGATCCCATCCTGGGTCACAAAGGGGCTTGTCAGATTCTAGAAACAATGCAATAATTACAGCCAGAGCCCCCTCTGGCACCCACATTTCCTACTCTCTGAGAATATTCCTACTAATAGACCATTCGGCTATGGACCCGGTCCAAGTATCTCATAGCGATAACCATGACCCCCTTGGAGTAGGGTCTCGCTGCTAGCTTGGGGGTAGCCTAGCGCGATCCTTCCTTTTATTCTGTTTTACAATAATTTCAATCAGAGATCTAGATTCTAGCAAACACAAACAGTCCTTTCAAATGTATATCAAATGATGTAATGATAATCACACCATCATGCAATTCACATCATCACATAGCCAAGGTAGACCTTATCCTAAGATAACCTTACATTCTAATGAGGAATCTCCTCCCTATAAAGAAGTGTTGAGTACATCTCTTATAACATGTTAAGCAAGGCATGAATTTCCCGTTTGGGCTATCTTACCCAACATAAGCGAAATTGCTTAAAGAAATATATTGTGCCAATAACTCAACGAGATGACTTTTAGGACTCTTAAATAGACAATCAGTTTCTATAACAAGAGTTAGTCAACTCTTAACCTTGTCACATTTGACCATAACTATATTAAATGAGTATAAATACATATGTGTAATAACCTTTGGACATTAATTCTTATATGATTCTATAACTTAGAATCTTTATTAATCTAGTTGCAATTCATAACGGTTAATTGTTTATGCTTGTACTAGTATACTTTCTAGATGAAGTTATCAATTCGTGTAAATGAAAAATATGGAAGCTAATATTTTATATAATTATTTTAGATAGAAAATAATAATCTAGTAATGAATAACCTATTTTGGCAGCATGACGACATTAGGAATTTTGTCTTTACTCGTGCTTGCGTTAGCCACATCCGATGTTCCATTGGTAGTGGCAACGCCGGCAACCTTGGGCACTCTCCTATCTCTGGCAATACCTGTTGCTTGATCGGTTACGGTGGTTCCCATGGTCTTTCCACTTCATCACTTTGGAGCCATCATCCACCAGTGGTTCGAGAGATAGGGAAGGTGGAATAGATTCGAGATGAGAGAGCGTAAGAGAATATGGCTTAGTTGAAGATCAAGACAAGGGAATTGAGCTAGCTCTCTCCCTCTCTCCCTCTCTCCCTCTCTCAAGCTTTCTCTCACAATCTCTTGGAGGGGTATCCTTCTCTCTAGCTCTCTCTTGTAGCCTCTCGGATCTCCTTATGCCTCTTGTGCCTCCCCATGCCTCATATTTATAGTGAATTTGAGAAGAGGCTTGTGGTTGAGAAGAGGAGCTCTTTGTGGAGGGGGATCTTGGAAAAATCAGTGATCTAATGCCGAGATCATAAATCTGATGGTTCCATTGACTTTGAAAGGGGGGTAAAACTCAAAGACACTTACTTGCTTAGAAAGTTCTCACTTCACTCCTTCTTTTCTCTATTTTTTTCTCTATTCGAAGTGTTGTTTTCTGTCTGTAGACTATGATCACGATACGTGCGATTCTGCAAATCTCTCTCTCTCTTTTTCTTTTTATAAAATCTTCAAAACTAACTCAAACACCACTTGTCTTTTCTTTTAAAAGACATCTAGTTCTATAAATCTCGATATCTTTTTAGGATAATATCTAAAATATATAAAATATACCAGTTTTGCCCAAAATCTAATATTTTTGGACTATCCAAACTATACACATTAATATTAGTGATTAATATAGCTCATAAGTCTCGTTCACATTGTAACTTCCGTGAAGGGTGGCTACGGTCCTTGTTAATCCAAGGAAAATATCAGATTTACGACTCTCAAAATTTTAAATAAAATTTTTAATTAAATAAAAATGGTTAATTATTAATACTAGTTAGTTTTTACCTTAGTTAGTCTTTAGTTAGTAATCTTACTAACTTATTTATTGACTAACTAACTTTGGAACTAACCAACTAACTTTAATTGTGTGGAAATATTACATTATCTCAATGTCTTCTAGTATCCTCTCTCTAATTGTTGAATATGTAGAGTGAGTAGTTTTTCTCTACTTAGCCCTTCCTCCGAATGTAACACACCATGTGGCATCCACCTCTTTAATAGGCATAATAGGCTTTTGTTCATACATCAATTTAACATACATATATCCAATTACTACACTATGTGTTGTTTAATTAGTCCATATTAACGCATATGGTAATAAATGTGGCCAATCCTTTACTCTACCTCTATATGACTTTGCCAATGCCTTAATGATAGGTGGATGGCTCCACTCACTCTTTCTATTACCCTCTAGATTATATTATAAATTTAATGAGAGACTAATTTCCAACTGATAGAAAATACATGAGCCTCATTTGCATCCAATTCTCCTCTAATAGATGTAATATTGCCTACACAACCATAGTGGCAAAAGACACCTTCCAAGATAAATTTGCATATAGCCTACATGTAATGTGCTCGCCCCCTATCGAATGTCCAGGTATGTTTTTAGCAGTCCACCATCGAGAGACAAATCTAAGCATCGTCGCCCGCACTCCCATGGAATGTTATGGGGTTTGTCACCTAGCGTTTCTTAAGTCCGCCTCGCAATGGAAAGTTTGCAGCCAAACCCATTGGGATTGACATGATATCTGGGTTTCTAGTGGTCAAGGTCTCCTAACAACATTTTACTGTCCTCTTGGACATCCTACTTTATGCAGAGATACCCAAGCCGAAGCAGACCCATGCTGCACTTGGTTCAAAGAGAATGGAAAACGAGAGGGATGCGCCACTCAACCTCCCTACTCGTAGGGCATTGTCCCATTCTAGTCCCCTAAAATGTCATGAATTGGGGTTCTAACCTAACAATTCCTAAGGGTCAGTGTCGTTAAAACCTTGTGAGAAGCCTCCCAATTCTTTGGGACCACCCTACCATAGGATAGACCCGTCGGGGATTCCACCCACCCACTTCCCTCAGTAGAGGTTCTTTAGTTATCTAATTAAGTCCTATCACATTTATGTGTGACATTTAAAATCAACTTTCTTAATTAAGCCTTTTAAGGAACATGGTTCGTTCGCGTAATTTACGACACAAACACGAATACAGAGCAAGCATTCCTGTAACAAACAAGTTCAAACAAATTCCTTAACTTATCTTCACGTTAATCTTTGTCTCTTGCCCATACATGACAAATTACATCTCCCTTCTGCTCTGTAGAAGTAATTGGTCCAAATCACATGGCACCATAATTTCCTTACTTTATCTAGAATAGGATCTTCCAAAGCCACAAATGTTGGGGCCATGGCAATCTTCAACTCCTTTTTGGACTAGGCGTGGGGTGTACCCCACTTGACCCACAAGCAGCCTAGGAGTGAGACACCATTTCCGTGGTTGGCTTTTTCACCACTCGAACTTCGGCCCGTGAATCCAGCAATGCCCTCTCATGTTGAAGCATGGTGCAACCTTGGAGATGATCCACCCACACAAAATATCCTTTCCTCAATTAATCCAATTAAGAATGAAAGACAATCAAGGCAAATAGCCCTAATATCATCTTTCAAAAAACTTTCCTTTATCCCCATGGCAATTTGTCATCATAGACCCCTTGCCATGCATTTACCATCAATCATAAGCACTTGGAATAATTATCCAAACAACAATCCAACCATCAATTGAATGCAAAAGCATTTAGGGTGTTATTTGATCAACCAACAAAAACAATGGTATTCTTTTCCAAACATTGCAAGAGTAGATGTTTGCTCTCCCGTTTGGGATCTAGGAGCGACACTATGCAAAATTTTACTTAACACAGCTAAGCCATAAGTTAAGGGTTCAAACATTGTACACGACGTAAGTTCTATAGATCACTTACATTGATTGATAACCCAACCTTCTTTCCAACAAGCATAAAGAGTATCAGTCTTTACTTTGTCTCGGAGTTTCCTAATCCTTGAGCTCTCCACTTGCCTTTGAGGCCTGGAGTTGTTGTTTGTATCTAGACTCACCCCAAATGGGATTGATAAGCATAGTGGTTATCAGACGGGTCTCAAGGCATCTTAATTTTTAGTCCTTATGATTGTTGTGTGTACTAGCTAAGCACAACATCAAGATTCCTAATCTATCAAACATGAGCTATCAGTTTGTGATATCAACGAGAGCCTGGGCAAATGTCTAGAGCTTTGAAAATGATTCTCTTTTAGACTTAGTTGCTTGCCATGTAATTCATCGGGTGTGCAAGTTGCATCAAATACCTTCAAAGTGATGAAAACACACCTACTATTGCAAGGACAGGAGGACAACAATGCTTGAGGCCTTATATGTTGTTTATAAGTTTATCACATGGCATCTAAATGCAATTAACTTCTCTTGATACATGCATTTGAGAACTCAATCCTTCGAGTAATCAAGATGAATTTTACCATTTTAAATAAACTATTTTCACGTGGTATAGTTCGAGACCTAACGTATTGCATGCGGGAATCAAACAAGCATATATCAATTTGAAAATACATTACTTACAACCAGTACTGGAGTTGGATTGGCACTAATGCCCTTATGAGGGAGCCTAAAATGGGCCGACACTAGCTATGGCACTAGCTAGACCTTATGCACACAACAGACAACCCCACCACATGGCCTCATGGGCTAGGAGCGTCTGAGCCTTACTCTACACTAATCGATTCTACGTTTTTATTGAGTCATAGTCCAACATTCACCATCTCTTCTCCTCAGAGGGAGATCCCATAACATATAGGCATAGTGTCTCATAGTAGAAACATAAGGAAGCACCTACATCTCAGCGATTGGCCCCAAGATGCGTCGCTTCCACATAAAGTATACATGACACAGACTCCATTCTTTCATTTTAAATGTATTCCAAGAGATACCATGTGTCCTTACCAAATAATTTCCAAAAAACTCGATCGACTAGCCTACGGATTAGGTTGTCCCTCACACTCTCAAGTGTAGGTCATCATAATGGAAGTTAGGTGCTATGCATCCAATTCTTCATATCCCCATACCATGGTTGATATGCAGATGCAAAAGTGGATGATCCTAATGTGCTCAAACATAATTTTCAATCAGAAACGTGTCGTGCACAACCAGGCTTTTCAATGCTCATTCACTAACTCATTGCGGCGATGTAAGGATAGCATTGAGATAATGCTTATGCTACTATCCTCTTAACTAAAATACAACGAACTCTATATCATGATATGCATAAGAAAAATCAGCAATAAACAACACCCAAATCGCATCATTCAAACACCTCACTTCCCACGTTTAGGTATTGCTTCCGTTGCATAGGTGTAGGGATTCATTTTGTCATCTTTTGATGTAGGAAAAGAGATGAATCACAAAATTTAATAAAAAGATAGGGAAAACTGAGGCTAAACCTTATGCTCTACCACTACCATACATTCACAAACAATCATTGTATTTTTCCTTATTTTTATGAAGTGTATTTCTATTTTTTCTCTATTTTTTCTTATTTTTAAGCATTTATTTGACAATAGCCACTATTATTTTCTAATTTTTTCATGCCAATCATTTTAACATATTGCAATTCAATTTTTTTTTCCATTTTTCCCCATAGGAACACATATTACCCACCCGAAACGACAAAACAATCATTTTACCCTTAAAAATTGTATTTCGAGTTTGCAGGATTTAAAAAGCGCATGTAAATCATTATGAAATCATAATTTTCTAATGTATAGCAATTAAACATAATGCAAACAGCACTCACACAAATTTTCATCCCATAAGAACATCATTTCCATCATAAAATATAAAAAAAACTTCATTTCCTTCATAAAAAATAGTCATACAGTGTTTTTATGAAACTGGAGATGCATTAAATGACTGTGTGACCAGATGGAGCCTCCATTTCTCTCAATTCAATGCTGCACATCAAGCTTGAGCATCTCCATTAATCTCCATCATTATTTACTTCAATCTCCTTTCCGATTCCTCCTTCAAGATAGTGCGCATGAATAGCCCATAGAGAGGAGAGAGAGGGAGGAGAGAGAAATACTAGAACTGGTTCTCTTCATCTGGCCAACCATTGGATGCATGAGAGGAGGTAATGGAGAGCGTGGGAAGACACAAGATCATGTATGTAATTGTTGGGGGGGGGGGGGGGTTTGTTCTTTAGCCCCCATAGCTCCTTCTCCCTAAAAAATCGGCACAGGAGGAGGACGTCGCCTTCATCTTCTTCACGCCAAAAAGAACACCCCCCCCCCCCCCCCCCCCCCCCCCCCCCCCACACACACACACGTGAAAAATTGGGGGTGGCTCCCAAAAGTCACACCCCCCCTTATCCCTTAAGTCCTTTTTCACTTGATTTTGTTTTGGCCTTGGCCTCCAAGCATTCTCGTCTTGTATCTGGTGGCTGTTTCGAAAGCTAAAAATTTTTGCACACTTGTTTCGAAGTCCCCCACTGCCGGGCATCTCCCAAAGTCTCATCTGACATGCTGATAAATTATGAAAATTTTCCAACTGTCATTCGGTGGGTCTTTAAAGCACTTTAGGGGCTTGCTACTTAAAATCATACCGATTGCAACTGCCACCTTTAACAAAGTCTATTTTTTCTTTAAAATTCAGATTTTTGGCTATTTTTAAGCACTTTTTGGAGTTAAAAATCACCGCTCATTGGTGACACGGGATAGGGAAACTCAACCCATCAAATCCCAAGAACAGATTTGCACATAAACACAACCACAAAGAGCATCAAGCTGATACAAAATAGATACACAACAAAACACATCACAGCTCTCACCCTACCCCCTGACAAAACCAAGGTAGGAAATCCACAAGGAGTAGGCCTAGCATAATCTCACAGAAATCCGAAAGCTAGTCACTAACCGACTGCTCCAACACAATCAAGCTAAAAAGAACTATGAAAGAGGTCATCCTAAGTGGTGGTCTGAACTACCTACCTAACTAAGGATAACCCAACTAGGAGCTCTTACGAGGTGAGGACTCCTATAGCCTGATCAAGAAATGTTTTCTTTTAGCACATTGGCCTTTTATGCCTTTATTTTCCATACTCCGGCGTGTAAAAAGGAGGGAGCTGAGCATAGTGACCCAAGGAGAACAAGGCATCAGTCTCAGGTCCTGTCTCGGTACTACCCAAGAACCTACCAAGCCCTCGCAAGGCGACACTTAATCCTTTTCTAACGCTCACTTTTATTTTTACTCCAATCTTCTTTTATTTGCTTTGCTTTTCAGCTAGTTGCCACCCCTAGGAAGACAAGGCATCGGCCTTGGGTCTTGTCTTGTCCCCAAGAACCTACCAGGCCTTTGCAAGACGATAAACAATAGCTCAAATATTTTTCTTTCTTTTCTATTTTTATAGGGGTTAGAACCCCTTTTTACACACCTCTGTATATTCATATATTTTATTTTAGATATTTAGAATTTTTTATTTTTTTATTTTTTGTAGGCTTCTCTAATTGCCCCACACTAACATGACCTTCTAGAACAGCTGCCTAGCAGGTCAGCAGAACAGGGTCACAAGAACTCCTGTCTAAAATAGGTCTTTGAGTGCATGACAATGCCTTTATAGGAGGTAATGACTACTCAGACCCCTCACATACATAACTAACCTAAACTTGGGACTTCATGCCTTCTTGATTGACGGTCCCCATCCAACAAAAAGAAAGCACCCTTATAAATACATGTATCATTAATTGCTTAAGGGAAAAGACTCAGAAAGGGGATGAAACCACTTGGAATGGCCACCACAAGAAGCTCCTCCATAGCAAAGGCTCCCTTCAGTGACTTCGTCATCCTGTATGATGCAATCACTAAAACAAAAAACTATTAAATGTACATGCACCAAACAAACATATGGCCCTCTTGGCCTAAAGAAATCAAACATGACACTACAAAACTGTCTGGCCCTTTTGGCCGAAAAAAATAGACAATAAACTCTTAAAGCAACTGGCCCTCTTGGTCTAATGAGATCAAACAGAATAGCACCTAGACATCCCTCCTTGGAATAAGGTAGATATACGAAAATATGCTCCATTCCAAGGGGGAAAAATAGGGCTCTTAGCCCTATACTAAATGCATCAAGTTGTGACCCATCCCTCCTGCATATATAGCAAGAGGCGTACGCATAACATGTCATCGAACTAACCTATGGGTCCAAGATAATAGTGGTAGATGGGTCTCGGCCACTACTCTATGGATTACCTATATCAACCATCGCCTACCATATAGCACGTGGTCTGATAAAATTCCCCACAAATGATAGGTATTGTCTCATTATCAATATCAACATTCGAACTAGGACCACAGTTGAAGAAGAGGTCCTCTTCATAAGAAAAATTTGCTAATGAATCCACAAACTGATTCCAAGAACGTGGAATCAGTTGAAGAGATATGCTCTCAAATTCATCAACTAGGTCATAGCAGCTCGATGATACATACAAAGGATAGGATTTCGAACTGTGTATGTCCGGTTTAGTTGATTTACGATCAGTTAGGAATCCCCTTTTACTAAGAACCACCGAATACCACCTTTCTTGGCAATATTTAGTCCCATAATCAAGGCTTTATACTCTGCGATGTTGTTAGTGAATCCTACCCCGAGATAAATAGCAAATTTCATCGTAACTCTATGTCGGGGATCTCAGATAACTACTCCAACACTCCCTTTTTTATTAGGCCCCCTGGACACTCCATCAAAGTATAATGTGTACGCCCACAATGGGTTTACACATCTAGCCATCAAGAACTCCCCTATTCATAATTATGATAGTCAAAACTCAACATATTTAGAGGATGAGCTGATGGCTCCATCCCACCTTCTTCATTAAACTCAATAGGGATGCTTGTTGAGATTTGTAAACAGTGATGGAAGAAAACTTTAATCTCCCACACAAAGGTACCGTCTTCACACTCAATCACTTTGTATTCTTTGCTCCACCAGATAAGCTTCCCCTGATGATACTTTTGCTCTAGATATGGGTGCTCCAAATAAGGGATTAACCGCCCCATCAACCAATTTAATCTCTTCTACATGTCTCAAATCAACCCCAGCATGGACCTGCAATGCATTTAATGCATTAGCATATTCAAAAATAATAAGGCTTAATCTTATTAAGATTAACCTTATTTTTAAATTCCACTCCTTGTAGATCATCTAATAAAGTTGTGGACTTATTTTTACCTATCCTAACTATCTTGTAAGGACCATCCCATCTAGGTTTCAACTTCTTGTAAGGACCATCCCATCTAGGTTCCATCTTGTGGACTTATTTTTACCTATCCTAACTATCTTGTAAGGACCATCCCATCTAGGTTCCAACTTCCCTAGAAATATCTCCCTATGCGCATCGTAATACAGAACTAACTGTCATTTTTTAAAGGTATATTTTTTTGCTTTTAGATCATGCAATTGCTTCATCCGACGCTTAGCTATCTCTTGGTGCAATAGACTCTGCAATTTAAGCTCATCCAAGTGGGCTATAGTCGTAAACAACTCAAATAGGGCATCTTTATCACCCAAATAATAATTGATTGCGAATCTTATGGTCGGAAACTCAATTTCTAAGGGCAAGACACACTCCTCCCCATAAAATAATTTAAATGGGGGGTGGCCAGTGGCTCGCTTAAATGTCATGTTATATACCCAAACTGCCACATATAATTTTGTATCCCAGTCCCGTTTCTTTTCAGGGACTATTTTGGATAGGATACCCACAAGCTACTTATTGGTACTTTCAAATTGTCCATTGACTTGTGGATTATAGTGGGTCGTCTTGTTATGCTTAATTTTCCAAGTTTTAGTTAACCTTATTCAAAAAGTGAGTTCCACGGTTCCATACTATTTCCTTTGGCGGATTGAAAGGGAAAATGATCAGCTCAAGTAGGAAACTCGTAGTCTCCTTTGCATTGTCCTGCCTTGTCGCCCGTGCTTCTGACCACTTTGTAAAGTAATTAGTGGCTACTATAATGTAACTCTTCTGAGTGGTAGACTATGAGGTAATAGGACCCACAAATTTGATGCCCCACTTCTCAAATGGAAGGATAGCCATAATAGGCATAAGTGGATGATTCCTATTCTCTAACCTGTCATGTCTTTGACATATATCACATCTCTTAACATACTCAAATGAATCTTGAAAGATGGACGGCCACCAATATCCAGCTCCTAAAGCCTTCCGTGCCATCAACTGCCTATCAAAGTGCCCTCCACAAGTGGAGTCATGGCACTCGTCCAAGATCAATGGAACCTCGTCAGCAGGCATCATACATCGACAATAGATATCATCAACACCTTGCCGATATAGTGTTCCTACGATTAAGGAAAATTTCAA
Organism: Lygodium microphyllum; assembly: GCF_053477565.2. NCBI lineage: Eukaryota > Viridiplantae > Streptophyta > Polypodiopsida > Schizaeales > Lygodiaceae > Lygodium > Lygodium microphyllum. Next base: position 82,568,151 of record NC_141150.1, on the reverse strand, counting down.
TTTGCATGTTGTTTAATTTTCCTCTTCTCGGATTTGGATAGAGTAGCTCCAGTCTCTCCCGTAGATAAATATTGTGTTATAGCAACATACTAGGAGGGAATAGATGCTGTATCAATCTTAAACAATGTTTTCATATCACTTCCTTCAGCCAAGACCTCTTTTAGCTCTCCGAAATCAACAAGACATTCTACAATGCCCTATAGCTTTGGTGGCTTGCTGTTAATCTCGTAATCAAACAAAGTGATTAATCACTTTGCTAAACGATCCGACGGCTGTAACTTGTTCAACAAAAACAATTGAAGCCCTTTCACTTTCGTATAAAAAACCACCTTCTTATAAAGTATATAATGCCTGAAATTTTTGGTCGCAAATACCATCGCAAGGCACAACTTCTCCATATAGGTATAGTTAATTTCTGATATGCTCAACTTCCGACTAGCAAAGGATATCGGATGGTACCACTTTTCCTCCCAAATTTGGGATAAGCTGGAGCTGATACTATACATGGTGGCTACTGAAAATATATAGAGCATTTCGCCCTTTTAGGTGCTTTTAAAATAGGTGCTTTGGCAACCATACAAACTAATAGTTAAAGGACAATAAGTTCGCCAATGGCAACGTCTTTCTACCAGGGCATTGATAAACCTCCGATAATACCCTACCAATGACAAAAAGCTATGTACTTCCTTTGGAGTACATGGTGGACCCATGGCAACTATGATCTTTATCTTTTCAGGGTCAATTACACGATCCCCACTGAACTGACCACATGGCCTAACAATAGCCCATAAGGTACTCCAAAGACGCACTTCTGTGGGTTGAGAGCTATGAAAAATTGTCTACAATGCTCAAAACACTTCCGCAAAATAATCAACTACCTTTCTCTTGTGGTGGCTGCCCCCAGGTCATCAATGAATGCTTTCAAATCCTTTGGGGAAATGTCATCAAAGGTCTTGTCGGTTGTTCTTTGCCATGAACCATGTGCATTACATAAACCAAATGCCATCACATGGTACGCAAAGGTACGGAAGACAGTAATGAATGTTTTTTTTAGCTTGTCTTGCTCAGCAATTGCCATTTGGTTATACCCCACAAAGCAATCCATGAACGAATATATTTCCCTACCCACTAATTGATCCAAAATTTGGTCAATTAAGGGCAACGGGTAGTACTCTTTAATAGTCTGTTTGTTCAACTCTCTAAAGTCTACACAAAGCTGGATTTGATTATTCTTCTTTTTTCTAATCACAATTGGTGAACACCATTCAGTATGATGAATATGGAAGATCAAACTGGCTTTTCACAACTTCTAAAGCTCCTCAAACAACCCATCCCTTAATTCAAAAGGCACGCTTCTTACTTTCTGACATACAGGATGGGTACCCTCCTTTACAGGAATAGTATGCAGAGCCAGACTGGGGGGAACGCCCCTAAGTTTGTCATAGCTCCAAGCGAAGATGTCACAGAACTCCTGAATCAGGGACACATAGTCCTCTCTCTCTTCCAAACTGAGCATGGAACCTAATTTAATTGCCACAAATCATTAGGGGTACCAAGGTCCAACTCAATAATGTCAGTGTCTCTTATTTGATCTTGAGGCTCTATCGGCTCATTAAATGTTATCTAATAAATTTCCTCTGTAGTGGACCCTTCTTTAGATCCATCGCTAGATGACATCTCACTACCAGATGGATCATCTACTATTTCTAGTTCAGTAGAGGATAAAGGAGCTCTCTCACTCTGAGGAGACTCAGGGTAAGCATCCACTATTACACGATTGGCACCTCTACCTAGAATCATTCGACCAGCAGGTATATCAACTTGGCAGTCTGTTTGTAAGATCCATGGCCTGCCTAGCAAAACTCGATAGCTAGGATGTCTTGCAAACCTTATCACCCTAAAGTCCAGATAGCATTCCACGCTCGCAATGGTAACGTGGACTTTAGTGATGCAACCTTCTGGTTGTCTTAGACTGTCATCCGCCATCCTAAGAAGTGTGGAGCCATATTTTTGAATTTCTAGACCTAGCCTCTCCATCAAGTTTGAACTCATGATATTGACAGAGGATCCAGTGTCCACGCTAGCATGCTCCACTAATATTCCATCCACATACACTAGAACCCTAGGGCAATGCTTTTCAGCATGATCAAACAAGAATTAGTTCTTGGCTCCCGACGATCAATTCGAGTGCTTCCACCTTTAGCCATTGCTGTATACACAGTCCCAGGACTGTCAAAACTGGGGTCACTTGACATTTACTGTTTGATTCTTCTTGGCATTGCCCATTTGATGCCTATTGATACCTGTGGTAATGCCCAGATGTTATGGGATGCTATGACTATGCTTTGGGACTGATTTGGAGCAGATTTGGGCACCAATTGAGCTTCATTTGATAGTAAATATACTGTTGTAATACAGTGGGCTGAAGCTCATTTACTTGGTGTATGCATTGGTTCTTGGATCTCAGGTGCTTACCAGAGATTGCAGACCTTGGTATGATAGATGCTATGCCTACACTGCATTCAGATTCTATGAGTGCCATTCAGTTGGCCAAGAATCCAGTCTTCCATGCGAAGACGAAAGATATTGAGGTGAGGTATCACTTCATTCGCGTGGTCTGTGAAATACGCGTGATCTAGAGCATGGCAGATGCGGAAGCTATGGAGGTTGAAAGAGGAAAAAGAAACTCATGAAGACATTGACCCTCACTAGGACAAATTGTTACACTAATGAATTAGGTTCCAAGATTGAGAGTTGGACTCATAAACACAATCTTGTGTATTGAAAGTGACATGACACTTTACTAGAAATAAAAGAGTACTATCATTGCATTAGAAAAAGAGTGCAACTACAATGCTTTATAGGATTTGAGTGGTGGTACTTTCTCCTACTATGCATATGGGATTTTGGTCCTGAGCCCTCACTACTCCTCACAAAGGGACTAAAGTAGATGTGATTGTAAATATCTCAACACCCCTCCTCAATCACAACCAAAAGTACAAAGTGTGTAGAGCCTTTAGTGAAAGCAACACCTACAAAGTGTGGGCACACCATAAACATGGCAAGACACCAGAGGCTGTCGCAAAAAATGCTAAGTGTGGGCACCACAAACATGATGGACATCCAGAGGCTGTAGCAGGGGCCTCACAAAGTGTACACAGGCTGTAGTACAAGGATAACTGAGTAGTTTACAAGGGTATGTCTGAGGCATTAGGGCTATGAAATACATAGCTAAAAAAGTATGTCTGAATAGAAGGACTGATGAGGTTTGTCCTTCTCTTGATGTTCTTCTTTTTCTTCTTCCTTTTCTCCATTTTCTTCTTCTTCTTTAACTGCAACTAGATAGGCCTTTTGGGACCTCTTTCTGGTGTGCTAGAACTTCTCGGTGTGTCTGGTCCTTTTGCAGAAATCACAGAAGAGTTGATCCTTCTTGCCTTTGTACCTGTTGCCAACATATAATGCATGCTCATCTCTAGAGGTACTTGGTTCTTCCTTAGTTTTTAGCTTCTTTCCCTCTTCTAATAGTGATGCTTGGATATCAACAAGTTCAGGGTTTTGCATATTAATTAGAGTTGTTGATACATTATTATATTAAGGAGGCAAACTCTTAAGTAGAACACTAATGCAAACATCTTCTTCCACTTTAATGTTGATTCCTGCAAGTTGGGTTAGAAGTCCTTCCATGTAATTTAGATGTGTGGCAAGTGATGTGCTGGACTTCATTTCAAGCTTGAAAAACTCAATCAGGAGACCATACTTTGATGATTTAGATTGTGCACTGAACAAAGTGTCAAGTCTCTTCCATGTATCCTGTGAAGTCTCACAGTTATCCACATAGTGGATATAGCTATCGTCTAGCTCTAGTTTGATAATGGCCTGAGCCTTATCATTGTTCTTTTGCCAAGTGATAGCAAGATCTGCATCATGAGGCTTCTTTTCTTTTCCAGTAGTAATGGCCCAGAGGCCCTTCTTCATCATGATCAGTTTGATGCGGGTCTGCCAGGTATGAAACCTGACTCCTTTGAAACGGGTAGTTGGAGAATCTTTGCCCATGTTTGACTTGAGGGACCAGCAGCAAATTAGCTTCAGACTTATCAAATTTAAGTATTACAAGAGTTGGTTGAGATGTGACAAGAGACGCAAGTGTTTAGATCACTAAAAATGAGTGTCAATAGACACTATGTTTCTTCCTTGAGTCTTTCAAACCTGCAAAAATCCTTCAAGTTCTTCAGATCTAGATCTTCCCCTTCTTGATTTGATTCTAGGACCTTCAGGTCTGAGTGGTAGTGGGTTGTTCCAGTGGCAGAAGAGAGAAAATGATGAGATTTTTAAGCTTGGTGAAGTTTGGCTATGGATGTCCTGTCAAAACAGGGACCAACGACTAGTAAATGAGCTCCCATGAGGTCCACAGGTCAAATATGCTCAAATCCTTTGAGATGGAGGACCCTCACTAATGAGTCTAAGTCCCCTAAGAGGTTGTACTCATTTGTCTTGAGTTGAGAGATCTAACCCTTCAAAGTAGCTACTGTCAAAACTGAGCCTAGATTTGGAAAAATGCAAATTCTAGGCATGCTGTGCATCAATATCCCTGATTTTTGTGCCAAGAAGTTGCAGCTTGACCTAAAGAACAACTCTCAAGAAGAAATCTTGAAGATATATGGCCTGGTTGATGAGATATGGCTGCTCCAACAAAGGTAGGTAGCTGTTGTCCACAGACACAATTATGGCAGCGAATTTGAAAAGAGGCAATGCTGAAGCTATAGCTACCCAACCTCAATGATTGAGGTGCCAAGGAGGAGCTCTAGAAGTAGAAAAACACTTCTACAGAAGGAATTTTAGAGAGATTTGGCCTATGGAGAGAGATATGAAAGCTTCAAGCTGACAGGGTGCTGTTGGCTATGGCTACCGTGGAAGCTTCATTGAAGGTAGGAATGCAAATGAAGTTGAAGATAGGGTCCAGTACTCAAACTAAGCTGAGCAAAGATGGAAAGGAGCTGAGAGGAGGGAAAGGAGAGTTGGGCCATGCTCAGCTGAGATCTGATACCATGTGAAATATGCGGGATCTAGAGCATGGCAGATGCGGAAGATATGGAGGTTGAAAGAGGAAAAAGAAACTCATGAAGACATTGACCCTGACTAGGACAAATTGTTACACAAATGAATTAGGTTCCAAGATTGAGACTTAGACTCATAAACACAATCTTGTGTATTGACAGTGACATGACACTTTACTGGAAAGAAAAGAGTACTATCATTGCATTAGAAAAAGAGTGCAAGTACAATGCTTTATAGGATTGGAGTGGTGGTACTTTCTCCTACTGTGCATATGGGATTCTGATCTTGAGCCCTCACTAATCCTCACTGCTCCTCACAAAGGGATTAAAGTAGGTGTGATTGCAAATATCTCAACACGGTCATTCAGGACAGGTCTATTGACCTTGTCAAGATTCTGACTGAGAAAAATCCTGTAGACTTGCTCACGAAGAGCCTCACTACAGAGCCCTTTGCCTTACTCAGGAGATTGATGGGCGTTGGATGAGATGACGTCTTTTTCCTCATCCTGTTGTACACGTGTAGATGTTGTACTGTCTTTTCTTTTCTTTTCTCTCTCACTAGGGAAAATTCACCTTTAAGTGGGAGGTTGTTGGGGGTAAAGGTGCCTCCGCCTAGCCGCCCGTGTATTACTACATTGACAGTACCCACCATTGCACACTACAGGTGGCGGGCGCTCGTCACAGTCACTTATTCTTTATTCTTTTAGTGACAGTTTGAATAAAGGAAGGCCTAGCCACAGATTGTGGTTGTTGGAGTTCCCACTTTGAGTTTCACTCTCTCTCTTGCTCTTGCTCTTCATCTGCCATAGCTCTCACTGCCAAGCTTCTTCCTCCTAGGTTCCACTTCCCTTTCACCTAGATGGTAATTAAGGCTAGGGTTTAAATGTAAATAAGTCAAATTAATTCTACGATCATAGATTGAGTTAGAATCAAGTAAATACATTCATAGGTCTCTACCCTAGCAATAGCCATGATAAGTCCACTAACACTCTTAAAGGTATCATTTTAAACCATGATATAACTCGATATCGATGCAAGAAAACTCGAATGTCGTATTCGCAGGAAAGAAAGAAAATTTGCCATGTGACATTTGATGCTCACAACTACTCAAGGATTGCAAAGGATTTAGTTTACTTCTTGGCTCGCAGGTGAGATGAACAAAAGTTCCTGTCATGAAATCTTGAGGGAATGAAACCCTAGGGTAAGCTTAGAAACCTTGATAGAATTGTAAGGAGGAAAAGGGTTACCAAATGACCAATTTGGATCCTAGATTGATTAGCTAGATCTTGTGATCTCAAGACAAGAAACCTTGGTCTAAAGGTTAGCAAATTAGGGAAAATACCATCCAAGAATTATTGGATATAAACCCAATTGCGTAAATGCTCGCTCATATCGCATAAGAATGAGGGTCAAAACGAGGATAATTCCTACCCCTCAGAAGTATTGAGAATAACAAATGATTCTTGCCCATGGAGGCTAGTTGTATGCCCTGAAGAGGCTAGAAGATAGACAAATGATGTATGCTCTAGGAAGAGATGTTGAGAATCCCATATGCACAGTGAGGAGAGTGGTACTATCCAAAAAGCTATAAAGGCATGTACTTGGTTAACACTCATAACAAGGTAATAGTACTATCAGTGTGAGTCATTATCAGTGTCATTGTCCATCTTACACAAGAATGTGTTTATGAGTCCAAGCTAATCTATCTTGGAGCCTAATTCACTTGTGTAATAGTTAGTCTATCTAAGTCTATGTCATCATGAGTTGTATATTCATTTTTCATCCTCCATAGCTCCTACCGTGCTCTAGATCCACTTTTGACATGGTATCAGAGCCCAGTCAGGCATGGCACTACTCATCTAGCTCCGTTTCACTCTCATCTAGCTTAGCATGAGCTCACTCCCAGCTCAGGACAAGTCTAGAACCCCATCTCCTACTTCATCTTTACACTCTCTACTTCTGTCTGCCATAGCTAGCTAGACCTTATCATCTTTAAGCTCATGGATCTCATACTATAGGCCATGTCTTTACAAATTTCTTATGTGGATATCTTCTCTAACTCTGGCTACTTCTCCTTGGCACGTCAAACCTCGACATTGGTCTTCCCAAAAGGCGCCATTACGTGATTTCCAAAAACAGTGCAGGGCGTGATAGTTCGTATAGCTGTGATCATGGTACATAGCACAATCGTGGCAACCACCATAGGGTTTTCAAAGGTTACTAACCAAGCTACCTTCCACTGAAATTTCATTCCAATGATCCCTTCCTCTATTTGCTGTAAGCAAAAACCAGGCTATTGTAGAAACCCTAGAACTGGAAGCCATAGCTTTCAACATCAAGCTCCTTCCCCACTTCAATATCTCATCCTTCTCAGTCAACTGAAGCCTTTGACACTTAGATATGATTGGCTCTAGCAAGTATAGACCTTCAAGAAGAAGCTTTGGAGCAGCCTGAAGATCAAGCAACCCACTTGACATCAAGCATGATCAATCTTGACATCAAGTACTTCAAGCTCATCTTTTACCCTTACTTCCTTCAGCTCAAGCTTGTCAATGCCACTCAGTATCCAGCAAGGAAACCTAACAACTTAGCAAGCAAGTGCTCCAATATCAAGATTCAGCTTGGAAGATTCAATATCAAGCTAGTATCTCTTGATAATATTTTTCCTCTATCTCTTGACACATTGAAGTATAACTCGTTTTTCTAGATATTTTTAGTTATTTGAAGATGATTTTCATCATGGAAATAACTAAAATCAAGTCTTTTATGAGGATGCTTCTCATGAAAAGTGACACAATCATTGTTGCTCGCTTCAACTACATGGAAAACTTATCTGACCTACTTGTAGGAAGAAATATAGCTACCCATACTAAAGTGCAATCAATAATCTTATTTGAAGACCTTGAAGACATTTCTATTGCCTCAAAGTTGGCATCTTTGCTTGAGGGGGACAAGAAGAGCAAAGTCAAAGTCAAAGAAGTTGCAAGCAAAGTAAAGAGTGACAAAAGCAAAATGAAGGACAAGATGTTGTATGATCTCAGAAGAAAATTCAATGTAATAACAAGCCATGAGTCAAAGCCATATGAAATCCCAAAATCTATGTATCCCATGATTTATGAAATAGTTCAACAAGTCATGTCAAGTCATATTAATGTACCTATTTGTATCCATCTCAAACTCACTGAGAAAGAAGACCAAAAGGACCTCACAAAGAAGACTAGAGCACAAGTTAATGAAGAACAAGTCAAAGATGAAGAGAATAAAGACCAAGAAGGAGTCTAAGAAGATCAAAGACACCCAGAAGATCGAGAAAAGCAAAGGATGCCAACGAAGCATGAAGAAGAAAAAGAAATTTCCGTTGCTGGCAACAAAGAAATTTTCCAATAGTGGATCTTGTTTTTCCCATAGTGGATCTTTACTTCCCGTAGTGGATCTTATTTCCCATAGTGGATGTAAAAGCCCTTACCCAAGATGTAAAGTTTCAAGCCTTAACTTGACTAGGCTACCAAAGAGCTAGTCTCTCAGGCCATGTCATCATGTAGGGGGGGGAAAAGCTAGCAAGGGTAGAGACTCATGATTTGAGGGGAGGTGTTGAGAATAGCAAATGATGCTTTCCAATAGAGGATAGTTGTATGCCCTGAAGAGGCTAGAAGATAGACAAATGATATATGCTCTAGGAAGAGATGTTCAAAATTCCATATGCATAGTGTGTTGAGATATCGAGCTCCACTCGTGATACGCCAGGGTGATCGTTGTGCATTTATGTCACTGACTTGTCAGTTGCAGACGCGGTTGGTACACCGCCTATGAATAATAGCTAGATGACAGCTATCCTTATCTACTCTAGTTCGTGGCTCAGTTAGTATGCCACCTTAGTTAGTTGAGTTTGGTTTGAGACCCATATATAGGGTTCTTCTATTTCTATGTACTTGAGTTCTTTTTGGCTTACACAACTAAGAAGAGGAAAACTGTTTTCAGCCTCCACTTTTGTGTGTATTCCCCCATTGTGCAAGCAAGAAAGCTACAAGTGAGACTCCTTCCTTCTCTCCCACAATCTTGACACAGTGAGGAGAGTGGTACTATCCAAAAAGCTATAAAGGCATGCATTGGGTTGACACTCATAACAAGGTAATGGTACTATCAGTGTGAGTCATTGTCAATGTCATTGTCTATCTTACACAAGAATGTGTCTATGAGTCCAAGCTAATCTATCTTGGAGCCTAATTCACTTGTGTAGCAGTTAGTCTATCTAAGTCTATGTCATCATGAGTTGTATATTCATTTTTCATCCTATATAGCTCCTGCCATGCTCTAGATCTGCACTTTTGACAAGAAGGCCATTGCAGTTGACACCAAGGGGTAGGGAAAAAATCTAAAGGGGGAATGCTAAGTGTTCAAAATAGGAACTCCACCTTAACAGATGTTATGAGCACTCACCTCCATTATTGTTTGTGCTTGTAAATCTAGGATCATTGTCTGTGAAAGGATTGTATGACCCAAGCTCACAAAAGAAATTGGAATAATGAATTAGGTTAAATTCATGGAGGGTACACCAAACCACCCCTAGCTGGCTGCCAATCCTATCCAAGGGGGTTCTAAATAACCATGGGGAACATGGACGGAACCTGCCACAAGAGGTCTCTCTGTGGATTATTTTGAACACATGAGGACGTTTGGATAAGGGGGGGCTTTGGCTATAAATTCCCTACCTTCGGGTCCTACTCAAACAATCTACGTGACTCGAGATGGATTCTTGAGGCCTTGTTACTAGTGCAAGGGTGGAAACTTGGAGGAAATAAGACGCATCCTCATGGATTGCGGAAATCGTCCTCTTTGGACATGACTTGTATCTCAGTTGAAATGCTAATATAAAATTTACTTTCAAGGAACCTATCTAAACTGTTTTTGTGCCAGTGCATAAAATTACGTAAAGGAACATGTGGCTAATGGGTTAATTAAGGTAGCTACTTGTATGTGTTACCACTAATGTGTCCTTAGGTAAGTAGAAAACTAAAGCTACTGAGGGAAGTGGGTGGGCAGAACCCTCGACGGGTCTGTCCTACGGTAGGATGGTCCCAAAGAACTGGGAGGCTTCTCACAAGGTTTATGACCATGGGAAATTGTCAGGTTAGAACCCCAATTCATACCGTTTTAGGGGATTGGAATGGGACTATGCCCTACGGGCAGAGAGGTTGAGTGACACATCCCTCTCGTTTCCCATTCTCTTTGAACCAAGTGCGACATGGGTCTACTTCGGCTTGGGTATCTTTGCGAAAGTAGGATGTGTAGGACCCGATGCTAGAACGCTATGAGTAAACCTTGACCACTAGGAATCCAAATTCAGGTCCATCCTAGTGGGTTTGACCGCGAACATTCCATTGTGAGGCAGAATCGAGAAACCCTAGGCAACAAACCCCGTAACATTCCATGGGGATGCCGAGCGGCATCATTTAGATTCGATAGACCGCTAAAAACGTGCCTAAATAGTCGATAGGTAGGCACATTACAGTTGGTATCAGAGTGAACCAACGAATGGAAAAATTAATGTAGAAATAAATTAGGAAGAGTGAAGTAATGTTTTCACTAGATTTTTTTTTTCTTTTACTCACTTTTGGATTGTTGTTGCTTCAAGTCCTACAAGGCATGGACCAAGTTCCTCATATTTCATATCATGTTCAGGACGGCTATGAATTCCTCAAGTTATCGCAAAAAAACCGACATGATGAGGATCTTGGATTGACTCTACAACCCTTCACCGCTGCATGTGGAAAGGTGTTGGACTTGGAGTGCAGGTTACTGCTACATAGATGCCAACCGACTTGCCTATCTTCAAAACAATTCGAAGAGGCTAAAATGGTTGGAGGACTTGAAGATTAACAAGTTATTTATCTTCCATGAGGCACATTTGAACTCGATCCTACACATTGGATGTCGACAAGTAGAACAGACTCGCTACATCTATGAAGAGGTGGTCAAAGTCTTGCTAGCGGATAGAATTAAAGTAATGGGGCAAAACAAATGTCATGGCTATAAAAAACGGGGATTTCCTAAACTTTCCATGACTTACTGCTTCGAAAAGAAAATCATCCTAGCCTATCTCTATCTATCCCCAAATAATTGTACTTGAGGCTTATGATTCTTTACGGATAAATAAGAATGTTATGACTATTTGATTTGTTGCATAGTATTGATGAAAAATAACCTGCACATTGAGATAAGTTGTGAAGAGATGTGTAAGCGCAATCTTAACGCGAAGGTTTAAATTTAAATAATATACAACCCCAAACACAAAATCCGGACTTTGCTCTTGCACTAAGCCCGATAGAGGCACAAGAGAAGAAGTTTCTTCTCAAACAAATCAAACCTCCGGAATTTGATGGAAAAGGGAAGACTGTTGAAGCCGATGCCGAAGTATGAATTGAATCCGTGGAAGATTACTTCAGTGCAGCAAGAACAACACCTACAAACCAGGCCATGATTACCAAGTTCAAACTCACCGGCGAAGCTAGGCTCTGGTGGAAGCAGTGGTGTAAAGACCAAGTAGTCATGGAAAGCACACTAACTTGGGATAAGCTAAAAGAAGTAGTGCAGGGAAGATACATGCCATCTACATATAGAATTGAAAAGATGAAGGAGTTCTTTAAGTTGAAATAGTTGGGTTTGTCTCTAGAGGCCTACTACTCTAAATTTGTCTCCTTGTTAAAATACGCCTCGACAATGAGTATTCCCCAACAAATCTTGAAGTTTTGTGATGGATTGAACCCCAATGGAACAGTCAATTGGAATCAATGCGTCCTTTGGATTTACAAGATGCATTGATAAGAGTGGGACCCACTGCCTAAGAATTTCACCAAATGAGAGCGGAATTTTGGTGTCAGAAAGTGCTTAAAAATAGCTAAAAATTATGAATATCAAGGGAAAAATATGCAACGTCAAAGGCGGCGGCTCGATCTAGGACGATTTTAAGCGCCAAAGTGCTTTAAAGATGCCCGAGTGACACTTGTTGATTTTTCATAATTTTTCAAACAGTCGTGCCGGGTTGACACAAGCTACTGGCCAATGCAGGATGCCAAGCCGGACGCCCAGGATTTTTTAGAGCTCGATTCCGAGTCCGGACGGGGAAATGGCCAAGAATTGGTCAAGATTTGAAAGGGTGGCCACAACATGGACCAAAGGAGGGGTGCCCTTTGGGGGAATTTTAACCTCCCAATGAAAAAGCATGCAATATGAAGAATCGTGGGCATGAGAGAGATGGAAAAACGTGATCAACAGAAGGCGTCGAAAAATGCGCCATGGATGGAGAGAGGGCATCATGGCTGTTACAAACACCATGCCTAATGGATTATGGGGCTTCATTCCCTTCTGTCTGTGGACTCTATCGCCTGTCTTCCCTCCTCCATTGATGGCCTGAATGCTGAGATAGAAATCTAGTCTTTTTCTCTCCTCCCTCTCTCTCCTCTAAGGGGGAATTCATGTGGAAAGAGGGAGGAAGAAGAAAGAATGATGGAGGCTTGTCTGGCATTGATCGGATTGCTTCCCGGGCTGGAAATGGTGATTTGTGATCGTCATGAGCATGAAGTGCTGCTGATTTTCAGATTTGCAGCCATGGACATGAAACCCGAAACACGTAAATAAGCGGTAATTCAATCTTTTCAAAGGAAATTTGAGATTTCATGGCTTTTGATTGATAAAATGTTGTTCATGTGGGCTAAAAATTGTTTATGTTGTTGTTTTCCATGAGTACTTGTTGATCATAATCAGAAAATCAGAAAACCATGCATCTTGTGACTCAAAATAATACATTAAAACACGTAAAATATGGAAAATCAAGGGAAAATGATGTTTTTGGGCATAAAAATGGAAGAATGAATAGGAACACCAACTAAATTTTCATTTTTGTTGCAAGAAGGAACTAAGGGCCACAGCCCATAACCTATTTTGAATTTTTAGTAATAAAATAATGCAAAAAATAAGGAAAAATACAAGGAAAATAGAGAAAAATCACTAAAAATAGGGGAAAAATGCATTTTGGGTGCGGAAAATTAATGAAAATTAAGAACAATGTTGGTGAATGTTTGTGGGGATTGAAGCATGAGGATTTGCCTCAGTTCAACCCCACCTTCTTGTTCTAGTGTGTTTTTCTCGCTTTTTACACATAAAATGATGGCAAAATGCCCTATAAATCTATACAACAATGCAACATTTGATCGATGGGAGGGTAGAGTGGTTAAAATGTGTCTAAATGCAGAGTAAAATGATGAAAAGATTGCTGGTTTTTTTTTTTGCATGCCATATAAGTCGGTGAATAATTATAAAATAAGAGCCTAGTAGCACGAGGATGTCCTCGGTGCTAGGTTCGTGCAACGCCGCATAAGAACGGTAGTTGAAAATCATTGAAAGGATGTTTTCCACATGTGCACAATATTGATTTTATAATTGTTTGAGCACTTGGCATCCACAATATGCATAAATCATGGAAATATTTAAAGGTATCAGAAATCCTGGATGCACAGCAATTGCTTTCATTAGGACCTTGACCCACGCTGAGTGAGAGACAGGACACCCTAAGCCATAGGCTAGTCATGGGGTCTAGGGGAAAGGGACGTAAGGACAATGGTACATTCCTGTATACGATTAAATGGTACCTTGAGTGGATTTTGTGCGAAATGTTTATATGTTGAGCGACGCACCGAGGGGCCAATCCCCAAGGTGTAGGAGAGTCGCAGAGGGGTGGCAGGACTCAGCCATTGGAGGACCCCCTATGTCTGTGCTTCGTGCCATCAGGCAATGTGTAAGGGACTCCCTCTGAGGAGTAGTGGGTGAGAGAAGAGTGGACTACAAACGACGTAATACAAACGCAAGATGTCTAGGAAGGCAATGTATGTGTCATCAATGCTCCTGGCCGCGAGGCCGTGGGGTTGTTGAGCACATGAGATAGAGGTCCGGATAGTGCACGAGCCAGTGCCGGCCTGTTCTAGGTTCCATTAGTGGTGCGTCTGCCGGGAGCCGCTTAAAAGTGGCGGTCCTCGAATCCTGGTTGTCTAGGGACCAACTAGCAGTTTATGCCAAAGGATACTGTGATTGATCCGTTATTTATCGATAAGCATCGTCTAGCAGAAATCCAAAAGCAAGAGAGAGACGAAAGAGCTAGGCGACGTGCTGAAATTTTTAGGAGATATTCCCCTAAGCGTAGCAGTACTGAACCCTTACGAGGGAGTGGATCTAGTGGTCTTGGGGCCACAAGCAGTAAGTTAGGAGAAGGTGGAAGCTCTAGTACTCCCCTTTCTTCCATAAGCTAGTCTACATCAAGTGCGGGAGGTGTAACCCCACCGTCCCTTATTCCTAGTGCAAATCCAATCCTCGTCATGGTGCAGCCTATTGCAATTCCAGCAGGAACGACGGATTTTCCGGCTCTAGGTTACCCGCTACCCATTTTTAATGGGTTAGTTGAGGAAGATGCGGAACTCCACATTAGGGAGTTTCAAAAGCTGATGTTTAACTGTTGCATCCAAGAAGAAGGACATTTAATGATGTTCTTCAATATGACTCTCAAAGGAAGAGCTGCTATATGGTATCATGGTTTAGAAGCCGGAACCATATTGAATATTGATTCATTTTATGGAGCTTTTCGAAGGGAGTGCCCCTGAAAGGGGTGGACAATATTGGTTGCGTGTACTCAACGTGACCTACCAAGAACCACACAAGGATATTCGTGCTTATGCGAAGAAAATAAAAGAGGTTTTCCGTAAGTTGGACACCTCTATTCCTATTCCCGCAGCTGCCCAATTGCAATATTTCCTACATGGGTTGGACTTTAACATCCAATTGCAGTTGAGTAGTGTCCCCTTGGGGGATATAGATACTGCCATTACACGAGCACAAGAGGTGAAATCCCGACTACAAGCAGCCTATGCTTCTCGAGGTAATTCGAATATGGGTTTAGTATTGGGAAACAATGTGGCGATGGCCAATGGCAGTAGTGGCCAAGGGATAGCGATGGCTAACCCTAACGGGAGAGGGAACATGATGCAAAATGTCCCTTTATTACCAGCTCCCCTAGCATGTCGATGCCTACGGGCAGTCAAATGGCTCCAAATGGTGGAGGCCATGCGGTCAATTCTAATACCATGCCTATGGCTCAACAACCAGTGCCTAATCAAATTGTTAGGCCGATGGAACGACATGGTAATGACCAAGGCTATGAGTCGAGTGCTTCCAATGTTCTTGGCAAGGTTAAGGACATGATGAAGCATTATACCGACATGATTACGGAGCAGTATCGGCAAATAGCCATTGATGTCAACTTCCTTAAAAAACAACAAAATTTGATAGGACGTAGATACCCAGATGAGGGTGCACCTTCGAGGTTTAGTTGCAAATGGTGTGGTGGACAGCACTATCCAAGAAATTGCCCAAATGTTAAGTGTGACATTTGTGGAAAATCCAGCCATTTAGCAGCTACTTGCTGGAGTAAGATCAGTTCCCTCCAGCGAGGTAGTCGGCAATGAGGACCTGTTAATCATCGTGCCCAAGGAAATGATTCCCAGCGAGAAGACGGGCCTAAACAAATACTTCAACGACCAAAGACTACAGTGGAGGAGCTACCTAGTGGTAGTGGGGTTAGTTTGATTGAGGCTGTATGCGTTAATGATGCTGAAACCTCTAATTTGCGAGCTGTTCTTACAAGAGGTCAAAAGGGTAGAGAAGCCGACAAGGATAAACCTATCGACGGAAACCCTAAACAAGGCGACAAAGGAATGCAAGTTTTGGATCCTGCCATGGAAGGGGGACCTTTGAAGCCCGTAGAGAGTAAAGCCAATAAGGAACCACCAAAGAAGAAGGTGAAAGTTAAGAAAGAGGCAATAAAGCCGGTTCAGCGACCTAAAGAGCGGATGGTTTGGCGTGAAAAGCGAGCTCTATCGAACTATCATGAATTCGATTTGGCGAGCTCTCTTTGCGAAGTCAAGACGGATGTGAATCTTTTGCAGCTGATTAAGCTTTCCCTAGGAGTACGCAAGGAATTTAGAAAGATCCTATGTACTGGGTATATCGTAGAACCTTTGGGTATTGCGCGAGTTGGTGATGATTGGTTCGAGCATGCTGAGAAGCATTGCCCAAGGGTTGCAGCCTATGTCGATGGGATATTAGTAGATTATGCCATTGTCGACACGGGATCATCTGTTAACATTATGAGTTCTGAATTGATGGAAAGGTTGGGTCTTGCGATCCAGAAAGATACCTCCACAATTCTCAGAATGGCAGATGATAGTTTGAGACAGCCAGAAGGCTGCATTATTAAGAGCCATGTTACTGTTGCAAATGTAGAATGCCTGTTGGACTTTAGGGTGATTCGTTTTGCAGGCCGTCCAAGTTACCAAGTACTATTCGGATGACCTTGGATCTTGCAAGCGGACTGCCAAGTAGATATACCCGCCGGTCGACTGATATTCAGCAGAGGTGCCCAACGTGTGGTGGTTGATGCTTATCCTGAGTCCCGGCAGAGTGAGAGAGCTCCTCTATCTTCTACAGAATTGGAGACATTAGAAGATTTATTTGCCAGTGAGACATCATCGAGTGATGAGTCCAAAGAGGGATCCACCACGGAAGATATCTATCAGATTACTTTGAACGAGCTGATAGAGGGCCAAGATCGTATAAGAGATGCAGATGTTATCGAGCTAGACCTTGGTACGCCTGATGATTCACAGCCAATCAAATTAGGTTCTATGCTTAGCACAGCTAAAAGGGAGGACTATGTGGCCTTGATTCAGGAATTCCGTGATATCTTTGACTGGAGTTATGATGAGTTGAGAGGCATTCCTCCTAGTCTTGCTGTTCATACAATTCCGTTGAAAGAGGGCAGTCATCCTGTACGGCAAAAAGTAAGGCGTATGCCTTTCAAACTGAGGGACGGTCTGTTTGAAGAGTTACAGAAGCTTCGGAAAGCGGGTTTGATTTTTCCTGTGCAACACATGGAATGGTGCTCGCCGGTTGTGATAAGAAAGAAGAAGAACAATCAAATTCGATTATGTGTAGACTTTAGGGAGCTGAATAAGCAGATAGTTAAGGACTACTACCCGTTGCCATTTATTGACCAGATTTTGGATCAATTAGCGGGTAGGGAAATATATTCGTTTATGGATTGCTTTGCAGGATATAACCAGATGGCAATTGCAGAAGAGGACAAGTTGAAAATAACTTTTATTACTGTATTTGGTACTTTTGCATACCATGTGATGGCCTTTGGTTTATGCAATGCGCCTGGTTCGTGGCAACGAACAGCAGATAAGACATTCAGTGACATATCCCCTGAAGAGTTGAAGGTGTTTATTGATGACTTAGGGGCCGCCACCGTGAAAGGAAGGCAGTTGATCATTTTAAGAAAATGCTTTGAGCGCTGTAGACAATTTTGCATCACCCTAAACCCACGGAAGTGTGTTTTTAGAGTATCTTATGGGCTATTGCTGGGTCATGTGGTCAGTTCAGTTGGAATTGCGACAGACCCCGAGAAGGTCAAAGTTATAGTTGCCATGGGTCCACCACGCACTCCGAAAGAAGTTCATAGCTTTCTGTCTTCGGTTGGTTACTACCATAGATTCATAAACGCCTTGGCAGAAAGAACGTTGCCGCTTACAAATTTATTGTCCTTTAGCTGTTTGTTTGTATGGGGTGACCCTTGTAAGGTAGCATTCGAGGATGTGAAACAGGAGCTAGCAAGAGCTTCCGTTTTAAAAGCACCTAAAAGAGGTGAGGTGTTCTATATATTCTTAGCAACCACCATGTATAGTATCAGCTGCTGTTTAGCCCAAATTTGGGAAGAGAAGTGGTACCACCCGATTGCTTTGCTAGCCGGAAGCTGGGGGTATCCGAAATCAATTATACCTACATGGAGAAGTTGTATCTAGCGATGGTCTTTGGGACCAAGAAATTCAGGCATTATATTCTCTATGAGAAAGTCGTGCTTTATACGAAGGCAGAGGGACTTTGATTATTGATGAATAAGCTACAGCCGCCTGATCGTCTAGCAAAGTGGTTGATCACTTTGTAGGAATTTAATTATGAAATCCGTAGTAAGCCACCAAGGTTGCAAGGCATCATGGAATGCCTTGTGGACTTTGGGGAGCCGAAAGAATCTGTGGCTGAAGGTAGTGACATGGAGTTGTTATTTAGAATAGATACGGCATCTATTCCCTCCTGGTATGCTGCAATAACGCATTATTTATCGACGGGAGAGGCGGGATCCGAATTATCTAAAGCTGAGAGAAGGAAAATTAAGCAGCAAGAATTAAAGTTTGCTTTGATCACAGGTACATTATATCGGCAAGGGGTTGATGACATCTATCACCGATGTGTGATGCTTGACGAGGTGCCATTCATTTTGGAAGAGTGCCATGATTCTGCTTGCGGTGGCCATTTTGCTGGACGGCTTACAGCACAAAAGGCTTTAAGAGCAGATTATTGGTGGCCTACCATCTTCCAGGATGCGTTTGCGTATGTTAAGAGATGCGATATTTGTCAATGACATGATAGTTGAGAGAATAGGAAACGACCACTCACCCCTATTATGGCGATACTTCCATTTGAGAAGTGGGGAATAGACTTTGTGGGTCCTATTACTCCGTCGTCGACTGCGCAAAAGAGGTATATCATTGTAGCAACTGACTACTTCACAAAGTGGTCAGAAGCACGTGCAACAAGGAAAGATGATGCTAAAGAAACTGCTAGTTCCCTTTTAGAGCAGATAATATGCCATTTTGGTCCGCTGAAAGAATTAGTGTCGGACCGCGGAACCCATTTCCTGAATAAGGTGATGAAAGGTTTGACAGAGATGTGGCAAATCAAGCATAACAAGACAACCCATATAACCCGCAAGCCAATGGGAAAGTTGAAATTACCAACAAGCAGCTTGTGGGCATCCTGTCCAAAATTGTATCGGAAAAGAAACGGGATTGGGATAAAAAGTTATACGTGGCAGTGTGGGCCTATAATACAACTTTCAAACGAGCCACTGGCCATACCCCGTTCAAGTTAGTATATGGGGAGGAGTGTGTCTTGCCTTTAGAGATTGAGCTGCCGACTATTCGGTTTGCCATCAATCATTCTTTGAGTGATGAAGGCACACTTTTTGAGCGCTTGACGACACTGGCACATTTAGATGAGCTTAAGCTACAGAGCTTATTGCACCAAGAAGTGGCGAAGCACCGAATGAAGCAGTTACACGACCTCAAAACCAAGAAATACACCTTCAAGAAAGGACAGCTTGTTCTGTATTATGACGCACGACGTGAATTGTTTCCAGGCAAGCTAGAGCCCAAATGGGATGGGCCCTATAGGATCATTAGAATAGGAAAGAATAAATCCACAGTTTTGTTAGCCGACCTTGAGGGGATAGAATTTAAAAATAAGGTTAATCTTAATAAGATTAAACCTTATTATTTCTGATTGCAGTAATACTATGACTGCCTTGCAGGTCTAGGCGAGATCGATCAAATATCTGCAAGGAAATCGTGATAGAGGTTGATGGGTCGTTTGATCCCTTATTTAGAACACCCATATTTAGAACAGAGGTATCATCAGGGAAAGCTCATTTGGTGGAGCAAAGGATATAAGGTGACTGAGCAAGAAGGCGGGACATTTATTTGGGAGATCAAGGTTTTCTGCCATCACTGCCTACAAATTTAGACGAGCATCCCTGTTGAATTCAATGATGATGGAGGGATGGAGCCTACAGTCCACCCGTTGAATATGCTGAATTTCGATTACCATAATTACAAGTAGAGTTCCGGATGGCGGGATATGTAAACCCTTTATGGACGTACACCTTGTACTTTGATGGGGCGTCTAGGGGTGCATGCAAAAAAGGAAGTGTAGGAGTTGTCATCCGAGACCCCCGACGACGCATTGTCATGAAGTTAGCTGCTTATCTCGGGGTGAATTTTACCAATAATATGGCAGAATACAAAGCCCTGATTATGGGTTTGAATATTGCAAAGAAGGGTGGTATCTACCAGTTATTGGTGAAAGGGGACTCTCAGTTGGTTTTAAATCAACTCAATGGGACGTACATGGTACGGAACCCCATCCTTTGCATGTACCATCATACTGCCATAGCCCTGCTAGACGAATTTGATAGAGTGTCTTTTCAGCTGATTGCATGAAATTGGAATCAGTTTGCCGATTCATTGGCTAATTTTTCGTATGAAAAAGACCTCTTCTTTAATTGTGGCCCTTGTCCCGATATATCTATTGATGGTGAGACAGGACCTCGTCGTTTGTGGGGTATGCTTTCTGAACATGCCCTCTTTGGCAGCTGGGTGATGCAGAGGGTAAGCGAGACTCATTTGCCTTTATTATCTTGGACCCATAGACTGATTAGACGACATGTGATTCGAACACCTCTTGCGATATATGCAGGAAGGATGGGTCATAATTTAATGCACCTAGTTTAGGGCTACGAGCCTCTGTTCCCCTGGGAATGGTATGCTTTGATGTTTATCATAGTTGTTTCCAAGAGGATGTTATGCGTAGTATTGTTTTATTTCATTAGGCCAAGAGGGCCAATCTATTGGCAAAGTCATGTTTTATTTCATTAGGCCAAGAGGGCCATTTCCCTGTCTAGTGCAGGTGCGTTTAATTGGGTTTTTGTTTTAAGTGTCGTGCTGGACAAGTTTTGTGATTCGTGGAATTTGGTGGAGCCCGGAGGAGCCTTTGCTGCGATGGAAGCTTCTTATGGCCAATCCAGGTGATACCTCTCCTTTACGAGTACCTTTCTTTCCTGTTGTATGTGTATTTGTACTTGTCGAGGGGATATATTTTTGTTGGGGACCGGCAACCAAGGCATGAAGTCCCAGGTTTAGGCTAAGTATGTTTGAGGGAGGTCGGAGTAGTCATTGCCTCCTGTAAAGACATTGTCATGCCTCGAAAGACCTGTTTTAGAAGGAAGTCCTAGTGGCCCTGTTCTGTTAGCCTGCTAGGCAGCCGTTCTAGGAGTTCTTGTTAGTAGTGAGGCAGTTAGAGAAGCCTGTTAGAAGATAATAATGATGATGCCAAGAAACCCTGAACATCCCAAAAGATGAATATAAATACAAAGGTGTGTAAAAAGGGGTTCTAACCCCTATCAAAGAAAAGAAAAGAACTGAAAATATATAAGCAGTTGATCATTGCCTTGCGAAGGCCTGGTAGGTTCCTGGGGACGAGTCAAACCCGGGGCCGATACCTTGTCTTCCTAGGGGTGGCTTCTTGCTGAAAATAATAACAAAACAAGGAAGGTTGGAGCGAAAATAAAAGTGAGCGTTAGAAAAGGATTAAGTGTCGCCTTGCGAGGGCTTGGTAGGTTCTTGGGTGCCGAGACCGGTCCTGAGGCCGATGCCCTGTTCTCCTTGGGTCACTACGCTCAGCTCCCTCCTTTTTACATGCCCAAGTATATTAATAAAATAAAAAGCCTAAA
This sequence comes from Lygodium microphyllum, assembly GCF_053477565.2. Lineage (NCBI taxonomy): Eukaryota > Viridiplantae > Streptophyta > Polypodiopsida > Schizaeales > Lygodiaceae > Lygodium > Lygodium microphyllum. Next base: position 82,546,650 of record NC_141150.1, on the reverse strand, counting down.
AGAAGAAATATACTGAAAGAAAATACTTCTTGATCAAGCTATAGGAGTCCTCGCCTTGTAGGAGCTCCTAGTTGTGTTGTCCTTAGTTGGTAAGTAGTTCAGACTACCATTTAGGGCAACCTCTTTGATCGATTTTTTGGTTTGGCTGTGTTGGAGCAGTTGGTTAGCGACTCACTTTGGATCTTCTATTAGATGATGCTAGGCCTACTCCTTGTGGATATCATGCCTTGGTTCTGTCAGGGGGTAGGGTGAGCATTGTGCTGAATTTTAATATATATTTCTTTTGTATCAGTTTGATGCTTCTTTGGTTGTCTATGTGCAGATATATTCGTGGATTCGACGGGCTGAGTCGCCCTATCCCATGGTCGCCAATGAGAGTAGAATTTTGGTGCCAGAAAGTGCTTAAAAATAGCTAAAAATTATGAATATCAAGGGAAAAATATGCAACGTCAAAGGCGGCAGCTCGATCTAGGACGATTTTAAGCGCCAAAGTGCTTTAAAGGTACCCGAGCAACACTTGTTGATTTTTCATAAATTTTTAGACAGTCGTGCGGGTTGACACGAGCTACTGGCCAATGCGGGATGCCAAGCCGGATGCCCAAGATTTTTCAGAGCTCGATTCCGAGTCCGGACGGGGAAATGGCCAAGAATTGGTCAAGATTTGAAAGGGTGGCCACAGCATGGACCAAAGGGGGGGTGCCCTTTGGGGGAATTTTAACCCCCCAACCAAAAAGCATGCAATATGAAGAATCGTGGGCATGAGAGAGATGGAAAAACGTGATCAACAGAAGGCGCCGAAAAATGTGCCATGGATGGAGAGAGGGCATCATGGCTGTTACAAACACCCTGCCTAATGGATTATGGGGCTTCATTCCCTTCTGTCTGTGGACTCTATCGCCTGTCTTCGCTCCTCCATTGATGGCCTGAATGCTGAGATAGAAATCTAGTATTTCTCTCTCCTCCCTCTCTCTCCTCTAAGGGGGAATTCATGTGGGAAGAGGAAGGAAGAAGAAATAATGATGGAGGCTTGTCCGGCATTGATCGGATTGCTTCCCGGGCTGGAAATGATGATTTGTGATCGTCATGAGCATGAAGTGCTGCTGATTTTCAGATTTGCAGCCATGGACATGAAACCCGAAACACGCAAATAAGCGGTAATTCAATCTTTTCAAAGGAAATTTGAGATTTCATGGCTTTTGATTGATAAAATATTGTCCATGTGGGCTAAAAATTGTTTATGTTGCTGTTTTCCATGAGTACTTGTTGATCATAATTAGAAAATCAGAAAACCATGCATCTTGTGACTCAAAACAATACATTAAAACATGTAAAATATGAAAAATCAAGGGAAAATGATGTTTTTGGGCATAAAAATGGAAGAATGAATATGAACACCAACTAAATTTTCATTTTTGTTGCAAGAAGGAACTAAGGGCCATAGCCCATAACCTATTTTGAATTTTCAGTAATAAAATAATGCAGAAAATAAGGAAAAATACAAGGAAAATAGAAAAAAATCACTAAAAATAGGGGAAAAATGCATTTTGGGTGCGGAAAATTAATGAAAATTAAGAACAATGTTGGTGAATGTTTGTGGGGATTGAAGCATGAGGATTTGCCTCAGTTCAACCCCACCTTCTTGTTCTAGTGTGTTTTTTCCGCTTTTTACACATAAAATGATGGCAAAATGCCCTATAAATCTATACAACAATGCAACATTTGATCGATGGGAGGGTAGAGTGGTTAAAATGTGTCTAAATGCGGAGTAAAATGATGAAAAGATTTTTGGTTTTTTGTTTGCATGCCATATAAGTCGGTGAATAATTATAAAATAAGAGCCTAGTAGCACGAGGATGTCCTCGGTGCTAGGTTCGTGCAACGCCGCATAAGAACGGTTGTTGAAAATCATTGAAAGGATGTTTTCCACATGTGCACAATATTGATTTTATAATTGTTTGAGCACTTGGCATCCACAATATGCATAAATCATGGAAATATTTAAAGGTATCAGAAATCCTGGATGCACAGCAATTGCTTTCATTAGGACCTTGATCCACACTGAGTGAGAGACAGGACACCCTAAGCCATAGGCTAGTCATGGGGTCTAGGGGAAAGAGACGTAAGGACAATGGTACATTCCTGTATACGATTAAATGGTACCTTGAGTGGATTTTGTGCGAAATGCTTATATGTTGAGCGATGCACCGAGGGGCCAATCCCCAAGGTGTAGGAGAGTCGCAGAGGGGTGGCGGCACTCAGCCGTTGGAGGACCCCCTATGTCTGTGCTTCATGCCATCAGGCAATGTGTAAGGGACTCCCTCTGACGAGTAGTGGGTGAGAGAAGAGTGGACTACAAACGACGTAATACAAACGCAAGATGTCTAGGAAGGCAATGTATGTGTCATCAATGCTCCTAGCCGCGAGGCCATGGGGTTGTTGAGCGCGTGAGATAGAGGTCCGGCTAGTGCACGAGCCAGTGCCGGCCCGTTCTAGGTTCCATCACCGAATTCTAAGAATAATAGACCCTGGTTTCACAAAGACTAGAATCCAGGGATGTTGAAAGCTCAATTTAAAAGGGCGCAAGGATAGAGTCAAGGCCAACAAAAGAATCCGAGGCTAAAATGCAATCAGTGACTTTGTCCCCGCTCAAAGAGACAACCAAATTTTGCAATGTTTTTACTGCAAGGAACCTGGGCACTTCAGAAGGAAATGTCCCAAACTTGGCAAAGATCGTCATCAAGGAAAATTCAGTAGCCAAGCCAAGGCTACTCGTGGTTGTGGTTGTGCAGCAATGGGAAGGGAAAAAACTTCCAATATCACCACTAAGGGAATCAACGAAAAAGAAGACCCATCTCCATGGAAGCTGAGATTGAGAGGGCATCAATTCATGCCGCTCTCCATAAAAAGAGCCCGAATTGCCAATTTTCAGTAATTCAAACACCCTCGGATTACCAAGGTAAGAAATTCAAAACCCTAGTTGACTATGGCAGCACTCATTCTTTCATTTCACCATCCTATGCAAGAAGGTTAAGGATAGCCACTATAAATGCACCTACTTTGCTCGTCGAACTAGAAAATGGGCAAGAAATCACTTGCACTAGACAAACTGCTAAGGTGGAATTTCTACTTAAAGACGAGCCCACATCTGTTAAGTTCAAGATAATGAATCTAGGAGTCCATGAGTGCCTACTTGGGATGGACTGGCTAGTTTCCAATAATGCTCACATCCACTGTGGGAAGGGCCAAGTCTCCTTTTGGAATCCTAAAGGTGAGCTAGTTACAACTCAAGGAGAAGTATGTAAACCAAAGATCCATCTAGCCAAGGCAATGTGAATAGCTCAAGGAATAAGGAAAGGATTACTTATCTATCTGATCAAACTAAACAAGCTGGAATAGGTAGAGGACTCCAATAAAGAACCATCATGGTTAAAAGAGTACGCGGATGTGTTCCTAGAAGAATTGACAGAATTACCACCGCCTAGGGAAGTGGATCATGAGATTAAGCTAATACCAAGTGTTGTACTAGTTGCAAAAAGACCCTACGAGATGTCCATTCCTGAAGCTATTGAGTTAAAAGAACAAGTCAAACAAATATTGGACCAAGGGTACATACACCCCAGCAATTTTCCTTGGGGGGCTCCAGTCTTGTTCCAGAAGAAGAAGGATGGTACACTTTGCCTTTGCATCGACTATAGAGGCATGAACCAAGTAACCATCAAGAATAAATATCCTATCCCAAGGATAGATGAGTTACTTGATCGATTGTAGGGAGCAAAGATCTTCTCAAAGATTGATTTGAGGTCAGGATACTACCAGATCCATGTCAAGGATGAGGATATTCCTAAGACAGCATTCAATACCAGATATGGTCATTTCAAATTCATAGTAATGTCTTTTGGATTGACTAATGCCACTACCACATTTAACATGCTAATGCAAGACATTTTTAGACCATATCTCAATGATTTTGTACTTGTCTTCTTTGATGACACCTTGGTTTATTCCAAGGAAAAGGAGGATCATGAGCCCCAAGTTCGCATTGTCCTTGAGACCATGAGGACACATAAGATCTATGCTAAGATGAAAAAGTGTGCCTTCCTCAAGAGACAAATCAAATAACTTGGATTTGTTGTGTTAGAAGAAGGAATCTCTATAGACTCTACAAAGGTTAAGGATATCCAAGAGTGGCCCCCACCAACCACTGTCAAAGAAGTTCGTAGTTTTCTTGGATTAACAGGTTGGTATAGGATCTTCATTAAGGACTATGCCTTAATCATAGCGCCCCTCACAAATCTACTAAAAAGTATGTTGTCATAGTGTGGACGCCCCACTGAACAATTGAGTTTTGATCAACTCAAGCATAACTTAGTGACAACACCAATTCTAAAACTCCCTGACTTGAGCAAGGAGTTTGAAGTTGTCACAGATGCTAGCTCACCTGCACTAAGCTATGTACTAATGCAAGAAGGTCATCCTATAGCATATTCTTTGAGGAAGCTAAAAACCCATGAAAAGAATTATGCTACTCATGACCTGGAACTACTAGTAGTTATTCATACTCTCAAACTTTGGCGACACTATTTTTTTGGCAACAAGTTCTCTTTGGTCACTGACCACAAGAGTCTTAAATGGATCTTCACCTAGACTGACCTCAATATGAGGCAACATGTTATAATATCTGAGATACACGCTTGACTTTATTATATACTTAATATATATATGGTGAATATTATGTTGATGTAGAGAGAGAACAGATGAGAGAAAAGAAAAATGTAGAGAGAGAGAGAAAGATAGAGAAATTGACAACACACTAGGGACTGGAAGATGGGCCAGTCTGCCCCCTTGTGGAATTATATTATTGACAAGGAGGAAGCTCATCCATTACACATAAACCAGTTCTTATTTGTAATGTGTCCCCCTGTCCACTTGTAGGACATGTCTTAGCAGCCATCGGAAAGTGAGTCTAGAAAGCGCCACCCAGCACTCCCAAGGAATATCACGGGGTTTGCGATCTAGGTCTTTCCGAGTCTGCCACGAAGCGGAAGCATTCCGGCTGTTCCCACTTAGGACCGACCTGAATCAAGGTTTTCCTAATAGTCAAGTTTCTAGGAGGTAGCTAGCGTCCGCGAACTACTTATGCAGAAACATCAGGGTCGAAGCGGATTTATACTACACTTGGTTCAAGGAGAATGGGAAACGAGAGGGATGCGAAGCTTGAACTTTTTTCCCGTAAGGCATAGTCCCATTCCGTTCCCCTAAAACATCATAAATTGGGACTCTAGTTTGAGAAAAGTTCCTGGCCAACTAGGACCACCGTTTCGTAGGACGGACCCAAGGTCACATCCATGCACTTTCCTCGGGTTGCTTTAGTTATCTAATTACCTACCACATTTAGTTTGACAAGCAAAAAGAGCTTCTTTAATTAACCAATTAATCACTAGTTCCTTCACGTAACTTAGGCACTGACATGGAAAAACAATGTCAAGCAAGTTCCTTTTCAACATTTGATCTTTATTTATCAATCTTTGGAATACATCATATAATCTGCCTGAAGGCTATTCCAGCAATCTTCATGGATCGCTATTCCAAGTTCCGCCCGTTGACTAGTATGTGGGCCTCGAGATCCCATCTCAAGTTATGTCGGTCTCTTGTGCAGGATCCAGAGGCAACGGATTTATGGCCAGAGCCTCCCTTGGCACCCAAGCGTCCTCCTACTCCAAGTAGCATCCACGGAGAGACCTCTTGCGGCGGGTTCGGTCCACATACCTGGCGTGGCTAACAACCCCCTTGGATAGAGTCAGGTAGACAGTCAAAGGTAACTGATGCTGCCTCTCCCTCCAGGCTTTCAACCTAAAGCATTAGTTATTTTTCCAGTATTAGTTCCTTGAGCAAAGAAGTACAAATAGTGCTCCTAAGTGTACAATCACGAGCATTCTAGTGGTCATTTGTATGGCCAACTACTAAGGTGTGAATCCTTCTCTCCGAATACATCCAGCATTCGATCTAGGATCAATCGCGACTTGGCAAGATCCCAAGGGTTTTGTAAGCTGAGTTGCTTGTTTACCCCTTTTCCTTGGGTTAGGGTTTATACCCTGTTAACCCAAATTGTCACTACTTTAGGTTTCTGTATATTATGGTCAATAAATCCTGGGCAGCCCCTTTGTCCTCACTTGATTGGTCAATTGCTTACTAGGCAATTCATAACTACCTTGGCTTGACAAATCAGTCTACAAGGAAGAGTGTTGAAGTAGGACAACTTCTCAATTCTTAGGAAATTTGACTTGTGATTAGAACTTGCCAAACTTGGTCTAAGAAGTAGCAATACTATTTTGTGATTTAGACACAAGATCGTACAGCGTTGCAGCTCGTAGAACGAGATAGGTGTCAGTATCTGACTTGTGGGATTATATCTTTCTTCATACGGTCTTCCTTGATCAAGAATACTATTGATCAAGATAAGGGCTTGGGAGTCCTCTTGACCCAACCCAACCCTAACCCTACTAGGCCGATAACGCTTTGGCCCTAGGGTTCCTAAATTCATACGGAAGTCTAGTATTTGGTCAATTGATCCTTAGGGTGAGAACCCTAGATCATTCTTGCATGGGCATTTAGATAACCTTAACATTCCGTGAATGTGGGTAGGACCTTTAAGATTGGAAATATTAGGTTGGCATCCTAAGTGCGATACTAGGGAGTTACACAATTACAAGCGATTTACCTAATTGATCTAATTGTCTTATGACAAGAGGTGATCTTTTCCTTAAAGATGCAAATACTTTCCCTAAAAGATGTAAATAACTGCAAGATGTAAGAGATGTATCATTCCATGCGAGTATGCAATTTCAAACCATAGACCTTCTACTTTTATGCAACTTATAGTGGTCTTTCTTTTCCTTGACCTATGCGATATTGATTGACATTTAGAGCTTATTCTTTAAAACCCTACATTTTATGCATCAAATTCAAGCTTTAATATGAAGATGCATCCTTTCCCAAATTCAAACTTTGATAAAAGAACTCCATGCATGAGCGAATGCCGCCATGAGTCCTTCATTGATTTAATTTGTCCTTGATCACTTAACCCAACCTAGAATGTAACTATCATCTCATGCAATTTGCAAGGTTCATAAATCCTTTCCATGCATTGCAACTACTTGGACATCATTTAATGGGCGTCTATAATTATCTTATACACGAGTCACAACTAGAAAAGTATTACATAAGTGCATTATGTGTTATTTACCCTGTCCTTTGCACGATGCAACAAAGATGCCTTTGCACAATATCGTCTTTTCACTTATGCATCATACGTTCAAAATTTCAACTACCCCTAACCACGGAAGTGCAAGCAATTGCAAATGATTGACATGCAACTAAATTTTGTAGATCAAATGAGTACATAAATTTCCCAATGCATTTAAATTTCCCTATAAGAATTAAAGACATGCTTAATGTATCCTTTCATGTGGGAATATTATCGAAACCTGGGCATTAAGAATCGGGGCGTTGCCCACTCGCGTACTCGGGGTGGAAGCCCTCATGTGCGCTCCTCTTGACTTTTGCTTCGGAGCCATTGATGCAGTAGCTTTTGACTCAGTGAACTTCCCCTCGGCTTTCTTACGTGTTTCGAAGTCACTCTGCCCGAGATTCTCCTCTTCCGCATAGGAAATGGGGCCTTGTAGTCATGATTTTGAAAAAACCGAGGAAGGCACGGGTGAACAGGGCCATGGAATCTTCAATAGAAGCTTCCAATAGAAGCACTCTGAACACAGACAGATGACGTGTGATAGATGATTGGAGAGGATGATGGACGATGACGATAATGATGATGATGATGATAATGATGATGATGATGATGATGATGATGAAGGCGATGGCGGTGTGGCGGCGACAGACAGCATGATGATGGTGGGCAGCTTCCACAGGCGTCGGGCAGCACAACATGGTCCTTCCCTCCCCTCAAGATTGGGAGGGTGGTTCATATAGCTTGAAGGGGGGGGGGTATCCAGACAACTGGCAATGCATGCTTCCCTTCGCCATAACACCTACTCCTCACATACTCATACTCCCTCTCCCCGCTAAGCAACGGCTGAAGGGGAGGGAGTTAGTACATAATTTTTTTTTTCAAATAATCCATTATCTTTTTGTCTCATGAAGGGGTGTTCTCGCAGAGGCCTACGATGGCTTGTGGTTTTCGAGCCACGGTTGCATATGCACTGCGCAGAAATGATATAGTAAATGCACGATGCTGGAGTACTTAGGCCAGTGTATCTTTATTGTGGGAGATTGCTTTGGGTTGCTATTTGCATGGGGTGTGCGGGGTCTAGGGTCGTTAATATTTTGTAGCGGAAATATTACATTCTCTCCCCCTTAGAAGAATCGAGATGTCCTCATCTCAAGAAAATCTGGGGGTATGGTTGGTTGAGAGTACTTTCATCCATCCAAGTGGCATCCTCTTTAGGATAATCTTTCCACTGGATGAGGTATTCTCTCAAGGTCCTGGATCTCAAATGCCTCTCCCTAACATCTAAGATCCTGTCAGGCCGTAGCTCAAGGACTCCTTGGCTTGGCATTACAACTTGTTGATGATCAAGTACGTGATTAGGGTTAGGCACATACTTTTTTAGTAGACTAATATGGAATACATTATGAACCTTTAGGTTTTTAGGGAGTTGAAGTCTGTAAGCATTGGGCCCTAGGCACTTGATAATCTTGTAGGGTCCACAATACCTTGGACTTAGCTTTTTGCATTCACCCAAGGATAGGGAACTCTTCTTTGGGCATACGTGAATGAAGACCATATCACCTTCAACGAAGGATCTGTCTTGATGTTTCAAGTCTGTGTAAGCCTTCTGTTTGTTCTTGGTGGCTTGGATGTCCTGTCTTATTGATTTGATTTGGTCATCCATGTCTTCCAGCATTTGCTTTGAAGCTTCAACCCTCAAGGTTGGATCCAAAAATCTTAAAGGAGTATGACAATCGTGCCCATACAATGCTTGAAAAGGGGTCATCTTAATGCTTTGTTGGTAGGAAGCATTGTAGGCAAACTCAACCAGTGGCAAATATTGAATCCACTTTTTGGGTTTGCGACAGCAGTGTGCCCTAAGCATATCTTCAATGACTTGGTTGACTCGTTCTGTTTGACCATCAGTTTGGGGATGGTAAGCTATACTGAAACAGAGTTGAGTCCCAATGGCCTTGAAGATAGCCCTCCAGAAGTGTGAGGTGAAGAGAGAGCCACGATCACTAATGATTCTTCTGGTATGGGTAACCCATACAGTTTAAATATTTCCTTGATGAATAACCTTGTGATGTCTGAGGCTTTATAGTTTGTCTTAACAGGGATAAGATGTGCAACCTTGGTGAGCATATCTATCACGACCATAATGGAGTTGTATCCTCCCTAAACTTGGGGCAGGCCAACAACAAAGTCCATACTAATGAATTCCCATTTCATTTGGGGAATGCCAAGTGGTTGCAATTTTCTTGGCATTTTGACATGTTCTGTCTTAATGCATTGACAAGACAAACATTGTGTGACATATTTGAGAATGTCACCTTTGAGCCTATCCCAGTAATAGCTCTTCCTGACTGCATTAAGGGTCTTGGCATAGCCAGGATGTCCTGAGAAAGGGGAGTCATGGGCTTCCCAAAGTATCTTCTGCTTGAGTGATTGGCTTGCCAGAATACATAATCTTGTCCTATAGTAGACAAGTCCACTATTGATAGAGAATTCTTGATACTTTGTTTGTAGATTCGAGTCTTGATCTTTGATGGGGATCTCCCTTAGCAATTTCTGATAGGTTGGGTCATGACATGCCTCTTCTCTAGCTAGCTCAAGAATTGGGTTGTTTGGCATGGATACCTTTGTAGCTAGAGATCTTGCTGTTGATGGATCTTGCAAAATCAGAGAATTCAAAAATGCCTTGAGACTCAGTGCATCGGCAACTACATTCTCCTTTCTAGGCCGATATTTGATTTCAAAGTCATATTCTTCTAGTACTTCAATCCATCGATGTTGCCTCATATTGAGCTCATTCTGGGTGAAAATCCATTTAAGACTTTTGTGATCCGTCACTAAGGTAAATTTGTTACCCAGCAAGTAGTGTCTCCAAAGTATGAGAGCATGGATGACAACCGACAGCTCCAGATCGTGGGTAGCATAGTTTCTTTCATGGCTCTTCAGTTTCCTTGAAGAGTATGCTACGGGATGACCTTCTTGCATGAGCACACATCCTAAGGCAAGTGCGCTAGCATTAGTTATCACTTCAAAATCCTTACTAAGATCAAGAAGTTTCAGGATGGGTGCTGATACCAAGCTTTGCTTTAGTTTGTCAAAGCTGGACTGTTTAGTAGATGACCGTACAATTGATACTTGCTTCTTTAGTAGATCAGTCAGAGGTGCTGCAATCAAAGCATAGTTTTTGATAAAGACCCTGTACCATCCTGTCAATCCAAGAAAACTACGTATTTTGACAGAAGTTGGTGTTGGCCACTCCAGAATGTCCGGATCTACTGAAATTCCTTCCGCTGATATAATGAATCCTAGATATTCAATCTGTTGCTTGAAAAATGCACACTTCTTCTTCTTGGCATAAAGCTTGTGTGCCCTCATTGTTTCAAGAACAATGCAAAGCTGGGGTTCATGATCTTCTTCCTGTTTGGAGTAAACTAGGGTATCGTCAAAGAAGAGGAGTACAAAGTCATCAAGATAGGGCCTAAAGATATCCTGCATTAGCTTGTTGAAGGTAGCAGGAGCATTTGTCAGCCCAAATGACATGACTTGGAATTCAAAGTGTCCATACCTTGTGCTGAATGCAGTCTTTGGGATATCTTCTTCCTTGATCCTTATCTGATAATATCTAGACCTCAATCTATCTTAGAGAAGATCTTCACACCTTGAAGATGGTCAAGAAGTTCATCTTCTGTGTGTGGTAGGCAGGTGGCAGATATCTCCCTCGCACAGCTTTTTTAAGCTTCTCCCAAGTAATTGACCCTTCTGAGATCCCTTGATCTCTGCACCATTGTTTCCACCAAAGTCTTGCTTCGCCGGTAACTTGGCGAGCATAGCTTGGTTAGCGGGTGCAGTATCTGCTGCCCCGAAGTAATCCTCCATGGATTCGATCCAGATCTTGGCATCAGTTTGGACGGTCCTTCCCTTACCATCGAATTAAGGTGGCTTTATTTGTTTGAGAAGGAACTTCTTCTCCTAAATTACATCTATACTTGGTGCAGGGGTCGAACTACGGATTTGCACTTGAGGTTGCACCTGTGCAATAAGAATCTTTACGTTAAAAACTTGCTAAAAGTTTCTCACATTACATTAATATGCCCAGCTTGGCTTTTAGCCAAGTGACCTAATCACTTAACTCCTTTACCAACACTTACAGCCAAGACAGATAGTGATAAAAATCTTATTCACTCATGTGGGCATAGCCCTTTCGAGTACATTTATTTTGGGAAGGTAGCTGATTGGCACATTAATCTGGGGAAAACAGGATTGTGTTTCATTCGGCTACAAGAACTGAGTAATAATATGGAGTGGGGTCATGAATTTTCAGGAATCGATAGGACATAGGAAGCTTGGGGTATCCCTTCCTTTGATACCTGTTCTTCTCATAACGTCCCAGCACCTTGATTCTGTCGGCAGGGATTATTCGAGTCACTTCCTCGTACACATACTTGTTCTGCTTGACCTTCCGACTATTGACATGTAGGGTTGCGTTTGCGTGAGCCTTGATAAAGACGAATAGCTTCACGATCTTTAAGTCCTTCATCCACTTGATTCTCTTCAAGTTGGTCCGAAGGTACACAAGTCAGTGGGCAGCTATGTAATAAATTCTTGATTCACTCGTCCATCTCCGTTCCACATACAGGGGTGAAGGATTGTAGATGCGGTCTAGAATATTCATCATGCCTAGCCTCCGTCAATAATCCGAAGCACACATTGCAGTCATAAACATAACCTGGAACACCAAGAACTTGTTCCATGTTTTGCGACTTTACAGGCCAGCATCCATAGATAAGTAAGGAAATGCTCTTAATGGCAACATTCTTAAAGTTTTTCCTTTCTTAAACATGGTTTAGGTTTTTCCATTATAATATTTGTTTGTCTTATAGATATCTATCCCTCTAATCTTGAGGAATGGCAACCAGTGGAATCTATTATTGATGTTATTGATGTTATACATGGTTCAATTGGAGAAGAAATGTATAGAGGCAGAAAGAAGACAGAGCTTGCAGAGAATGGAATATTCTTTTATGACCATTCTTATGTTATTCCTATGCGGCGTTGCCAATGGGGATCAATAAAACTCCTTCCTTTGCCAGATTTTTCAAGCTTTAAGTGGCCTTTGCCAAGTCTAGCTACTAGTGAGGGCTATAGATGTAAGATATTTTCTGAGATCCAGAAAGCACTAAAATCTAATATCTCAAGTAGGCTAAGCAAAGTTACTTTATTTATGCCTATTAATATATTTATTGATTTCTTCTCTAATATGGAGATAAGAATAACAAAAACCATGCTTTCAGTGAAGAGACTAACATATGATCATATCATACAATTTGTTGATGAAGGATGGGATACAAGGACAGAAGGAAAAATTATATGTAAGATAGATCAAGACTCTATAGCTTGCAAATATATGATTGCTACTCAAAATTTTATCCTTAGCTTTTACTATAGTCAATGGCATTTTGTTGGTAGTAGTCTAGTTGCTTTAGACCAGAATCTTAATGATTTCAACAAAGATCCTATAGTGGATCTTGATATTTGGTTCAACGAGGATATTATTGCAATCTTAAAGATCGGAAAATCATGTACGCTACATCAAGTGAGGATGGATTTACAAAATGAAGACATTGAACTACCATGCTCCTTTGTATTCCAACTTGACAAGAAACGAGTAAGTTTTCACATCATATTATATCTACTTAGATGTATATCAAGATCTCACTTTCTAACTAACAAACATTTGTAATTTATTTTTTGCAGATATAAAAAAGGAGAGAAAATAATATACACTGCAAGGACATTCAAGAAAAGATATCTTTACTATCAATATAAAATATATGTACAAATTTTGTAGCAGATGTCTATCTGCCATCTCTATGAGATATACAAGGGCTGAAGGGAAAATTTCTATATATGAAGGCTTACAAGGCGATATGGCAAAGCTTTTTTTTTTTTTGGAGAACTATCCTTTCTAGGAGTCCTTTTGCCTTTCTTTGTTGTCTTGGGGTATAGAAGGTGTTGAAGCTGTGGCTTCGCCTTCCGTGGTTATAGGCACTGCATCTCCTTCATGGTGCAAATCCCCACTAATGTCTATTGTTGGTTGTATACAATTGACCATTATATACTTCAAGAGCTTTGCTCTGACGTACCAAACATGCTCAGATGTATAGCAATCCTTCGAAAACTGTCACATATTTATAGAAAAAAGAGTTTTAGTTCATTATTGTTCTTACAATAGACTATATTTTTATCATCAATGGACTATTTGCAATTAATATCTATCTTAAAGCTTAGTATCTTTCATATTACCTTTACATGTTTATCATCATTAAGATAAACAAAGTTAACCATTCTTCTAGCATTTGCAATCACCCTCCAGCCACAAGAATGGCTATCATCCTGATGGGGACAGTGCAACCACCAACACAAAGTAAAATTATAAAGAGGAGGGATGGTAGTTCATAGAATAAACTCATGTTTCAATTATTTTAATGAATAACTTACCGCAACTTGTCTATATTGCATTGTTGCAAGCAAATCAGACGGCATAAGGGGTCTTTTCTCTAGCTCTTCAATTAATCTTTTGGCACCTCTATATATAAAATATGTTGAAATTTAGAGTACTTACAAAAAAAAGAATTGAAATATCAAGGACCCCTTGGATAATATAACTTACAATTTAGCATTTCCATGGCTTTCTTTCATAGAGTTGATTAAAAAACATTGCTTATCCACAAGGTCTATTGCAATCAAGCTCCAATGAGAACTAAAAGCAATCATATCTCAACAAATTAGTAGGATAAAATCTCAAAAACTCTAATAGAATATTGAATCACTTACTTTTCATTATATGGAATTATAAGGAGCTCCAAAGTATCGAAGTCAATCAGATTGAGCCAGTGCTCAATAAAACTTGTATCAAGCTCATTCCTCATAAAGAATGAGATAGATGGATTAAGAACCTCAATTTTTTGTTGTATATCCAAAGGAAACTCATGCATTATACACCTAGAAAAAGCATAGAAATAGTGAGTATAAACAAGAAAAATCTTATTGTTAAAAAAATATCAAAAAGTATAAGTAATTATGGATACCTTAGGCCAACAAGAATAATACTGTCAATTACTTCTCTTCTTTTATCCTTAAGAATCTAAACACATACAACATCAAAGGAGATAACCTCAGTTCTTTTGCCTAAGTCACCAGGTAAGAAACAAAACACATAGAATCCTTTTGGATTAGCTGCTTCAAGAAGGGTGGCTAGCTCATTTTCAAAGGACTCTAGTTGCTCTGTTTCCCTTTCTTCAACCCTTTGCCTCCTATACTCTCTCCATTTATTTGCCTGTTCCTCTTTAGCTTTCTTCTCTTTTTCATGTTGCCTTGTATCCCTCTCATGGGTGACATCCTCAACCCTGAGACCAGAATCATCTTTCTTTCTCCTAGCTGGGGGCACATTAAGGATATTAAATGTCTTCACATCAGTGAGGGGAATTGGCTTAAGAACCTTTGAAAATCTATATCTTAGCCTCCTAAGAATTACCATGTCTTTGTCCATGAGTGTGAGCCTATAAGCATGAGCAGCACAAATATAGGCATCTTGAAAAAACTCAACTAAAAAATCGTATGTGGCTTCTTGTATACAATTAAGAGCTGTTCTTGCCATTTGAAAGTATCCAAACTATATTTGTCACAAATTTCCCTGACAAGTATCTGAAAAGACAACTTTGGAATTGCCTTGTCAAGAGCCTTTACTGCCTTCCTAATCTCCCTTAGGCACCTGACATTTTAAGAAAACTTTCTCTTTGGCTTTGATTTTCTAGAGAGCTTCTGAGGCTTTGAAGACTGATGAATCTTTGATGTTTAATCCCTAGGATCAATCGTGTCCTTTCTTGCTGTTGCCTTAGTCCTAGCCATCTACCAAAAAAAGACATGTTACTTCTTCTCCAGCATGTCCAGCGAAACGCGAGTTTCAGACAAGAGGTATCCATGCTACATGTCATTTTCGTGTTTCAGCTGAATTTTTCTCAAGCGTGTCCAGTGAAACGCGAGTGTCAAGCAAGGCACCTCCTTGTAGCTGCTTCTTTTCGCGTTTCACCGGACTTGTTGTCCATTGTGTCCAGTGAAACGCGAATTTAAGACAGGAGGCCTCCTTGAAGCACATTCTTTTCGCGTTTCACCGGACAACTCATGAATAGCAAAAAAATCGAAAAAACCAAGAAAAATGAGCTTTGATCTAAGGAAAGCTTTTAAAATTACATAAAATATCCACAGAATTAGAGAAGAAGTTTGAAGATTTCCTTAAATCTCCACAACATTAAGGAATGCTCCAACTATGGAAAAAATTCTTTTGTAGTGCTGATAAGCTCATTATAACATAAAGGATTAAGGAAAAGTATCAAAAGAATGCATTGAATGGAGCCTGTTATTGAAAAGCAAGATGCAGAAGACCATACCTTCTTTTTAGCTTATTCTTCACAATCTTAGCCTAATGATGAGAATATGCTCGAAGGTTTCCTTTGTTGGGGAAGCAGTGAAATGCTTGGAGATTAGAAGGAACACCAAAGGTAAAGGCGGAGTAGCAATGTTTTCTGCTTGCTGGAAATGCATTGAAAGGCGAAGGTGGTGAATTTGCATGGACTCAATGTTCTTGGCAAAGTGTTAATAACACACGTGTGACGTATTCTCGCTTACCGGAAATTTTTTATCTATGGTACAAGCATTACTTGGAAAAGTGTTATGTAACACACGTGTGACGTATTTTCAAAAAAAGAGAGTGCGCGCGTCTTCTGAGGAGTTTGATACGGTGTGTTAAGTGAGACACGTGTGCACGTATTCTGAGGCATTTCGTGCATGCAAAAATATTGGAAATTTCATCCAAATTTGTGGTCCCATTTATTTTTCCATCATTACACAAACTTTTTCATTGGAACTATCACCACATGCTTAACGGTCAATATAAAAGCATTTCGAAGCCATTTCTCTGACATTGTCCTGATTTCTTCCGAAATCTCGTCTCGACTTCCCTTCAAGGTCCTTGCTTCTTGTGTGGAGAGCAGTTCAACAATCTTTGATAGGTAACAATTTTTTTTAATTACAAGTATTTTAACAAAATAAATTTGATTAATATAGAAAGAATTTTTAATAACACTTGAATAATTACAGATGTTATGCATTTTGTATCTTTTAAAAGCAACATAGCTTTTCCAGAAAGGATTTTATCATAAATTTCTGTGTTTCCATAGAATTAATTTATAGTTCATGTTTCTCTTCTTGATTTGCATCTTTTGACCAGTGAAACGCGAAATAATGTCCCTGTTAGTGATATTTTGCTAAGTATCGCGTTTCACCGGTGAGATATTGAAATAATTTTCGTCTTCAAGGTAGTGTCCGATGAAACGCGATTTCTTCACAGGCATTTGCCTTGGACACTATAATTTTCGCGTTTCACCGGTCAACTAAAAAAAGTTCTCCTTTTTTGATTTTTTTGTCTTGAAAAATGCAATTTTGGGGCCTCTTTCCATGGTTCCATCTTGTTTATTTGGATATTGTTTCTATTCTTTTTTGTTTTCAGGGATAAATCTTTTCCTGGTCAAGATGACAAAGAGGAAGCTATCTCTGGAAGGAATGGATGAGGAGGAGATAATTGAGACATCTGATGATAGGCTCTTTGATTTCTTACACACCACTGGAAATTCTTCCAAGTTTGGCTATATCAGGGAAATTTTCAATGTTTTTTTTATTTGAAGGAGTTATTGGAGGATCTTGAAGATAAACTTAAGGAGTACAGATGTTTTTATGATAGACATGTGCAAGGTTTGGAAGTCAATGGATTTGTTCATTATAGTGATGTCATGGGAGCCACCAGTACATCCAGGTCAACTTTGCTAGGCAGGTTCAACCTCATTGATGAGGAATTTAGAAAGAAAGAAACATGTTGCCCTTTCCACAGGTATCAACACCAATGCCTTCTGATCCACAAGGACGTTGGATTTATTGTGTATCTTCAGTACATGGAAAATTCTTCTCCAGATATAGACCAACAGGGAAAGCTAGAGGATATTGCAAGTATGGATAAGGAGGTCGAAGAGAAGGAGGAGATGTTCCAAGAAGATGTTGAGAATCAACTTGTCCAAGGTTTTGATGTAGGTTTGTTCAAGAGTGACAATATCACAATGGTGGAAGAAAAGGAGATTGAGCTAAGTGCACAGGTTGATGAAGAAGGTCCTCTTGCATGTGTTCCAACATTTCCCACTTATCTTATCAACAAGAAGAGATATGTGTTGCTAAATGATATTCAACATCTTTTTGATCTTAGAGAAGATTATTGCTTAGCAATCCTTGCAGGTTGGGGCAAAAATGACATGAATTTTATAGCTTATGAACAAGGACCACTAGCAAGTCTTGATGTTGAGGGAGAGAATTTCCAAGATAGCTCTATAGCCTTACATACATGTATTAATCAGATCATAGAATACGAAAAGTGGGGGCTACCTACAGAAGAAGAGTTCTTGCAGGTCCAGAAGAAACTTCATATTGATGATGTAGGGTATGAAGAGAGATTGAAGTCTCCATCACATGAGAAGCCCAAGAGTTCAATAAATCTTTATGAAGATAGTCTTCTTGAAGAAGACAAACACCCTAAGGTATGAAATATAATTCGAAGTTACCCATTGAGTTTATGTTAGACATTTTTATGCATTATAGATAAATATCTTATATCTTGTACTGTTGTGGTTTGTTCTGTAGATTGAGATTGAAGATTTGGACAACTTTCTTGGAAGGTCCAAGGGCTCTAGGCCAATAAAGCTTGGAAAAAATCAAAGCCTTGGCCATTATATTGGAAACTTAAACAATCAAACAATTGTAATATATCATAGTAGATTGTCAAGCTCTCCAAGTCTACCAATGATGGCTTTGAGAGCTATCTCAAAGGTAATTGGATGTCAAGTTTTCAGCAGAGGTTTGGACAAGATCATTTTAGTGGAGAAGGAAGAAGCCATAAGAGTTTTTGGCTTCATGCCTGGATACAATGGATCTAGAGCTGGATATTTTGGAGTTCTTGGCTCCTATTTGCTCTCTTATGTAGGAGATAGTAAGAATTTGAAGCTTCTTCCAGGCTATCGAAAACAAGAGTTTTTGAAATACAGAGGTCTTATTGAGTGGGATGAAACAAAAGATTCCTCTAGAGGCCATGTCAAGCTACCTGAAACCAAGGACTCCTCTGAAGGCCGTGTTGAGGTGCCTGAAACTAAGGACTCTTTTGCAACACAATCAGACTAGAAGATGCCAAAGATTAAGGATTTCTTGAAACCCATATTTTCCCAACTCTTTGTTTGGTTTGTAACCATTCTGTAAATCTTTGCTTTGCGCAAGAATTTAAATATCTATCTTTTCTTCTTTGTGTAACAATTTGTATAGTCCTTGCTAAAGATGATGTATTGCTTGATGTGGTTGTATCTTTAAGCTTGAATTTATGCCAAATTTGTCGATAGAACCATTGAAAGACCTCTAATAAACTGTTGGCTTTGTGTCTTCCACCTCCATGTCTTGTGCGTCTGAAATATTTTGTTCTTGCTTGCTAATGTGATTTTTCCATACCTTGGGTTGACCAGATAGATAGAGATCCATATTGTTTAATAAACTATGGAGCATGGTTGTATAGAATATGCTGCATAGTCAACAAATAAAGAAAGTTAATAAAAAACATTATATGAGTTCGACAATGAAGAAACAAACATATACAAATTTCTTACCATATAGTGAGTAAAGTGTTGATTACCCCAAGCTTCTGTCATCGCCTTTTTGAAAAGGTTCAATTAGTTTTTAAAGTCTTTGAGATCATCATCATTCCATTCAGTCTTATCATAATAAAAAAAACACTTTGTCTAGTGTTTCCCAAACTTTAGCTTTTCTATTTCGAGCTTGTCCATTATCAGTGTGATCCTTAACTGCATTATGTAGGGATTTCCACTGATTAAATTTAATAGTTGAGCCACCATTTCTCGAGTTTATCTTGCCAAGTCTCCCATGAAAGCCTAGAAACCTTCTAGCCTTCACTCCACCAATAGATGGTTTTTTTGGGACACAATTACCATCCTTAGACTTTTGAAGATCTGGTTCAATAACAACATTGCCACCATGCAAACCAATTGCAGAGAGAACTTTTTCAACCTTTGTTATAGCATCTGTTCTAGTTGATAATGGCTTCAGTTTCCATGCAAATCCTATATAGAGATGAACAAGCTTTTCAATTATCCTACAAAGTGCATGAAGTGTACAAATATGGGCATTCGCTAAAGGAATGTCCAAGTCTGGTTTAAACTGTGGATCTTTATTGTGCCTAGAGGGAGCTCTATTCCAATTGCTTGAGTTTAACTCTGCAACTGGTGACATGCACTATAAGTAAGGAGATCTCGAGTTAGCTCCCTTTGATACATTATACATACATTTGAGTGTCTTTAGGTCACCAGCTATGTGCCACTCAATCCTGTAGTTTCCAAATCCTTCAACAAATAGCTCTTCTCCTGCTTATTGCCTTTGAATAACATTAGGTATTGATGTTTGATGAAAAACCCAATATAGTATATCAAAATTCTCTGTATCTACCTCAAATGCTCCTAGCCACCAGATGTTTTATTCAGATTGAACACTAAATGATGTTGAGTGATTGCAATGACCTGACGAAAGTGCTCTATTCATCAAGGTGATAGAGATTCTCTTCAATTTTTTACATTTCAGAATCTCACTTTCATCAAGTTTAATCACAAATCTAGCCACTCCCTGTGCCTTTGCTACTGACAAGTCATAAAATTTGATCATTAAGCATTGTAGGGTGGGCAAGTCAAGGAAAATATTGTTACATTCATTGAATGTAACCTCCTTTTTCTTGCCCTTGAAGCTAGCCTTGATATGAAAAGGCTCACCTAGAATCTCCATCACTTTGTTATTAACTCTCTGTCTGATAGTCCTAACCACAAATGGCTTCGGAAGTATGCAATTGCGTACCTGTCCTTGCTTCATATTTGATTGTAAAAGCTGGAAAAGTTGCATATAAGCATCTCGACTGATACCAATACTATCCAGTGTCTTCTGTACTAACTCAGAATCCAAAGAATGATCCTTTACAAATGACTCCAAGCATTGTTTCTTTGCCTTTTTAAATTTCTTCTTCTCCAAAATATCCTTTAAAACTACTAAAGGAAGAAGATGATAATAAAACTGAGCTGCTTTTAAAGAATCTCTTTCACTTGCATTTGGTTGTAGAAGAGATCTAAGAAAAATTAACATCACAAATCAATGCAAGTAGTTTAAATAAAGCCATATTTAAGATTTTTCAAGTGAAAAAAAAATACATTGCTGCTTGGATTCTTTTACCATAGACTCCTCCTCCTCATTTGAGATTCTCAATATTTTTAAGAGCTCTTTGTCAATTTCGAAGGCCTAATAAAGTTTGCTTTCGTTGATAAGCTTTGATACACTTTTCCAATGAATGAATTTTTTATTGACAATCCTCTAGCTTCTGCAACAACTCTATATTGTGTTTCATCAAAAGATGATTCTCTAGTCCAATGATATCCTTTTCTGCAACAAGATTAAGTGTATAACCTAAAAATCCATTGTAGCCATCACCAATAAACCTCATTAATGATGAGCTATTATAGAAAGGAGGAGTGCTATTTCTGCTAGGATCTTTGGGATATAGCTTTCCATTTAACCAAAGATCAATATTCTGCTTTCCTTCAAACCTCAGTATATGTTTCATAGACTCTGTAACCGTGATAGATTTTGTTCTCTTTCTTATTGGTTCATACTCACTGTCCAACTCAATATGAAGATGATAGAGAGGTCTTTTATGAGAGCTACAGAGATCATTAGATGATTGATCCATAGCTGAGTTACAGAGATCATTGGGTGATTGATCCATAGCTAAGGATATGATTAGAAGCAAGAACGAAAACAAAGAAGAGACTACTAAGGAGGAGAAAAAAAGAAGAGAGAAACGATGGAGGGAGGCAATCGAGTATCCACCAAAATTCAAATTGAATATTACTTTTCACTTTAATGAGGAGAGGTAAGATCTTCATTATGACAACCTTGCCAACTTTATGGCGACCTAGATTTCTAGGTTCGATGTGATCACGAGAATATCACGACAATGACTTATGCATTTCGAGACCTCAAAACTCCCCTAATGTATTGTTTGTGCTTGTAAATCTAGGATCATTGTCTGTGAAAGGATTGTATGACCCCAGCTCACAAAAGAAACTGGAATAATGAATCAGGCTAAATTCATGGAGGGCGCCCCAAACCACCCCCAGCGGGCCGCCAACCCTATCCAAGGGGTTTCGAAATAACCGTGACGGGAACATGGACTGAACCCACCACAAGAGGTGTCTCCGTGGATTAGTTTGAATGTGGGAGGACACTTGGATGCTAGGGGGGCTCTTGCTATAAATTCCCTACCTTCGGGTCCTACTCAAACGATCTACGTGACTCGAGATGGATTCTTGAGGCCCTATTACTAGTGCAAGGGTGGAAACTTGGAGAAAATAAGATGCTTCCTCATGGATTGTGAAAATCGTCCTCTTTGGATATGACTTGTATCTCAGTTCAAATGCTAATATAAAATTTACTTCCAAGGAACCTATCTGAACTGTTTTCGTGTCAATGCATAAAATTACTAAAGGAACATGTGGCTAGTGGGTCTATTAAGGAAGGTGCTTGCACGTGTTACCACTAATGTGTCCTCAGGTAAGTAGAAAACTAAAGATACTAAGGGAAGCGGATGGACAGAACCCTCGATGGGGTCTATCCTATGGCAGGGTGGTCCTAGAGGACTAGGAGGCTTATCACAAGGTTTCTGACCTTTCGAAATTGTTAGGTTAGAACCTCGATTCATACCATTTTAGGGGACCATGCCCTACGGGCAGAGAGGTTGAGCAACACATCCCTCTCTTTTCCCATTCTCTTTGAACCAAGTGCGGCATGATTTTGTTTCAGCTTGGGTATCTCTGTATAAAGTAGGATGTTTAGGACCCGATTCTAGAATGCTGTCAGGAGACCTTGACCACTAGGAACCCAAATTTGGGTCGGCGATCCCATTGGGTTCGATCACAAATATTTCGACAAACTCGGGAAACCCTAGGCGACAAATCCCATAACATTCCATGGGAGTGCCGGGTGGCGTTGCTTAGATTCATCTCTTAATGGACCGCTAAAAACGTGCCTGGACATAGGCACGCACGTTACAATTGTTGAGCATCAAAATACCAAGATTGAGAAGTTAAAAGAATAGTTAACTCAGTCATGCTCCATTCCTCTAAGTCCTAATATACCATTAGTATCTTCTTTGTCAACTATGGACTTGGCTACTCTCCAGCATAATCCAACCTTGTGTCCTTTATTCCAAGCTAAGTTGGAAAGGTTTCAATCTAGAATGGACCTTTTTTGGTATTGTTTTGAGAAGTTTATGAAATACATCTCACCAGATCATTCTTTCTTTGTGCACTATCAACAACAAAAGTTGGTCTTTTATATGAAGCTGTCTATTATGGATTTTCATCCTCCAGAGGATGGATGCAGTGGTGCTTGATCCTCAGATCTCCTAGTAGAAGTTTTCCAAATGATCTTTGTAGATTTAGTTATACTTGATACCATGCTGATGTCTTACATGTATCTTAGAGGTGATTTTGTAATTCCAAACAATAAGGATATGTATTGGTATGTGGGGGACATTATTTGGCAAGCTATTCTTTATGTTTGACATTTGGAGTTGCAGATGGATGAGATTTTTCAAGCCTATTCTTCCAAAGTGGATGCATGTCTTGAAGTTTCTTGGCATTCTGTGATAGAGTATATTGTATTAAATTAGAGACAATTGAAAGCCCCTATATGTTTACAAAATACTAACTAACTAAGGGAGGATCTTTAAGCCCATTTTCTAAAAAATCCCCTTTTGATACCTCCTTCTTTGAAGCTTACAATCGCCAATCTATTTTAGGTCCATCAATGCCTTCTCTTACTTATTATCAAATAGATGTCCCATAGATTTAATTCTTATTTATCCATAAACATCATATTGGGGAATATGGGAATTTCCCATAAGTTTGGGACACATGGTCAAATCTTTGGATTTTTCATAACTTGAACACTATAACTCCAAATCGAGCGCTCTATAGCTCAATAGATTGCATTTTTCAAGCGCTTTCCAATGATAGGTCACATCATATGGTTTTGAGAAACTTATGGGTATATTATCCGGATGCCACCTTTTTAGTATTCAAAAAATGGGAATTGGGAGATTTTCAAGAAGAAAAGATGGCTCCCCATGTTATTTTTGCTCTTATTTTTTAACCGCAAGGTGCTCCCCAAATTCCTATCCTTACTTATTGCCCATTAATTGTGGATTATCTTTTCTTCTTGTTCCGTGTTCTCCACTATCCACCACACTCCTTTCCACTTTTCTAGTGTATTTAGTTTTGATATGCAAATACAGAGACAAAGAGGGTGGAGCCAAACTGATCCCTTGACAAGACCTTAGATCAATCAGCTTGTGACTCCAAGGGATTGGTAGACTCCTATACAAACTTATCAGACTTATTTACAATTTTCCTAGATCTATCATCAATCTATTGATCCTTTAATTAGATTAACTGCTCCATTTTCTCGGTACTTAGCATATGTGCATCGTCATTCTCATAATGATTAGAAGCCAGTACCAAAGGTGTGTATTAATGCTAATGTGTGGATGTTGATCCCCGTCAATTGGATATCTTGTATTTCCATGCTCTGTCTTTTGACATATATCTTGTCTTTGTGGAAAGGATGTGTTTTTTGCAATTCTTTCAAAATCTTTCCAATATATTTGTAGATGAATCCCTTTCCATGGATAAGTTTCAAAATCATGAGGCCTTTAAAAGTGAACAACTTCATTGATGGTTTCCTTTTGTATGTAATTGGTGGTGGAGCTTTAATGGAAATCTCTTTTCATTCTCCCTTATTGGGGTGTCATTTAGATTTCTCTATGATATGTGTTTGTGTGTGGATGTGTTTGATTTGTGTCCATCTAGAGATATGGTTTGAAAAAACTAAAAATATTTAAAGATGATGATTTCTTGATATGGCTAAAGTTTTTAAGACTTTAAATGGAATGAAAGAACCTCTTATATCATTTACTAATTTTTTTGCTTGTAAGCTAAGAATTGGTTCATGATTCCAGATGTTTTCATTTTGTCAATCTTTTTTATAGATCTAGGTTATTTTGGAGATTGATGGAGTTGAAGTTGTTTTGTGGACCTTGATTGATTAACATTCGAGAAAGAAGTGTTGATTTAGTTTTTAGGCTTAGTATTCTTCCTTTTTTCAAGGTTGCGAGGATGCTCCTTTATTAAGTGTGGGGATATATTGAGAGCGAAATTTACTTATTTTTTTGAGTTGATTTTTATTATTTTTGTGACTTGAATGGTTGATTTTGTGATGGATTGATTGATTTTGGATGTGTTGCAAGTGTTTTGGAGTGTTTTGGAATGGGTATAAGGTTTGAGAAGCTCATGATGATTTTTGCTTGAGATATGATGTTCTGATAGGTTTTGTAATGTGCCTATTTGGTTCTGATAGGGTCTATTTTGCTTGTGTTTTGGTCTCTTTTCCTTTTGTTTGTGAGATCAAGATTGTGAATGAGTATTTTAAGGAATTATTGAGAGTGTGTTAGAATTTTTTTGATGGTTTGAAGTGGTTTTGTTTTGGGCTATATGGGTTTTATGCCTTTTGTTGACCTTCTGTAGTGTTTTGTATCTAGTCTGTAAGACTCTGTTTTCTTATGTATGTGTTTTGATGGATGGATTTTTAGCTTGGGAAATATTTTAAACTCTTGGAAGATAAATAATACAAGCTTGAAATAGCTCAAAGAAGAAGGAGTAGTTGAAGGAGACTTCAAGTAAAGACTAAAGTGACAATGACACTGATTAGCTCTCAAGGGACACTATAGTGGCTTTGGTAACTCTTCATATCAGGCATACTTCTTGAGAGAGGTATCCATGACTAAGAGAGGACTATTGAGAGTTATTATTTGTTACTCCAATGTACTATTGAGAGAGAGCATATGAGAGAGAGAGAGAGAGCGTATGAGAGATAGCCAATTTTCTATAAGAAACATTGTATATATGAGAGAGATTGAGAGAAAGACTATGAAGACTATGAACATGATCAAATATGAATACTATGTGATGAATTCCATTCAAAGTTGATCTTTTCTTTGTGTCATTTAGGTTCATTGATGGTTTCTATGAAGAATATAAGAAAATGTTAAAGTTTGGTTGTGATAAATCTGTGGGAAATTTGCTATATGATGCTACCTAAACATTTGTGAAGATTGGTGTTCTTTTTCCTCTTGTGGTTGATTAAAGTGTGAAGAACATGCTTGGTGGTGTGACAAGATAGATTTCTTGTATTAGATTTCCCATCTTCTAGTAGGGGTGTTCCTCTTGGGGCTCCACACTACTCTAGGTGTCATTGGGCACGAGTAACTACTACTGAAGCAGTAGTGAAGATTGAATCCCTTGTGTTGCATTAATTGATCATGGATGTAAGATTAATATTATGGTTCATAATGTATATGAAAGCGAGAAGTGGCATGTAGATGTTGATCATGGATGGAAAATGAAAACATCCAATGATACTATAGATGAGCTTTATGTTGCATGTCCAAACATGAGGGTACCCATAGGGGATGAATCAGATAATCATAATTTCTTTATACATGATTCCTAGTCCTATTTGATCATATTGGGGTAGCCATATATTATCGAGGCAAGGATGGAAACTAAAGTGATGGACGATGGGTCCACCTATGCTTGAATTAGGAGCAAGGACAAAATGAGAGTATTGTTATTTATGAGTGCTTGCGAGATTACCAGTTACATGCTAAGGAGTTGGATTACTTGTTATATGCTAAGGAGCTAGATTTTTACTAGGTATCACTCTCTTGTGGGATGATGGTGGTACAAGGGGCCAGGAAAAGCTCTGGTCTCTTGGTAGCATTGCTTTTTCTTCAAACTTTGTTGGGTTTTCAATAGATAGGTTTGCTTCTTTTTAGAGAGTTATAGAGTTTCCTAGAGTTGCTAGACAATATATATGTAAGAACAAGAAGGAGTTCAAAAAAGCAAGCATACTCCATGATGATGAGTATATAGACGGTATGTATGATGGTTTGACTTGTGCAAATATTGTGATAAAGATTAATTTGCTGAAAATTAAGAAAGTGAGTAGTTTTAGTATTGTACTAGTGCATTCCCTAGACATGTACCTTGAGATTGCTAATTTTATGCAGCAGAGTCAAAGGCTAAGGAATCTCAACAAATAGAGTTGACTGCTGAAGTATTTCAACAAAGAGAGGATATGGCTAATCATTTTTAGCCATCAGAGTTCTTAAGGGTGTATATTGTTGATTTTGTTCCACAAAGGGAGTGTAGGATTATTTTTATGTAGGTCCAAAGAGTAGCGGGCACCTTATTTTTAGTCATCAATAGAGTTGAGTGCTATGCATGTGCAACAAGAGTTGAGTTTTTCAAATCAGTAGAGAAAGGCCAAGGTTGATACTAAGTAAAAGACTATGGACAAGAAGGTGAAGGTGATTGTAGGATGACTTTGATCTAATAGTGATTTGCAGGTAAAGAGGGATGCTAAGTAGTCAAATTTAAGAGACTCCAAGAACATTGGCCATATGATTTCAGCAAAGACAATCTATCTAGGTGGATTACAGTATATGGCCCATCTAGAAGATATGTAGGTTTACAGGGTGGATGTCACTATAGGTTCAATCAAGTTAAAGCAAGGAAAAGACATCCATACAATTATTTTGAATATGTATTTATAAGGTACTTAAATAAGATCTTTACAAGATTTTTGAGTAAAATTGATCCATCAAAATATTTTGAATGTCCATTATTAAGTTCTAATAACTAAGTTAGAAGTTTGGATGGATTAAAATACATGTAATGACTTATCTTTTGTGGTACAAGTCGTCCAAACCCAAAAATGAAAAAAAGTGATGCATTTTACAAAAAGATGAATTTTTAGCTATTTTGAGATTTTTGCTATTATGATTTATCTTGTAGATAAGAGTTTTTTTTATCATTGTGTACTTGGATGACCATATTCAAAGTTCTATGACAAAGTGATGGTCAAAATAAGTAGCAACTAGACTTAGGGGCCTGCACAAAAGCAAAAATAGGGAAAAGCACAACACAAGACATAAAAGGCAAAAGCTTATGCTTTTGGCATGAAAAGCAAGGCAATGAGTTTCTATATAAGAGGAATAGTTTGATGTATAAAGACTAGGGAAAAATAATAAAAAGTTTGAATCAAAGATTTGATCATGATAAGAGTGTTCAATAGAATTGAGTTGCCTCTTGCCTAGAGAGGTGACTCTCATTGTAAATCAAATTATTGAGATGGTTTATTCTTTTACTTTGTATAACATTTTCTCATAATATAAAGAGTTTCTTGGCATTATTTTGATTGCATCTTTCCTATCTCTTGAGCTAATCCCTTGTGGATTGTGGCTAAACACACTACCCCCCAATATTGTTATGTGGAGGTAAGAAATAAGTCTAATGGCATTGTATAAATAGGGGTTCAAAAGGAGTCAAAGTGAAAAAAATAGACAAAAGGAAAAATGAGAGCTTTTATAATGTTGAAAGGAGCATTCAAACACTAGTAATGTGAGTGAATATATGATAGACGTGTGGCAATGATACTTGAGATAGAAAGTGACCATTGGAAATTTGAGTTTAAATTTTGAAAATCATGACTAGACTAGGTCCAATGGAAGGTCAAAATGTGGTAGTGGTACCAAAAATCCTACCGTTAGTGTGAAAGTTGAAAACCCTAATTTCTCAACTAATAGAAGCTTGCCAAGTTGGGGCTCTAGATATGTAAGGCCAAATTTATCCAGTGTTCTTGAGACACTCAATATGGTAAAATTGTACAGATCTAGAAGCTTCCAAACCTTGTTTTTCACTATGTATTAGCAACATATTCTTGCACACACTATCCTACAATCTTTCCCAGTTTCTTCTAATGTCCTCTTTCTTGTATGATGAGATATGTGCAACTTGAAAATTTACTATTTTTCTCTATTGCACTGTATTGGTAATATGTTGAGAATCCTTTTGGAGCATTGGCATGGTGGTATATGCAGACATAGTGTGAAAAACTCTAGAGTGCATCGTCATCTAGCTTTCTAATTAATCTAGAGAGTCAATGACATATTATTCATTAGTGTCAATGTCCATAGTATGGATGGTTCAAAAATACAAGATTTTTGGACAATTTGAGCCTATTTTTGATATTATTTCTTGCAAATATCCTAAAAAGCGGTAAAAAACTTCTAGAATAGGGTGACATGTAAAAAAGCAAGGATCCAATTTCGGAGATCTCATGAAAAAATAAGGGACTTTCAAAATCGCGCGGTATGCAATCGCAGTTTATAGGCAACAAACAACACTCCAAAGAACAGGGGGAAGAAGGAGTGATTTGGAAGAATTCTAACCAAGTGTCCTAGGGTTTTACCCCCCTTTTGGAGCCGATAGAACCATCAAATTTGTGGTCTGAGAAGCAAAGAAGAAGTTAATATTTGGTGTGTGTTTTTGCTTTACCAAGGAGCTCTAGGAGATTTAATGCTTGGAGATTGCTTCTGAGTAGTCCTAGACAAGGATTTTGTTTATCCTCTCAGGTTCTATCAATACATAGTGCTTTGATTCATTGAGCTTTGTATTTATCTTGTGTACCTCTTCTCTATTCTTTTTGTTCTCTTCTATCTCCTATTCTCTACTTTCTTCTCTCTCTGGTGGATACAACCTGTCAACGAAAACCCCTCTGACAGCGTGTGATGGGATGTAATATAGGTCTTTTGGAGATCCACTTATGGCCAAATGGCACCATGTCAGTAATCTTATTTCACTTGTTCATTAATAATCCTTTCCCTCCTACTAACTAATATGTGACCAATCGGCTAACTACTAGGTGACTACTTCACTTATTGGTGAGTACTAGGCAACTACTTAGCTATTGTTCTCTAGGTGATCAGTTGTTCTTCTAATACAACATGAGGAATTTTTTTTGAAATTTACTTGACTATTATTATCCCTGTGGGAGCTTTCGCTCAACCGCCAAGACCCACGGACCGCTTATTGTTTCAAGCGTTCCAAGCGAGTTCTAATGGCTATCTCTCACCTAGCCGATGCCCGTCGATCCTACAAGTGTAGTGAGCTTACCTTGATGCTCGACCGAGTACCCTCCTCCCT
Source organism: Lygodium microphyllum (assembly GCF_053477565.2). Classification (NCBI taxonomy): domain Eukaryota; kingdom Viridiplantae; phylum Streptophyta; class Polypodiopsida; order Schizaeales; family Lygodiaceae; genus Lygodium; species Lygodium microphyllum. The sequence continues at coordinate 82,517,112 of NC_141150.1, read as the reverse complement.
CTTGCATTCCGGTAGCTCCATAATCCTAGATGCTAGCTCAAGCATTTTCAAGCCTCCTCCATCTCCAAGCTCCATCCTCCATAGCCGCGCGCGCAAGAGGAGAGAAGAGAAGAGAAGGGAAGAAGAGGAGAGGAGATGGTGAAGAGCTTCACCCTCTTGATCCCTCACTCCCACACACACTCACTCCCTCACACTCTCACACTCCCTCTCTCAAGAGCACACACAAGCAAGAAAGAGAGAAGAAGAGAGGAAGAAGAAGACTCCTTTTGCCACACACCAAAAGAATGAGCTCCTCATTCACTTTTCAACTTTATATACAAAACCCTAAATCCCTTTTGGGTGGTCATCCCCTTTTCCCCTTTTTACATGGCCGGCCATAGCCTAGGCCCTTTTTTCCATTGTCCTTCTATCTTCCTAGCTTCCTTTTCACCGCCCATCTACATTTACAAATTGCACGGGTGAGAGCCCGGCGCTCTTTTACAAGATTTTAGGGTGCGCCTTTTTATTTAAAAATGCACCTTTCCCCTTTTGTATTTGCCTTGGACTTTTAAGGTTGCCCTTGCGCTTTTGGCCCTTTCTCCTTTTCTTTCTTCAATCAGGCTACCTTTTTTTCGCCTTTGCCCTGCGTCTTTTCCACTTTCTTTTGCTTTCTTCATGTTGGGGTTAACATTACCCCCTCCTAGACGAGTGCCAGTCCAATGGCACTCATTGTCGTAGGTAGCAGATGGTAGCATGCATCGAAGACGTGGGTGACAAGGACGCCTGTGGTTTTCGTGGGGTTTGCACTGGTGGTCGGCACACGTGTTGGTTTGTTGGGGATTCTACACAGGACTATTCTTTCCGGGCTTGTCGGATGGTGAGGGGTGAGCAGTCAGAGTTGGGTGTTGATGAAGAACGAATGACACTTCCGTTGTGTTCTTCAACACCTGCAATTGAAAACCTCTCAGGTGGTCTCTCCCTAAGGGTAGTGCTAGTCTTCCATATTGTGCACAAGACATATTTGATTAGGTTGGGAGACATGTTAAACTCTAAGCAAGCTGAGAGTATTGTCCTGCACTTGAGGACCCAAACTGTGAATATACTTCAGTGCAGGCATTATGTGAGTGCTTGTGCATACTTAGATATTACTTAGTTAGAAGACTGTCGGGTTCCTTGTATAGCAAGGGGTCGGTGAAGCAAGGGGCTAAGTTGATGGAAAAATGTGTCAATGAAGATGGGGAGTACGCTTGACGATTGCTGGAGACGTCATTATGGTCTTTCCATTGTCTTTCAAGCCTTGCTTACCACGGTGGGTTGTAATGGCATGGAGATGAGTGCAAAAGAATATCATGGGCGAGGCGCGGTCCCTAGGCATGTCCTGCCCTTAATGTGCCCTCAACAATTGTGGGGGATGTATGAAAGGGCTAGGGGATTAGGGACGGAGCCAGCCGACCAAGGTCGCTAGTCATACTCAACAAGTAGCCTTTGATGTGGAGGCGGGTTTTGAGGGTGGTGGTAGAAAGAAAGGGGTGGTTGCACTGGGTGAATTTACTGTCGTTCATGTCTTCGAGTAGTGCACCATAGAAAGATGGCAAAAGAGAAGCACACATCATGAGGCGAGTCATGGTGTTGATGTCTATGGCGTTGGGGTCAAAATAGAGGGGTGGGAGGTGGCGTTCTTGGGGTGCGGGCTCTTGGTGGACTAGGATCCTAATTAACCTAAGATAATTACAAGTGGTGATGAATGCGGGGTCGGGGCAAGAGGTGAATTCGCTAAGAAATTTATCTATAGAGCTATACAAGTCGGGGAGGGTGAAACAGAGGGCGTTTCTATGGGAGGTGCTATTGATATTATAGATGATGGGAAAATCGAACCTGCCGTGGATGGACGGGTTGAAGTCCACTCCTACCCTTCAAGGATACGGCATAAAAGTGGGGTCGTTTCTCTCTGAAGGGAGGGTGTTGCAAAATGCCATCCACGCTTCCAGGTTGACGTAAAAAATGCGTCTCCTCCAGATGGGTTGGCAATTATAGCCTTCCACTGATCTAGGCACCTGGAGGACTTTATCTTGCCAAAACTCACGGTCCTCGGCTCCCCAAGCAGTTGGGTGAGCCTCACGCTCCGCTAACCATTTGGCTTTGAGCCTTGCCCCCATGGCAATGACATCCTCCACCAGCTGAATGGGCAGTACTCTATTCAAGGCAGTGGGGAACTCAAAGCGCAAGTTGAAGGGGTCACAATTATACTCTTGCTGTTCCCAGATAATCAATTCGGCATGAAATTTGGCAGGGGAATCTTGGGTGCGCAGTAGGAGAGGGGCAGGCTGTCTCGGGACAGGTCTGGCATTCAGCTTTCTTCTTGCCTTCTCCACCATCTCTTTCCTACGGTTGGTTTGGGCCGCTCTTCGCTTGGCAGATGTATCAGGGGGCTGTACTTCGGCTTGTTGTGGTTGAGGGGGTGGTGGGACATATTCCTCCTCCTGAGGTCCCAGATCGAGCTCCGGTTCACCCCCTTCTGCTTGCTCGTCTTCTTGTGTTTTTTCCTCTGTGAAACTGAGGTCGTCTATCTCCTGCGCCATCAGGCCTACCTATGCAAGATATCTTCTTTGCTCTTCTAGGCTCTGTGGCGGGGCGGCACGTGCAGGCCTGTTGTGAGAGCTTCGGCGCAATGGTTAGCTTCCTTTGCAGTTGATCATTGGCTTCACCTCCTTCTGGTCTGGTGGCGTGGAGCAACGTATTGAGAAAGGTGTGCTGCTGGGCTATCATGGAGAGCTGGGCTGATTCTCAACCAGCACCTTGTCTCCTTCGGCCTTTGCTAGCCAGCGTGCTAAGTCCCGTACCCTATGCTCGTTATGATCGGACCATTCTTTTGCCCTTCTTTCCATATCTTCCAGGCTCTCCCCCTGATGGAGGGTCATTGCCATGAGTTGTTGCTATTGGGCCTCGAGCTCACGGTGCAGGTGGGACTGCTCCTGGTGTTCCTCTGCGATTTGCACATTAAGCTGGTCCAGCTTCACCTGCATCCTTCACACCTGTTCTACCCTTAATTGATCTAGCTCTGTAGCCTCCTGTCTGATTTTGTCAAGCTGGCTTTACGCTTCCAAGTTGGCTGTAGATAACTGATCATTCTTACGCCGAAGGTGGGCATTCGTTTCCCTCTCCCCGTTGAGACGCTCCATCAGGATTTTCCTTATTCCCTCCCAGGCAGCGTCGCGTTCCTGCAGGGCTCTTAGTTCTTCTGCCTCCTTAGTGCTGGCTTCCTCCCTGAGCACAACAATTTCCCTTTGATATTTTGTTATCTGCTTCACTCTGTCCAGTTGGAGGGTGGCTTGTGATTCTCGTTCCACTGCCAGCTCCTCCACGGCTATCCTCTTTTCCTTTCTGGCTCTTTGCAACTGTGCGAGCAGCTCCTTCACGTACTTGTCGTAGTGGCCTGCTGGAGATGGGGGGTGGGGCATGGTTGTAGTGGTGGCAACCTCTTCTAATTTTTGTCTTTTCAATTCCGACCCTGGCTCCAGTTTGGCCGTGGCTGCCCTTTTGGCTCGTGAAGCTGGGGTGGCCACGGCCGCTTCTCTTGCCAGCTCCCTTTCCACCAGAAACTGCAGCCAAGTGATCAGTTGCTCTCATCAATTTTTGGGGTGTGCCCCTGGGTGGCGGTGGCAGGAGGTGTCACCATGATAGGGGTGGCTTGCATGGGTGGCATGAGGAGAGGGGAGGCTGGCCTGATTGGGTCATTTCCTTTTCCTTCTGCAGGAGGCAGGTGCACAATTTCCGACACACTAGTACTGGGACCGGGTGCCTCAGGTTGGTGCGGACCCCCTACTCCTTCCACGTCTCTTCTTCGCTATTCCTGGATGGAGCGACGGGTTGCTAGCTCCAAATCTTCCTCCTCCTTCCTTCTCAGCTCCTCCTCGGCCCTATTTTTTCTTTCCTCCTCATCCCTTACCGACTCCCTTTGGGCCCATTTGAGCTCTTCCTTCTCTTTCCTCTTCCACTCCTCCTCTCTTCTTCCATGTAGAGCCTTAGTTCGTTGTTCCGCCTTCCTTTTTGGTGTAGCCTGGGGTTCTCCCTCCTCGTCGGTGCCCGTTTCCGTTTCATCAGACTGCTCTTCCGCGTGAGGCTGGGATTGCGACGGTGATTCGTCACTTTTCTCGTCACCTCCCTGTTTGTCTTCTCCTGCTTGTCCCTGCCCTATCGCTTCGTGAATGATTGCGGTAAGGACACCTCCGAACCCTATGGTGGAGGCCTTGGAGGATGAGGCTTTGCGGGTCGATCGGGGTGAAGGGGATTCTCATGCCACGGCTCTTCCTCCTGTCGCCAGGGCCTTTGCCGAAGCCTCAATTGTCTTTCTTATGAACCCATTGAGGTTCACCTCGTCCAGCGATTGTGCCGTGATGCTTTCGAGCAGAGGTACATTGATTTTGGACATAATGCTATTGTACCGCTGGCTCGAGAACAGGGCATGCATCATCTTTGCTTGCAGTTGAATCTCCTGGTTGGGGATGTCTGCCAGGCTAATTCCGTCGTTGGTGTGGACCTTCACTTTGTCCATCCCCAACATGGCATAGACGTCTCTTTTTGGTTTCCTCTCCACCTTGTTTGGGAGCCCTAGTGCCCTTTCTATTAGCTCGGGGGTCAATTCGACCTGCACTTGTCTGGTAGCTTCCCTGTCCCACACCGTGACGGTGCCCCTATTTCTGTTGAAGGTGAGCAAGAACTCGGCACACAGGGTGTAGTTTATCCTCTGGCCCACTGCGTCCAGGTACCTTTGTAGGTGGCATTGCTCTATAATTTGACATACCGCCGGTTCTTCGATGACTACGTCTTCCAGGTTGAATATGTGGCGAAACTTCAGCTGGTTGAACACTCTTGTTTCCACTGTGAGGCCGTACTTCACTTGTTTTTCCTCCGAGAAGGGGAGCTTGCCTGCTTTGTCTTGGCTTGCCATGGTCGCCACCTGCACATTTAGCCAATTCCCTTTTTAGTATTTTTTGGCAACTAATTTGATGGACGACCAAAAGCATAGCAGATTTTATTGCCCATAACCCTAACTTTTCCTTTCAGACTTCTATCACCTCCTTTTATATGGCATTTCAATTTTGAGCCTTTCACACTTGGTTTACTTTTTAGATTTAACTTTGTTTATCCCCTTACTGCCCCTTCCCCCTTTTGGAAAAGAAGAATCCATTCCAAGATTGGAGTTTGTGGGGCCAAGGCGTTCATGTTTACTTGTGTAGGAGCCAAACATAGAAGTCGGGGTTATATTCTAGGTGTGTAGCGCAGTTCAGGTCACAGGGTCGAATGCCTACATGTGTGATGTACGTGAGGACATCTGTGAGCAAATCACCAGAGTCGACCCGACTTGCGATGTGGAGCTCTTCCTCTGTTAAGAGGTGGCCGAGATAGGGGTGCCTTGAGATATGATCGTCCATGGACCGACCCCGAAGAGTGGTTAACACTCTACACGAGGTAGGCGCGACGTAGGTGGGATCATACTCGGTCGTTTTGATAGCTCGGCGTTGTTCGGCATTGGTCATTATGCGGCATCCGTCGACTTCCCATTTCAACCTAAGAGCATACCACTGCTTCAAGAAGGGTGATCCCGTATCCGCCAGGTGGGACAACCTTGCGCTCTCTTGGTCGGTGATGGCAGATGTTGTCCGTGGGTCAAATGATGTGATGAGGCGTTGCTTAATGGCTTGCTCTTTGGAGACCTCGCTAGCGAGCAACTCGGCGGCAGAGCGAGAAGCTTGTGCAAAGGCGAATTCAAAAGTGTCCCAAGAGCAAGGCATATTGTGCACGTCTGTTGCAAAGGGTTCTGCTAATAGTCCCAAGTCCAGGCGATCATAACTGAGGGCCAGTGCAACAAAGGTGGCATCGAGCTGTTTGATGCAGTCCACCACATCATCTCCAGTGTCCTCTACGAGGTCAGCGGCCAGCGTTAGAAATGACTCGCGTTCATAGGAGGCCTTAAGGTTGGCGGGTGATTGGGGTTTGCTGGAGCTGGAGGTTCTGACAGTACAGAGCTGCGGCTGGGGGTCCGTTTGAGTCGGCAACCTGGGCGTTGGCCAGATGGATGGGTCGGGTTTGATCTCAGGGGCTATGCTGCTGCAGTCAGCTAGGCTGCGGAGCGGCGGGTTGAGTTGGTTGGATGATGCCACTTGTGGTGATGACCGTTGTTTGGGCTGATAGGCATGTGCGACACTCTTGGGTTGACACGTAGAGGGGTTGGATGAGTGGGGTGAGCCCTGCTATTCATGGTCTTGAGGCATCGGGGGACAAGAACTGATTAGACTTGAGGTCGACGTAGAACTAATGCATTTGATGGTTGGGATTTTAGGGATCCAGAGCGAGGCATTCCCCTCATAGTAGCCTTGTGCATGTAGGAGGATTTTAGGGACCCATATTTGTTTAATCACGCGGCACTTGCGATGATGGCGTCTTGGTTTCCTAGGTTTAGATTTGTAGGTCTTCTGTAGACATGCGCGTCTAGTTCTAGGCGGTTCTCGAGGCTGCTTAGGTACCCATTGCAAGTGAGTTTGTTGGGGTTTTTCTTTGGGTGCTGCGGGCCGCGATTTATGGGGATTTGGGTGTGGTAGATATGCATGGCCCCCCTCCTTAGTCCTAGCTACGACTGTTTCTATCGGTGGCCCTGTGAGCGGTGATAGGGTCACGAGGCCCTTGCTGAAAGTCGTGACAATACGCACATTTTCGATTGTTAAGTGGATGCGTTGCGACTCATAATCAACATTGCAGTGGGTCTGCTTTTTAAAGGTTCGCCCGAGCAATGACTCTGTGCTTGCATCCATGGTACTTGGCAACACGTAAAACAGCATGGGGATAGATTCAGACTCAATAAAAACTGCGACTCGGCATGTGCCGAGGATCGGGTAGGATTGAGCCCCGTATGGGCTTAATTTGGCTGTTGTGGGATGAAGTATTGGCGCGCCAAGCTGGATCCAATGCTCGTGCATTAAAATGTTAAAATCCGCCCCCTCATCAATCAGGGCGTCGAAGGAGCACGTCTGCTTGGCAGTGACCGTGACACGGAGGTAGGCGGGTTCTACAGGCTCCTCCTCATTCTCACAGATTTCCGTAATTGTGGCTACTCGTATTTTGACGGGTGGTTCTACCATTGGTGGCTCATGTAAAGGATGAGTGGGCGGGTAGTACTTCTTGGCCCGACTGCCATTGAAGAAGCCCATTCCTTCACCATCCAGTGTTTCCAACTCGACATTACCAATTCGGCTGATTGCCCGGACCTTGAAGGGTACGAGACCTCTGAATTTCATCTTTTGCTTATGTCCTTTAACTGAGTAGAGGAGCACTAGGTCATCTTGCTCAAACTCTCGTTGCTTGACATGTTTGTCAAACCAGCTTTTGCGTCTGGATTTCTCGTAGATAAGTGCGTGGGTGGCTAGAAGACGAACTTCTGATAGGCGTTCCAGCTCAACCAAGCGTTGCGTCCATGCTTCCTTCCCTTCCCATCGTTCTTGGAGTGCTATCCTCAGGCTAGGGACGAAGAATTCTAATGGGAGAATGGCTTCAGTCCCATAGGTTAGCCTAAAAGGTCTTTGACCGACGGCCATTTTATAAGCTGTTCGGTAGGCCCACAAGGCTGCCATCAACTTGTTATCCCAGTCGCTTCGTGAGGCTGAGACTACTTTAGTCAGGACATTGATGAGTATTTTGTTGGTTGATTCAGCCTGGCCATTAGCCTGAGGGTAATATGGTGAGGATTTGCGATGGATGATGAGAAAGGTGGATAGGAGATGGGCTATCACTTCGTTGATGAAGTGCATTCCCTGGTCGCTAACCAGTTCGATGGGGCAACCAAAATGCGAGATTACTTGCTCCCATAAGAACTTGGCAGTCGTCCTAGCATCATTTCTCTGCGTGGCTCTCGCCTCCGCCCATTTGGTGAGGTAATCCGTGGCCACCATGATGTACCTGGCTTGTGAGTATTGCGCCGTGGGGCTGATGGGTCCTATGAAGTCAATCCCCCATTTTTCAAGGGGTTGGTGAGCAATAACAGGGGTTAACTCCATCTGATCTTTACGAATCGGGACTTTTGTCCATTGGCACTCGTCACAATGCTTGATGAATTGCGTAGCATCGTGGAAAAGTGTGGGCCACAATAGCTGGGACTGCAGCACCTTCTGTGCTGTCGTGCCTCCGCTAAAGTGTCCTCCTCCAATACCATTGTGCTCCTCTGAGAGACATCGTGCATCTCATGCTCACAAACACACCTACATAGCAATCCGTCTTGCCCCAGGCTATAGAGCTGGCCTGCAATCAGCTGGTAGGGTTGGATTTTCATAATCAAGCACCTAAGCTGTGCCCGTTCTATTGGTCGTTCGGGCAGCCCATGCTCGAGCACTTGGACTATGTCGTTTGCCCAGTATGGTGTCAGATCGGCCCTGAATAGGTCTCCTTCGCTGGACAGATGGAATAAGTGGCTGTCCGGTAACTCGTCCATGATGCCTTGTCCAACGGCTTCTCCTGTGGGTATACTGGACAAATGATAAGCCATGTAATGTTGTTTTGCCTTCCGTACCACCACAGAGAAGTCAAACTCTAGGAGCAGGAGAAGCCATCGAGCTATATGTCCTGTAGCACAAGGTTTGTTCACTAAATAGAGCAGGCTTGATGGTCTACGAAGAAGGTGAAGGGGGTGGCCAGTAGGTAATGCCGGAACTTCTTCACGGTGAACACCATGGCTAATCCCTCCCTTTCTGTTGTCGAATAATTCATCTCCGTCTCAGTGAGCTGCCTGCTAGCAAAACTCACTGGGTAATCTAGGTTATGCTCACCAGATTGGCACAACACTGCCCCCACGGCAAACTTAGAGGCATCAATGTGTACGTGGAAAGTAATGGTCCAGTATGGGGCTCGTAGAATAGGTGCTGTTGTTAGAGCCTTTTTCAATTCTTTGTACGCCTGTTGGTATGTTTCGGTCCACTCGAAGACAATTAGCAGTTTGTACATGGCCTAGCGATCAGCGCGTAGTTCAGTACAAACCGCCGATAGTATCCTGTGTGACCTAAGAAGCATTGAACTCCCCTGTAATTACCTAGGGGTGGAAGGTCAACGATAACTTTGACCTTCGAGAAGTCCGTGGCAATGCCGTTCTTTGACACCACGTGTCCTAAGATGCATCCGTGCTTCACCCAAAACTGACATTTCAAGGGGTTCAGGGAGAGACGGTATAAGCGACACCGTTCAAAGACCATGCAGAGTTTGTCTAGATGTTCAATCCAGGTCGAATGGACACACAGGTCATTGACAAAGACCTCTAACTCCTTGCGAAACATGTCCTTGAATATGGTGCACATGAGGCGTTGAAAGGTGGCGGGGCAATTGGTTAACCCGAAGGGCATGACTATGTACGCAAAGACGCCCCACTCAGTGGCAAAGGCGGCTGTCTGCAGGATGCACTTGCACCTGATTGTACCCTGAGAAGCCATCCAAAAAACTATAGGCTTCCTTGCATGCCACTCTCTCAAGCATGTGCTTGGTGTACGGTAAGGGGTAGTTGTCTCTCTTTGTAGCAGCGTTCACCTTCTTGTAATTGACACACACTCGAATCTTGCCGTTTTTCTTCATCACAATGACTATGGGTGACACCCAGTCTATGTTCTCAATTTCGTAAATGAATCTAGCTCTCATCAGCTTGTCCATTTCCTCCTTGACAGCATGAGCATGCTTTGGATTCATGGGGTACGGTCGCTGCTTGACCGGCGTTGCGTTCGTCATCATGGGTATGTTGTGAGTCACAACACTCGGATCTACTCCTCGTAGCTCATCTAAGGACCAAGCAAATACATCCATGTACTCCCGCAAAAGAGTGACAAGACTGGACTCTTCTTCAGTGGTCAAGTCCTCGGCAATGAACACTGGTCGGGGTATTTCCCCTTCCAGGGCTAGGTTTACCTCCTTGACCTTGGCTAGCCCTTCGATTGGTTCGCTGGTTTGCCCTTGGCGCTTGGCACTTAGCAGAACCACTACCCTGTCCCCTCTTTTGAATTTAGAGAAACGTTTAGGGAGGTCTTGTGGCTTCCTTTGTTCCTCTGATCGTGCATCCTTGGGACGCTTTGCCTCATCCTGCCACAACCGTCTGCGCCTCAGGTGGACAGGTAAGTCCCCCTTGGTGCGTTTGGTCATGGGTGGCCTAGGGATTTCTGGGTCACTATCTGAAGTAACTTCCGATTCAGAGTTAAACCCCCCATTTTCACTAGAGGAGGTGGTCTCCCCCGGTGGCCGCAGTTCAAATGGTGATTCGGTTCTAAGCAGTGCTACCATTCCTAGTTGGGCTAGGCCGGCTTGCTCAAGGTCCACTGCTCCCATCCAATCCAACCAAGCACGATCACATTTCGTACACATAACTCCTTGGTCCACTCTAAGGGCTTGTCTCTTCTGCGGCTTTAGCATCTGCCCGGATTTGCTCAATTTCTCTCCCTTTGGTGTTGTATTCTATGGTATCTACCTCACCCTCACTTTCATCATCGAAGGATTGGCAATCTTCATATTTATCACAAGAATCTTTATCGCTCGACTGCTCATCGTCTCCCAAGGCTTGCTCTGCCTTGTCTTGTTGGTCAGGAACCAAAGCCCAGTTATACCCGAGGTTCAGTTCGTGTACCCTGGTCCACTTCCACTCGGACTCTTCCAAGAGGTCCTGGAGTGGCTTGAGATTGGCGGCTGCGTTGCCTGCCAGTCGGTCCATTAAGTGCTCCAGTATTACCTGGAGTTCCCTCTTGTTGGTAGGCACTTGGAAGATGAGAGGCTTAGGCCCTTCATGGAGGCTTGCTGCCATCATGTAGACAGATGTAGGGAGTGTTTCTTTTGGCTTGCCAATTGTTTTGACAGCCTGCTCGTACGCCTCATGGTCTGAGAACGGCAGGTCAAGTGTAGCGAGAACGTGCATTCAATCCCGCTCGTCCTTTGGGCATGGGATATACTTAGTTAAGGACCCATAGGATTCCTTGTCCTAAGTGTTTCCCTTGAGCATAGTAGAGATGGCATCTAGGTCGACTGGTGAGGTCTTCCAAGCGTCCATCTTTATTCTCACGGCGTCAGTTCGGTTGCCAAGGAAGATCAGGCTATTACCCCAATCTTCGATAACTCTAGCATTGTGCATCCAGGGTCGACCCAATAGGATATCATAGTCCACTCCCTTCATGACTATAAAGTCGACAGAGAACTGGACTCCTGCAATCTGTATTGGCCAATTCTTCAAGACCCCGAACGGCTTCACTCGCATACCGTTTGCTAGCGTGACATTAAACCGAGCAGCTTCGACAGGCGGGTTTCCCCATGTTTGCAGCACTGCGTGGCTAAGCACACTAACCCCAGCTCCTATGTCTACGATTCCCTTCCTTATTGCGTCCCCTAGGGCTAGGACCGACAGGACTGCGTGCATCTCCGAGCCCTCCCAGAAGGCGTTGACGTGCAAGGATTTAGGCCCGGAGTGTAGCGTCAAACTTGGCAATTGTGTTTCCGCATCCTGGTCTTGAGGATTTGCCGGGGCCTGCTCTTGCGGTCTCTCGACCCACTGCTTAAGGTCTTGCCATAGGGCAGGGTGCTGCTTAAGCAGATCTCCCAGGCCAAACGTTATAGGGGTGGTTACTAGCGTGGTCAGGAGATTGCTAAACACTCGTCCTTCCTTTAGCCTAGTCTATCCGGGCCAATGACCACGACTGATCTGCCGCTCTGTTGCGTCTAGGCTTGGCCTCGATGGCACTGCTTGTGGCATAGTAGCCTCGGCAGGCTTAGGTTGAGACTTAGGTTGGGGCGGTGGTATTGGCGTGCTTATGCTGGAGAGATAATCAATCTCATCCTCCGTAATGGGTTCAACATCCTTGAGGTGCTGTTGAGCCTCCCTCACCCATTCCTTCACCTTTTCTATGGCCTCTAATTGCCGCTTGGGGTGTGGGTATTCCCCTACCTTAGCGCTTCCCTTTTGGGCTATTTTAGGGGCTGAAGTCTCTGCCTCCGCGTCTGAGACTTTCTTCCCTTGAGATAAGGTCGTAACACTGTCGGTTTTTAGTGCAACCTTAGCCTTCGATCTCTTCTTTTTCTGCCTACGGCTTTTCTTTCCTACTGAGGTCACGTCAAGATTGCTAGGTCCTGGCAGAGCGATGCCGGCCTGCTTCGTTTGTGCTCGGGTCATAACTCGCAAGGGAATAGGTCTGGCCTCCCCATCGGGGTTTTCAACACCAAACAGCCCCAGCGGGACGGATGGAAAATTAGTTGAACCGGAGGGCGACTTCCGTTTTGGGTAGTCTATGAAAAGATGGGTGATTCCGCACTCTGCGCACCTTTGGTCAGCTTTGTCCCTGTTTTGCTGCTCTCTTTCGGGGCAGTGCGATGAGATGTGACCGGGATGTCCACAAGTCCAACAAGTGACCGGATCCTGTGGCTGCCCTCCTAGGTCTCTACCCTGTCCTCGCCCTAATGCCATCACCGGAACGGGTCGGTAATCCATGAGGACCGCATTGCCCTCATCGTCATGCAAGACATAAGGGTATATGTAGGTCTCTTCGTCACTGGGCTCCTCTACATAGTGTACGGGAGCATCGCTCGGTGGGTGGGTCACATAGGGACCAGGCGGTCTAGGAATGCCGGTAGGATTTATATCCAGCCTAGGGACAGCTGGTTTCATATCGTTAGGCGCAGGTAGGGCTAGCGGGGCTCCCCTTCCGAAGAATGGCTACGGCCTGTTAGCCAGATAAGGCTGGCCGTAGGGTTGCGCGTATGGTAGTCTTCGTGGTAGTCTACAGTGTGCGGCATCATGGCCGAACCTACCCCAGTTAGCGCAGGGTCTTGACCTAGGGTCCTGACACTCTGCTGGTAGGTGGTTTCCTCCACAGTACACACACTGGACGTGCGGATGCATCGGTCGCCTCAACATGTCTTGTATTTTGGCCAATTCTGTCTTGACCTCGGCCCGTCTCGATGGTCTTTCCCTTATCTTGGGATGATGGGTTTGATCGCTCGCTAGAGGTTGATGTTCGCTCTAAACTCCGTGGGTTGGTTTCTTCTAGGTTTGAGCTCCTGGAGCTCGGCTCTTTCAGCTGGTCATCGACCCTGATGGCTTCCTCAAAAACCCTAGCCACCACGTCTGATTGCAAGCTTGAGTTGCCTGCAAGTGCCTTATACAATTCCTCATCTCGAATTCCGCTGATGAATACAGTCAATACTGCCCTGTCAGTCGGTCTCTTGCCTAAGGGGATTCTTTTAAGGAGGCTTCTCATGTGGGTCACATAGTCGCAGATGCCCTCCTTCTCCTTCTGTTTGGCGTTCATCAGGCGTACTAGCAGGTTGTCAGAGTATCCAGGTTCGGCAAACCTCTTGACAAAAAGGTCCTTGAGGTTATTGAAGTTGGCTCGTTCTATGGCGTCCAGGCTTGTATACCACGTCCTACCCTTATCGCTTAAGCAAAGTCCGAATGCTTGCAAACGTTGAGCCTGGTCGTTGAGGCCATTGGCTTCGCAGACTTGCTCAAACTGCTCGACGAAGCTGTACGGGTCATTAGGTGGCTGGTACTTGTCGAGTTGCTTGGCGAAAATAGGTATTTTGGCTTGGTTCTTTGAGCCCTGGTTTGCCCCCAGCCCTGCAAGTAGCGATGTTGCTAGCGCAGTGGCACTCTGTTCTACCGTGGTGTTATCGAGCAGTCGTTTCATGAGGAGCTTGCCCAATGTCAGGTCTTCCTCTAGTGCTCTTTCTTGGTCTGTCCGGTTCCGGCCAGCCAAGTTTAGCACTCGCTGCACCTCATGCAGCTCCATGCTTTGCCTTAGGCTCCTGGCTTGTTGGTCTCTATTATACTCGGCTATGCCCTGCAATGCCTTGCGGCTAGCCTTCTCTCCTCCTCTAGGTCCACAATGATTGCATCTGCTATCCTGCCCCGGTGCTCGTACCGAGCGTGCACATCGTAACTGCTCACCATCTGCTGGATAGCATCTGTGAATGCGCTCACATCGAGCTCCCCTATAAACCGATGGTTTGAGCCTCCCTCTATCATGGTTGAATTCTTGTGCCCGGTCGTGAGACAAATCCTTGTCGTTGACGCTCCTTGCTTGATTCTACCCTGCGCTCTGCACGTTTGCCTATACCTTGGGTCTTCTCCTATTGGTGGGTTTTTTTTTTTGGGCGATTTATCTGAGTGAGTTCCTTTAATTTTTGAATGCACTGCTCAACTTATGGTCACTCGTGAGTGTGTTGTTCCTCGTGCACTTGTGCTCAAATCAGGCTTTCAGCTTTCCTAAGTGTACTTCAAGTGCGGAAATTCAACATTAGTGCTGCGAGCAATTCCCCGGCGTCTCACTCACTTTTGCTCGTTTCGGGCCTGATAGGCTTTGCTACTCCAGTTCTGGCCATTCTATGGGTTCTAGGGTCTTGTGCTGCTTCCTGTTATTCACGCGGGGGTGGGTCGCTGGGGAGTGCCCCAGTGTGTCCCTGGATGGGTGAGGTCTTTGTTTTGGTTTGACTCTAGGAATCGGACGTCCAATTTACTAGTGGTCTGATTTACCAATGGTTCGATTTACCAGTGGTCCAATTCTGGGAATCGGACCAGGTGTATCAGGGCTGAGTGGTAGTCTCAAGGTCTGAGTGTCCGATTCTCAAAAATCGGATTCGATGAATCGGACAAGGGGGTCCGATTTTGGGCTGTCCAATTTTTGGTGGTCCGATTCGTCCGAATGGTCCGATCGGATAGGGTGGTCCGATTTCTAGAATCGGGCAGACTGGTCCGAGTGTCCGATCCTAGTGGTCCGATTATGGGCGGGTCCAATTCTAGGAATCGGACCGGGCAGGTGGTCCAATTGGTGACGTGTATTAATTCGTCTGATCGGACAGGGTGGGTCCGAGTCAAAGCGTCCGAGTCGGATGGGTTGGTCCAAGTCCGAGTGTCCGAGTGGTCCAAGCGTCCGATTCTCAAAATCGGACGGGTTGGTCCGATCCTAGTAGTCAGACAGGTTGTTCCGATCGGACCGTTGTCCAAACCACTGGTCCGATGAGCTTGCGCACACGGATTCACCCAACTATCTCCATATGTCTATTACTATTGACCACGAAATTCACCAGTGATGGAGTTGGAGTGGTGAGGGGGAGATCAGTTACCTGGGGATAGCCGAACGCAATGTCCTCCGTGCCCTGGTCGATCGGACGGTTGCCAAACTCGCTCTCTCTCTCACTCTCTCTCTCTCACTCTCCGTTGGTTGGAAATGGGGGTTCTATTGCCCTCCCAGAGTTTATACCCTGTTGGTTCTCCCCTGAACACTACAGATCCCTTTCCTGGCGTTTCCTACTCAGTTACCTTCGCATTTACTCTATTTTCCCCGTGTTCTCTGTGATTTTCTCCTTGTTTCACAGCAGCAACCCTCTGCCACTTCGCGTGTGATTTCCTACTGTTAATCTACTCTAAACACAACATAAATCGAAAGCAAAACACAGAACTATTTTCTCCATGTTTTCCAATCATCAACAACCAGAATATCCCAAAATACTTACCTGTTCTGAAGATCCAAAACACCCAACTTCCTACCTATCTCAAGCTCCGTTTCGGGGATGAATACCCTACTTCGATGCTCGATATGAGGTGCGCAAGTGCTCAAGCTTGAATCCGTTGGTCCCGGCAACGGAACCAAAATGTGGGAGGTTTCGCTCAACCGCCAAGACCCACGGACCGCTTATTGTTTCAAGCGTTCCAAGCGAGCTCTAATGGCTATCTCTCACCTAGCCGACGCGCCGTCGATCCTATGAGTGTAGTGAGCTTACCTTGATGCTTGACCGAGTACCCTCCTCCCTCTTGCACTCCGGTAGCTCCACGATCCTAGATGCTAGCTTAAGCATCCTCAAGCCTCCTCCATCTCCAAGCTCCATCCTCCATAGCCGCGCGCGCAAGAGGAGAGAAGAGAAGAGAAGAGAAGAAGAGGAGAGGAGATGGTGAAGAGCTTCACCCTCTTGATCCCTCACTCCCACACACACTCACTCCCTTACACTCTCACACTCCCTCTCTCAAGAGCACACACAAGCAAGAAAGAGAGAAGAAGAGAGGAAGAAGAAGACTCATTTTGCCACACACCAAAAGAATGAGCTCCTCATTCACTTTTCAACTTTATATACAAAACCCTAAATCCCTTTTGGGCGGTCATCCCCTTTTCCCCTTTTTACATGGCCGGCCATAGCCTAGGCCCTTTTTTCCATTGTCCTTCTATCTTCCTAGCTTCCTTTTCACCGCCCATCTACATTTACAAATTGCACGGGTGACGCTCTTTTACAAGATTTTAGGGTGCACCTTTTTATTTAAAAATGCACCTTTCCCCTTTTTTATTTGCCTTGGACTTTTAAGGTTGCCCTTGCGCTTTTGGCCCTTTTTCCTTTTCTTTCTTCAGTCGAGCTACCTTTTTTCTGCCTTTGCCCTGCGTCTTTTCAACTTTCTTTTGCTTTCTTCGTGTTGGGGTTAACAATCCCACCATATAAGACTCTTTACAAAGTTCAGTATTGAGGTCCCATATGGCAAAAGCCAAGTAGATCACTAGAAATGTATATATTCAAAAGCCCATTTTTAAATGGAAGGATGCCCTTGGTGAGGCTGCACGTACTATCCAATCTATTCTAGTTTCTTTCAAGGTTCTCCAAGTCTTGATCACACATTCCCCCAATAATAGTTGAAGTTCCTATAGTTCTTCATGAGCTTTTTGCTAAGCATTCTACTTCTCCCAATCATGATGAAGCCAATTTTCAAGTGATGGTGAAGCTCAAGCTTCTCTAGATCAATTTTGAGCCCTCTTCTATTCTAATTAACTAAGCTTCCAAACGTGCTTCAGTGAAGAGGAAAAGGAAGTCTTGGTGCTTTTACATGTAGAGATGCTTCAGAGAGATAAGGAAAGCTCAAGAGCAAACCAATCATATTATTCTTAAAAAATAATATTTATGAGAGTTGCTAAGGATATCTCTAATAGATTATCTAAGGTTGTCACAAGTGATGTGTTTCATTAAAAATAGCAGCACTATGCTATTATTTGTTTACAAGAGGTAATAGAGGAGTAATCAATGATGAGGATCATGAAGCTCTAAATCATTATCATAGGCTATCGAAGGATTTACTAGCTCATAGCCCTCTAAGATCCTTTGCCTAAAGTGATGCAGCAATAACATGCTTAGCCATTTTCACCATTTAGCTCCTGGCCCTAGATACCAAATATAGCACCCTTTCGGGTTTATCTCAATCACTCTAGCATTCTCGTTGGACCTTGGGCCTAGTCCAAACCCAATGACTTTTTTGGTCTCATAGATCCAACAACCACATATCCTCTCAAATCTTCTTATTAATTCACAATTAAAATAATAAAACAAACATACCAAAGTAAGGAATACATAAATAAGCTTGATAAAATCAACAATTATAATCCATTTAAAGTAAGAAAATATATAATAAACGACTCAAATCCAATTATTGCAACTTGATATTATATGGTCTACATCCTTGATGCTATCTTCTAATTTCTTCCCTAGGGTGTCCTCCTCGAGTTCTTGAGAAGTTCCTTCTTGAATGGTCTCCTTTCCTTCATGATCTCTATCACAATCGTGGAAAAGAAGAGAAAAGATGGGTGGATTTCAACAAAAAATTTGCATGATCTTAGAGAAGAGAGAAAATGCTTGGTGGATTTTGATAGATTTTTCACATGATGGCAAAGAAGAGAGGAAAAGCTCAGTGAATTTTAGCACAACTTCTATATAAATGTGGGGAAGAGGAGAGAAACTTGGTGGATTTTGATAGAGCTTCCATGTATGAGTGGAGAAGAGGAAAGAAGCTCAGTGGATTCTGGCAAAGCTTCCACACATGAGTAGACAAGAGGAAAGAAGCTATGTGGATTTCAATAGAGTTTCTTTGCACGAGGGAAGACAAGTTGTAGGAAATCTTGAGCCTCTACGTAGAGTCTTGATTCAATGGTTTTGTCACAAGTGATGAGATTGGACTCAACTAGAGAAGGGAAAGTCAAGTAAGTCTCTGAAAAAGAGTAAGAAGACATGTGAACGCATGTACAGGATAAGTGAAGACTTGAGACCTTTTAAGGGAGAGAAAAGTAGGGGAAAAATGTGAAACAAGGAGTAGCACAAAAAGCCTCAAGCAGACAACATCAATTATGGAGAAGAAGGAGACACAACTCATGCAAAATCGAAGCTTTGGGTACCAAGGAAAGAGGGGTGATTACTTCTAGAGCTTCAAGGTATTGATTGGAGCAAAAATCAAGTGATCTTGTGGATATCATGATTTATAAGAAATAGGATAAAATAGGGTATTTAGGTTGAGTAGTTCTATCTTGAATCTTTAGCATGAATCTTTGATCACATTGGGCTCAACACTTGATGCATATGCTTGTCTAGAATCGGTAGAATCTTGAAGCATACAAAGAACCCATTCTAAGGTGATTTTGAGGAAACATAAATATGATTTTTTTCTTCTAAAAATAATCATAAAATAGGGCTAGACTCATATATTAAGGCCCATACATGGATTTCATAGGTTTCTTTGCTGATCGTAGCTTGGTACCATACTCAATTAATGCTAGCTACTATAATGTTTTCTTGGTTTGGATATGAGATTTGAAGCTTTTGTGGTTTCATAAAGCCTACATATAGTAGGGTGTTGTTCCTTAGCAAGGTTTTCTCTAAGTTCTCATCTCAAAGCTTTTGGGCAAGTGTTTCAACATAGGGTATCATACTCATACAACGATTACATGTACTAAACTTGCTTGTTGTGCAACATATGAATCAAAGGGCTTTGTGACAGCTTCAATTAGAGTTTCTCCATTCTCAAATTGATTCAATCTTTTCTTTTCTTTTTCTTTTCAAATTGTAATCTTTTCCTTTGATTAGATACCCCCCAACATTTAGTAAACCCAACTTGAAGGTTGTAGAAGGGTGCAACATGGGTGATGTATTATGTTTGGATTCTTTTGCAGTAGATTAAGCAATTGATTCAGAGTTTTGATATGTACTTGTAGTCATAACAGTATCTACCATAGTGAAAATGGGTTGAAAGCTTTTGCAAAATTAGAATCCACAGTGGTTAAGGCTCTACATGCTGTGAAAAATGTATTGAAATTATTTAATGACCACAATGTTTTATCTTGCATCTTTATGCAATGAAAATGATTTTTTTGGCATTGCACAACTTGCATAGGGCTTGAAATTTATTTAGCTCACCATGCATGAGTTAAAATCATACATTACTGAATTGTATCTAAAGGATCCATATTGGGTTCAATTCAAGAAGTCTTTAAAAAAAGAGTTTTATATAGAGGATGCTAATTCGGGTACTCACTAAGGCTCCAAGAATAGGTAACTAAGCCCAACAAAGGATACCCACCACTGAATTGCTATGTGAATTTGAAAGTAGATATGATTAGTTAAATGTAGTAGAGAAACGTGCTTTAGAGGCACAAAAGATTGAGATGTTTATATACTAGGCAAATATCCTACATTACATGAGAGGTTGAAAGATCTTTTGGAAGATCAAACAATGGAAATATGGCTTAAGATAGCTTGGCATTATGTAAAAAAAACTTAATAATGCATTTGTGAAGAAACAAAGGAGGGCCAATTTGCATGTTAGGACTCTACCTATTACCTCTAGCAAGGCAATAGAATTTGAGTGAAGCCCTATGTACCTATAGTTGTACTTGTTGTACCTATAGTGAAACATTATGTCATGGATAAGTTGGTGAAAGGGATATGCAACCTATAGCTAAAGGTTGTGAAGTTGGATAAAAAGGGGCAATCTGCAACCCCTAAGCCTCCTTAGGAGGGCTTTGTTCATCATGGTATATGATGTGATAGCCTTTAGTATCAGAGTTGTGATTATGACATGTACCATGATGCATTAGAGAGGGAGTTAATCTTTTGGAAAAATGGGAAAATTCATGCAAAAGAAATAGGTATTATTCTTTCTCTAGAATTTGGGAAAGGAGGAATCTAAACATTATTAGATGACATGGCTACTAGAAATGAAAATGTAGCACTCCATGCTACCATGTTTGGATTGCAAATAGAGAAAGTTTTTGGGAATATTATGGTGTCTAATAAAAAAGCTGAGATATAGTCTCATGTGATGCATGTAGGGCTAAGAAGGTCAAAGTATCAAGGAGAAAAGGAAAAATTTTGTAAATGAGTTGGTTGATGGTAAAAGTATTGGCAGAGAATTTAGTTATTTGCAGCACTAGGCAAGGGGAATCAGATAGATACAACATACTCACAATGAGGCTTCAAGATTTATTCCTAGAGGTCATTATACTTGGATACATGGGCTTAGGCAACAATAGAAACCATGTTTAAGGTTGCAGATATTGAGACTCCACATATTGCATTTCTTTACTATGGATCAAAGATTAACGTAATTGTCAAGAGTTTATATGAAAGTGGTGCATGGCTACTTGATGTTGATCATGGTTCGAGAATGTGAACTACATGCAACTCTTTAAGAGATCTTTATACAACATGTCCAAATGTTAAGATAACCATGGGTGATTTACAAGAGGAGCATCATGTTCTTGTATAGAAGAGTTCTTCTTATCCAATGATTTTGGGACAACTATATATCATATTTGTTCGTATTGAGGTGAAGGTGTTGGATGACAAATTGGCATATGCTAGAGTCAGAAGTAAAGATGGAAAAAGGGATATCCAATTTCTCACTATACGTGTCAATCACCCAAAAAATAGAGACACATTAAGGGATTATCCATAACCTCTAAATGCAAAGGAATTTAAGGAATTGGGTTTTTAGTAGCCACTCCTATAATGCAAAACTACAGTAGTGCTTCCTAGAGAAAGCCTTCACCTTCTACTAGTGCAAAAGAATATGTATTTTTTTCTATTTTACTGAGTTTACAAAAAAAAATATGGATGTTTTAGGAGGATAGATTTCATGTGTAGAGATGAAAGAGTGCACATATGTGAAGATAAAAAAAGCTGAAAATGTATGGTTTATTGGCTATAGATGAAGGCATTTCATACCTATATGAAGGATTGGTCTTTGTAGACACTATGGTTGAAATCCTAGTACTGATAAATTCTAAAAACGTGGCTGAAAACAATGTGCTACAAGTTTGTTCTTTGGATAGGTTCCAAGTCATAGAAGCATTTGCTCAATGGGAAGGTCTATGGTTGAAAGAATGGGCTAACACAATCATGGAAACAAAATACAAGATTATAGATAAAAAGCTTAAGCAAGTTGCTATGCCACTACCTGATAGTGATAGGATGTATGAATTAGTATCTAAATAAATAAGTTTGGGAGATGCGAAGGGCATTGGGCATAATTAGTGAAACATAAAGATGGAACCTATCCTTTCTCTCTTCATTATAAATGTGTGGTAGATTTGGTCATCATGCCTACATGACTATGGTACATGAGACATCTCATACTTGCATGTGAGGATTTGACTAATCAAGTGAAAGGGAGAGCTCCATGCACTAAGGAAATGTAGTGTAATATCCTTCCCTACCCCGTGGGCCATAGGAACCCCCCTTTTTATTAAAGTTAAGAGAATTTTTTTAAACCTTCCCCCCCTCCCCCCGGTCATCGCCAAATAGGTGGGGGGAGGAGGATGATGATGACGGATGTGGAAAAGAAGGAGACGATGATGATGTTAGGGAGGAGAAAGATGATGACATGGAGAAGAAGGTGATGATGGCAAGGGGGAGGCCATGTGGCCTACCATCCCCTAACTCTTGACTAGTTCACCATGCCAATGGATAGTTGGTGGGTGGGGTGAAGACCGCCACCACCACTACTCCACCCCCCCCCCCCCCCCCCCCCCCTCCAAAACACCTATAAACCCCCCTACTCCACTCCCCCCCCTCCCAAACACCTATAAACCCCCCCCCCCCCCCCCCATGGTAATGGAGAGGAGGAGGACGGCACATCACTGAGAGGGAGAGAGAGAGAGAGAGAGAGAGAGAGAGAGAGAGAGAGAGAGAGAGAGAGAGAGAGAGAGAGAGAGAGAGAGAGAGAGAGAGAGAGAGAGAGAGAGAGAGAAGGAGAGAACCTTCTAGAAGGTTTCCCTTCTCTTTCCCTCCTTCGAGGCTGACCACATGCTCCTTCCTTTCCCCGTGAACTTAATCATTCTTTCCGTCATAGATTATTGACAAGACAAGGTTTGGGAGATTCCAAATACCATCAGCAGATACGAAGCCCAACCAAAATGGTGGTGATGCGTTTGGGACTCCAACCTTGATACTTGGGAGGTTATCCACAAGCTTGATTTCCTCCCCAAATTAGCCCCTGCTATTTAAGTAAAAGGTTGCTGAAGTATTGCACAAACCACATCTAAAAGAGAAGAAGATCGAGGATGGCCCTCAAGCAAAAAATGTCGCACCAGATGGCAATCCCTCAAGAAGCAACGAAGCTTCGGCCAAGGTGAGTGGTGATTTTTGACTTCGAGAAGTGCTTAAAAATAGCCAAAAAATCCGAATTTCAAGGGAAAAATAGACTTCGTCGAAGGGCAGCAGCTACAATCAGTACGATTTTAAGCAGTAAGCCCCTAAAGTGCTTTAAAGACCCATTGAGTGACGGTTGGGGAATTTTCATAATTTCTTGACATGTCAAATGAGACTATGGGAGATGCCCGACAATGGGGGACTTTGAGATGAGTGTGCAAAAATTTTCAGCTTGCAAAACGGACACCGAATGCGAGACGAGAGTGCCCGGAGGCCAAGGCCAAAACAAAATCAAGTGAAAAAGGACTTAAGGGATAAGGGGGGGTGTGACTTTTCAAAGCCACCCCCCAATTTTTCATGTGGGGGGGGGGGGTGGCATTTTTTTTTTTGGCATGAAGAAGATGAAGGCGACGTCCTCCTGTTGCATCGATTTTTGAGGGAGAAGGGGCTATGGGGGCTAAAGAACAACCCCCCCCCCCCCCCCCCCCAAACCAACAATTACATGCATGATCTTGTGTCTTCCCAAGCTCTCCATTGCTGCCTATCGCACATCCAATGGTTGCCCAGATGAAGAGAGCCAGTTCTAGTCTTTCTCTATCCTTCCCCTCTCCCCCCTCTATGGGTCGTTCATGCGCACTATCTTGAAGGAGGAATCGGGAAGGAGATTGAAGCAAATGATGATGGAGATTAATGGAGATGCCGAAGCTTGATGTGCAGCATGGAATTGAGAGCAATGGAGACTCCGTCCCCTGGTCATGTAGTCATTTAATTCATCTTGGGTTTCATAAAAACATGGTATGACTATTTTTTATGAAGGATATGAAGTTTTTTTGACATTTTATGATGGAAATGATGTTCTTATGCGATGAAAATTTGTGTGAGTGTTGTTTGCATTATGTTTAATTGTTGTACATTAGAAATTCTGATTTCATAATGATTTGCATGTGCTATTTAAATCCCGCAAATCCAAAATGTGGTTTTTAAGGGTAAAATGATGGTTTTGTCATTTCGGGTGGGTGAAATGTGTTCCAATGGAAAAAATGAAAAAATAAATAAATTGAAGTATGTTGAAATTATTGGCATGAAAATATCAAAAAATAATGGTGATTATTGTCAAATAAATGCGAAAAGAATAAGGAAAAATGGAAAGCCGCAACAATCAGTCGAGAGGTGCTTCCTTATGTTTGTGCTACAAGGCACTATGCCTATATGTTATGGGATCTCCCTTTGATGAGGAGAAGAGATGGTGAACATTGGACTTTAACTCAATACAAACGCAGAATTGATGAGTGTAGAGTGAGGCTTAGACGCTCCTGGCCCGCGAGGTCATGTGGTGGGGTTGTCTGTTGTGTGCATGAGGTCTGGCTAGTGCCATGGCTAGTTCCAGATTTTAGGTCCTGTCAATGGTGTGTCTTGCCAGGAGCTACCAATAAGTGGTGGTGCTAAATCTAGGGTTTCTAGGGACCAAATAGTTGGTTTGTGTCATCTAACAAGAATCGTCAAGCCGAAATACAAAAAGTGAAACGTGCTGAGAGGGCTAGACGATGGTTGGAGATTTTAAGGCTTTATTCTCCTCAAAGGACTAGCCGATTACGCATAAACAATAGTGGTTCTAATAACCTAAGTGTCATAAGTAGCCCTTTGAGTACAAGTGGAAGTCTTAGTACTTCCCTGCTTCCAGTCAATCAACCCACTTCAAGTGGGGGTATAGCTCTACCTATGCAAACTCCTATTGTTAATCTTGTTGTAGCTATGGCACAACCCATCACAATTCTAGTAGGGACACCGAATTTATCGGCATTAGGAGCACCTTTGCCCATCTTCCATGGGTTAGCAGAAGAAGATAGAGAACTCCATATTTCAAACCCTCATGTTCAACTACCAAATCCAAGACAAAGGACACCTAATGATGTTCTTCAATATGACATTAAAGGAAGGGCATAAGGATAGTATCACAGTCTAGAGGCCGGAACCATAACTAGCACTGACCAATTCTTCACGGTCTTCCATAGAGAGTTTGCTCCTGAGAGGGGTGGACAGTATTGATTGCGTGTCTTGAATGTAACATGCGAAGAGCCAAATGAGAATGTCCAGGCCTATGCCAAGAAGCTAAAGCAAGTTCTCTGCAAACTTAATACTTATATCGCCATTCCATCGGCTGCACAGTTGCAATATTTCCTACATGGATTAGATTTCAATATTCGGGTGCAGCTTAGTAGTGTTTCTTTGGCCGATATTGACACTGATTTTACCTAAGCAGAAGGAGCAGAGTCGTGCTTGCAAGCGGCTTACGCAACAAGGGTAAATTGGAATGGTAATAATTTAGCACTAACCAATGGGAGTCAAGGGGACCCCATGTCAAATGTGAATGGCAGAGGGAGTATCATGCCAAACTTGCCTATGTTACCAGCTCCTCCCAGTAGTATGACTATACCTATGGCTAGTAAGATGGCCCTACTAAATGGTGGAGGCCAAATAACGAATCCTAATGTTGTCCCAATAGGTGAGTGGCCAAATCCTAATCAAGTGGTTAGGCTGATGGGATGACAGACAGATGATCACGGCTATGAGTCAAGTGCCTCTAATGTCCTTGGCAAAGCTAAGGACATGATGAAGCACTACATTGATATGATTTCTAAACAATATAGACAAATAGCTATGGATGTCAATTTTCTTAAGAAGCAACAGAATTTGATAGGGAGTCGACGCCCTGAAGAGGGTTCCCCCTCAAGATTCAGCTATAAGTGGTGTGGTGACCAACATTTCCCTAGGAATTGTCCGAATGTCAAATGCGATATTTGCAGAAAGTCTGGCCACTTAGTCACTACCTGTTGGAGTAAGATTAGTTCTCTCCAACAAGGGAGTAAACTACTGGGTCCAATTAACCATCGCGCACAAGGGAATAATCTCGACCAAGATGAGGGACCAAGATAAATACTGCAATGAGGAAAGACTATTGTAGAGGAGTTTCCTCATGGCAGTGCAGTCAGTCTTATTGAGGCCGTACATGTCAATGACGTTGAAACTTCTAGTCTACGACCCGTAACAAGAGGTAAAAAGATTAAAGAGGGTGATAAAGGAACTATAAAACTTGGCGAGGGAAACCCTAAGCAAGATGCTAGGGGAAAGCAAGTTCTGAATCCTGATATGGAAGGTGGACCTCTAAGGCCTATTGATAGTAAATTTGATCCCGAGAAGATAAAGGATTGCTAAGAAAGAAGGCAAAAGTTAAAAAAGAAGCACCAAAGTCGATCCAAAGACCAAAGGAGAGAATGGTTTGGCGCGAGAAGAGAACTTTGGCTAACTACCACAACTTTGATTTAGCAAGTTCTCTTTGCAAAGTTAAACCATATGTGAATCTCTTGCCATTGATTAAACTTTCTCCAGGAGTATACAAGGTTTCAAGAAAATCCTACATATTAGGTATATTGTAGAGCCGTTGGGCTAGCACGAGTGGGGAGTCCAACGATGATCGGGAAGGTTGCCAACAATGCTGGGGGCAAGCCAGGGAAGGAGCTAGAAATGCCAGGAGGAGATCAGCTCAGCTCCCCAAAAATGTGTCACATTTTGCGATGCCTTCTCCTGGGGGACGGGGGGTCTTCAACAGTGCTCTGGAGCACTTAGCAATGTTGAGGGGGCTCTGATGTAGCCCTGCAATGTGCCAATGGAAGGCTGGAAGATCGGGGAGGAGGCGGGAGATCAAAACATACCTGCAAATGAAGGTGCCATGGCTACCATTGAAGCTCGGGTTGAAGCTCTTCAAATCCGGGATGAAGAGAATGCCGGGCAAGATCCAATGCCTTTGCTCTGATACCAATTGAAAGGGAAGTGGAACCCAGGAGGAAGAAGCTTGGCGATGAGAGCTATGGCAGATGAAGAGCAAGAGCAAGAGAGAGAGAGAGTGAAACTCAAAGTGGGAACTCCAACAACCACAATCTGTGGCCGGGCCTTCCTTTACTCAAATTGTCACTAAAAGAATAAAGAATAAGTGACTGTGACGGGCGTCGCCACCTATAGTGTGCAGTGGCGGGTACTGCCAGTGTAATAATACATGGGTGGCTAGGCGGAGTCGCCTTTACCCCCAACACTAGGGATTCATTTGTCGAATTGCCTCTTGCAATTTAGTTTAACAATTTGCGTGCGCATCTTGAATCTATCTTTTAAGATGAATCTCTATCATGTAGTGCAATCGAAACTACCCACAATGCCTCACAAATCTAGATACAAGTTTTTCTTGATTTGATGATACAATGCGGAACTTCCATTCATTGTGACTTATGTTTTTTTAAAAGGTGCAAGGTACATGAATTCGCCATGCTTAATGTAAATGCAAGCTAATCCTCTTTAATGGTCTATAAGATGCAATCGTCTTGCATGATCTTGCATGTTTATATATATTGGTAATCTAAGATGCACTCGCAAAATTTATGCCTACTAGTGAGTTTAGTATGGTAGACAACCCATAATTGACACGTAGCTATCATGAGCATCGTGAATTTGATCCAAACCTATGCATCTACCTTTCAAGTTATATGGATTACACAATGCAAAAGTATGATTCCTTTCTATGATAATTACGATCTACCATTCCATTCATAGGACAAGACACCGTAGTGGTACCTGGTTATGAAGTGACAAATTGGCATTTATACCTGATAACCCATTCGTGTTAGTGGTGGCATCTTTGCCTAATCCTCCTTCTGTGGTTGCAACCTTTCCGGCTTCTTGGGAGATTTTGCGATTTGGAGCCATTTTCAAGCTTGGAATGTGGCCTTCTCTTCTCATGATGCACTCCTTTTTGCAGGAGTTTCCTATACACCACTTGAATCAAGTCACTTCTTGCGGAAATAGCTAGGAAGGGAGGGTGTTTTTGTCTCCTCTCCAAGAGGAAGAAGGAAAGAAACTCTTGAGCCTTCTTCTTCTTCTTCTCTCTCTCTCTCTCTCTCATTCTAAGATTCTCTCTCCCTCTCTCTCTCTCTCTCTCTCTCTCTCTCTCTCTCGCTCTCTCTCTCTCTCTTATTCTGAGATAGACCGACAGTAGGGGAAAAGAGGTGGAGAGTATCTTTGCCTAAGTAGGGGAGAAGGGTATTATTGGGGGGAGGGGGGATGTGACACAAGGCCCCTCCTTTTACCTACCATTCTAGCAGCCAAATTTGGCCCCCCGCCATGCAATCAGCACTCTTGGGGGAGAAGAGATAGTAGAGGGGGGTGGGAGGTGGCACACATGTGCCCCTCCTCCCCATCGTCATTTTCATCATCGTCCTCATCTTCATCGACATCCTCGTCATCATCATCATCCTCGTTGTTGTCGCCTCCAGCTCCCTGTCCTCTCATACTTCATCTCCCCCTCCCTTTGCCAGCTGTCGATGCTGACAAGGGGGAGAGTAAATTTTTATATATTAACTTTTAATGATTAAAAAAGGGGGGGCCCTATGGCCTACAATGAATATTACAACGGTATAATTTGTTGACAATAACTCCACTGTTTGGGCATCAAATAAAGCTTTAAGTTCTTGGGTTTCCTTAAAAAGACAATCTTTATCCTCATTGACAATAGCTACTTGAGCCTTTGCTTTAGTCAAGTGCTTCTACAAAGAGGATAATTCCAATTTCTAAGCTTCTAGCAATTTAGCTTGTGACTCCATTTGTTTGAAAAGGTTAGAAAGAGTTTCCTTAGGAGAGGCAAGCTTAGTATTAGCCTTATGTATCTCCTCCTAAGATTGTTGAATCTCCTAATGGAAAGAAGAGGACAACTACTAAACATAATATGTAATCTATGGAACTTTGAATATCCTTACACAAGAAAGAAAATGGAATCTCTTGCCACCAGACAATGCAGAGAAGGATTTGGTATATCCAAATTACCATCTCCGTGTGCCCTAAATAAATTAGTAGATGTTAGGCATGCAATAAGGGTATTGCCTAATGTAGTAGGGATTGATATTGGAGGAATTGAAGCAATAATTGTTTCAGCCACACACTTTAAGCACTTCCTCTAAATGACTAGAGAAGGAGGAGAATCACAATATTCAAGGATAGGTTCAAAATGTTTAGTAGTAGAAGAGGGGGGACCACTAGAGGATTTTCAGGAGACAATGGAATTTCCTTTGCAGGGGTAGAGTATGTCAGGAAAACATACAACTAAGAACCTTATGTGACATTAGTCACATTACCCCTAGTCACTCTGATAAAGTGTTGATCCATTTTGACAAGGAGATAAGAACTCCAATCAATGGTCATGGTCTTGAGCACCATTGTAGAATAAATGAATAATTCCTTGGACATGTAACTAGATGGAGTCTTGGTAGGCATAAACCTATCCTGAAGGAATTGACACAACTAACACAACACAACTACTTCCAAAAGGGATCAAAGATCATGGAAACATAAACTACATATATCATGATAATCCATTTAGCATCCAATAAGTCCTTGGTTTGTCTCTGGAAGAGCTTCATAATTTCCACATTGAAAAAGAGTTGGGAGGCTGTTGGAAAGGTTTCCCCACACTAAGAAAAAATAAAGCCTTTCCCAAACCTCGAGGTGTCATTAGGATAGTAGTACTACGAATAGAACCAGACTTCCTCCTACAAGAGATTAAGAATTCATTACACAAGGTAGGATCATTAGGAATGTGTGGCAATGAGAAGCCACAAAATGGGATAGGCCGACCTTAGTAATAAGTTATGATTCTGACAACTAAAAATAGTTGTGACTAACCAAAAGAACATATTAGGGGGGAGGAGTTCGAGGTGCCATTTAGATAAGAATGAAACACATACACCACACAAACAAACACAAAAGCGGCTTGCAAAATAGCAAAATAAAAAATAGATAAGATTTTTTAGAGTATTAGCTCATACACAACATGAAAGACCACCCCAAGCAAAGCACATCCTTAAAAATTTTTGGCATGACCTATCCACACATGCAACTAATAGCTTCATGAGATGCAAACATACAAGAACCCTGATCTCTATATCAAGCAAGAAAATAAAAATATATATACACATCTTAGCACCTAGATTACATCAACATGACTATCAAAACCAAAAAAATATCTCAAACTACATCACACTAAAACAACTACCAAGACTAGACTACTTTTGACACATGGACTAATTTAAGAGACTACATCACCTTCGTACCCACATATCATGTTCATTGATTAGACAATAGATGTGCAATGTAAATGGATTTAGATTTAATGGTGGGTGAATTTTACCAAATATTAACAATGGGTGAATTGTTTTATTGGGTAATCAACCTTTAAAAAAAACCACAATTCATTTGATTTTATTGGTTTTTGGGTTTTATTATTGTGCAAATAGCAATAAAAAGATTAAAAATGGATCATGGAAAATCTTAAGCTTTTTTTTACCTTTTTAGAAAAATTTAAGTTTTTTTTTTAAATTTTAAGCTTTTATTTAGATTTGCTATTTTTTTCTATTTTTAATTTGTAAATTTCTACATTACATTTGTGAGAAAAATATCAATAAAATTTTAGTTTTTTTTGCATTTTATTGAAAATTTATAATTTATTTGAATTTTTTAATGTTTTTGATTTTTTAGCAATTTAAAATTACGAAAAGGCATGTACTGGGATCTGCTACATTTTGCGTGAACAACATCAGCTCCATGGCATGGCAATTGAGACCCCACGCACGTCCTCGTGCATGACACACTCGCTAACCAAGAAAATCCCCCCACATGAACAATCCTCAGCAGATTGAAAAGAACATGAACACACAAGGACCCACAGGACAGGGGGTCTCATAGGGGAGTCGGAGGTGGTCTCAGTTGTGTTATGGAAGCACTAGATTGTGCTTGAGAGACTAGACTAGATGCAAGATTTGTTACAAGAATTTTGGTTACAAGATAATCCCTCGTAGGGGCACAAGATACAATGATAACTTAACAAGATACGGAAAATTCCACAACCCGGGACCATAGGTACAAACAAAGGACTCAATAGGATATGAAGGATCCCACAACCCAGGACCATAGGTATGGATACAAGATATCACAATTGCAAGATCTACCTCGAGGAGATGAACAAGATACAAGATAGTACTAGACAAGATAAGTAAATAGAAGATATTCTTTGCAAAGGAGTGGTCCAATATCCTTACAAGGGTGGGGTCTTAGTAAACCTAGCTCAACACATAGTTCGTTAGGGGGAGGAAGCTCTAGTACTTCCCCCCTATCAATCAGTCCATCCACTTTGAGTGGAGTGATAGTTCCAATTGTTCAAAATCCTTTAGTGAATCTGGTTGTTATCATGGCGATGCAACCCATTGCAATCCCAGCAGGGATGCCAAACTTGCTAGTCTTAGGGTTTTCTCTACCCATTTTTAATGGGTTAGCAGAGGAAGATGCAAAACTTCACATTAATGAATTCCAAAAGTTAATGTTTAACTGTCAAATTCAAGATGAAGGGTACTTGATGATGCTCTTCAACATAACTCTGAAAGGACGAGTTGTAGTGTGGTATCATAGCCTAGAGGTTGGAACCATAATTATAATTGACTTATTCTTTGCAACCTTTCAAAGAGAGTTTGCCTCTGAAAGGGGAGGTCAGTATTGGCTGTGTCCTCAATATTACATGCCAAATACCTCATGAGAATGTCCATGGGTATGCCAATAAACTAAAGGAGGTCTTTCGTAAGTTGCAAACCTATATTCCTATTCCAGCTGTTGCTGCTCAATTGCAATACTTTTTGAATGGGCTAGACTTTAACATTTAAGTGTATTGAGCAATGTTTCTCTTGCCAACATTGATACGGCTATTACATGACCAGAAGTCAATACAATTAATTAAAAAGAAAACCATATTTAAAACTTTTTAAGTGAAAAAAATATACCTTGCTGCTTGGATTCTTTTACTACAACCACCTCCTCCTCGTTTGAGACTCTCAATATTTTGAAGAGTCTTTTGTCGATTTCAAAGGCCTAAAAGAGTTTGCTCTTGTTGATAAGATTTTATGCATTTCTCCAACAAATGAATCCCAAGTTGACAACCCTCTAGCTTCTACAACAACTCTTTGTTAGGTTTTGATAAAA
Organism: Lygodium microphyllum; assembly: GCF_053477565.2. Taxonomy (NCBI): domain Eukaryota; kingdom Viridiplantae; phylum Streptophyta; class Polypodiopsida; order Schizaeales; family Lygodiaceae; genus Lygodium; species Lygodium microphyllum. The sequence continues at coordinate 82,485,624 of NC_141150.1, read as the reverse complement.
GATGGTTCTCCAATCTGAGGACATCCTTTTATGAAACTAAGTGTATAAACTAGAAACCCATTATAACCATCACCAATGAACTTGTTAATGAAGAGGTATTATAGAAACACATAGTGTTATTTTTGCTAGGATCTTTGGGATATATCCTGCCATCTAGCCAAAGATCAAAATTCTTCTTTCCTTCAAACCTAAATATATGTTTCGTAGACTCTATAATAGTAAGGGGTTTTGTTCTCTTCCTTATTGGTTCACACTCACTATCCAACTCAATGTGAAGATGATAGAGAGGTCTTTTACTAGAGCTACATAGATCATTGAATGATTGATCCATATCTAAGGATGTGATTAGAAGATTGGATTAAACAACTATGCGAATTAGAAACAAGAAGGCGAACAAAGAAGAAACTAGTAAGTATGAAAAAGAAAGAAGAGAGTGCGAATGGAGGGAAGTAATCAAACGTCAAACAAAATTCAGATTGAACATTAGTGTTGAGAGTGGAAAAAAACAAAATTTTTGATTGATTTTTGTTGTTTTTTGTCAAGAATTGCGTGGTGGAGGGGGTTGCTCAAGATGCTGCGCCGAACACACACAGAATGCACAAGGAGAAGCTCACTCAAGAGACAAGAAGAGAGATGGAGGCCAAAACGTTTTCTTGCTGATTTCTTCTTCTTCTTCCACACTCTTTACAATGTACACAAAGTATAGATAAGATACAACATAAAAGGAAAGTGGCCTACTAAGTCAAACAATGCATAACCGACTACACTAGTCAACTGGCGCTATAACTATGCCAGTTGTAAATAGGTGTAACAACCTGAATATAATAAGTAATGAGTCAGTGGCCATGTGAGAGTCATAATGACCACCGACATGCTAAGTGTAGACGTGTGGACCCATCTAACCAGGCGGTCCATCATCAATGTCCGCATGTGTTGAGCTTGTCATCTCAACACTCCCCCTCAAGCTCAACTGCATCTCTGCAACTCCAAGTAAGCTTCGAAACTTTTGAAGCTTCTCTGTACCCAAGGCCTTCGTGAAGATGTCAGCTATCTGATCCTGTGTGCTGACATACACCAAGTCAATCTCACCTGCTAGTACATTCTCTCTCACAAAGTGGTAGTGTACCTCAATATGTTTTGTCCTGGCATGGAACACAGGGTTCCTAGCCAACTGTATACTGCTCATGTTGTCACAATAAATGACAACTGGACCTTCCACCTGGACATCCAAATCAGCCAATAGCTTTTGCAGCCATACTACCTCACATGCTGCAACAGCAGCACCTCTATACTCAGCCTCTGTACTCGACAAAGCAACTGTAGATTGCTTTTTGCTACTCCATGCAACTGTTGCACTACCAAGAGAGAACATGTATCCGCTGGTAGATCTTCTATCAGACATACTACCAGCCCAATCTGCATCTATGTATCCAAACACCTGTACATCTGTACCTGCCTCATAGAAAAGTCCATAATGTAATGTGGACTTCACATATCTCAATATGCGTCTGACTGCATCCAAATGTGGCTTTCTAGGTACTTGCATAAACTGACTCACAAGACCAACAGCATAGCTCAAGTCTGGCCTTGTAATGGTCATGTAGATCAAACTCCCCACTATCCTCCTGAACATAGTAGGGTCTTCTATCTCATCCCCAACATCAGCACTCAGCTTTACATTCTGCTCCAACGGGACTGAAAGTGGTTTGCATGCAGTCATACCATACTTGGACAACATATCCAAGCCATACTGTCTTTGGAACAGCCATATACCATCATCACATCTGATCACCTCAATGCCAAGGAAGTACCTTAGTTCACCTAAATCCTTCATCTCAAACTTCATCTTCAAACAACCCTTGACTTCAGCAATCCCACTATCACTATCACCTGTAATAATCAAGTCATCCACATAGATGACTATGATGACCAAACCTGCATCTCCCTTTCTCACATAAAGTGAGTGATCAGCATCAGAAACATAAAAGCCAATATTGACAAGATACTCTCTGATCTTGTCAGACCATGCTCTAGGTGCTTGCTTGAGCCCATAGAGTGCCTTCTTCAACCTGCACACATACATGGGATGCTCTAAATCTTCATAACCTGCTGGCTGATCCATATGCACTTCTTCTTGCAAATCACCATGCAAGAAGGCATTCTTTACATCCATTTGCTGCAACCTCCAACCTTTGGCTGCTGCCAAAGCAATCACACATCTGACAATTGCCATCCTAGCAACTGGACTGAAGGTTTCATCATAATCTATGACATATGTTTGGGCATAGCCTTTTGCAACCAGCCTAGCTTTGTACCTGCTAATAGAACCATCTGCATTGTGCTTAATCTTATAAACCCACTTACATCCAATAGCTTTCTTTCCCTTCGACAATGATACTAGATCCCAAGTCTTATTGGCCTCTAATGCAGCCATCTCCTCATCCATTGCTGCATCCCAATGAGCATGACCAACAGCCTCCTCAAAACATGTGGGCTCAACATCCTCAACTAGTTTCACCATATAAGCATAATGGTAAGCTGCATAACCCTCAAAACCAAATCTTTTAACAGGGTATCTCACCCTGCTAGACTTGCGTACCACTGGATCACTCAATGGAGTCTTTGCATTAACACATGCTCTTTGCACACTTGGAGTCCTCACTGAAGGAATGCCAAGCTCATCATCCAAGCTCTCTGAGCCACTGGAGTCTCCATCAAGAACTGCATCAATGCCTTCTGACACTTTATTCTTTCCTTTGTCTTTACCTATAGTGCTACTAGATGCACTCGAAGATGTAGAGGTACTCCTTAGTCTCCCAGACCAAGGACTACCAGATGATGTCTCTGGTCCACTAAGAGTCCATGATTCTTGCCTTTCAGCTTGCACATGAGTGTCATGATCATCATCAACATCCAATGCATCACCACTAGATGCATACCAACTGCTCATTTCATCAAAGATGATATCCCTACTCACTCTGAACTTACATGTGACAGGGTTGTAACAGCGATACCCTTTCTGCTCTAAAGAGTATCCAATAAAGATACACTTTTCAGCCTTTGGATCTAGTTTCTTCCGTAACTCATCTGGCACATGAACATACGCAATGCATCCAAATACTTTCAAGTGTGAAACATCAGGATTCTTACCTGTAAAACATTCTTCGGGGGTCATACCATGAACTGCAGCTGTGGGAGTTCTGTTCATAATATAAACAGCAGTATGAACAGCCTCAGACCAAAAATGCTTAGGCATATTCTTTTCAGCCATCAAGGCGCGTGCAACTTCTGCAATATGCCTGTTTTTCCTTTCTGCAACCCCATTTTGCCGTGGGGTATACCTGCATGTGAACTGTCTCTTTATCCCACGAGACCTCAGAAAATCACTGAACTCATTTGAGATGTACTCTCCCCCTCCATCTGACCTCAGGCACTTTACTTTCAAGCCTGTTTCTCTTTCAACTGCAACCTTGAAAGTTCTAAAGTGCTCAAATGCTTCACTCTTTTCCTTCATAAAATATACCCACAGCTTTCTAGAACAATCATCAATGAATGTGACGAAGTATGAACTACCTCCAAGAGATACATTTTGTGTAGGCCCCCAAATGTCTGTATGCACAACATCAAGGATATTTCTGCTTACATCTCTGTCATGTGAAAAGGGTTGTCTTGCCTGCTTACCAAACTGGCATGCTTCACATACCTTCTGAAATTCTGCAACTTTAAATGTAGGCAAACCTGTAACCAACCCTTTGGACTGCATTAATTTCAGCCTTTGTACATTTGCATGTCCAATGCGTTTGTGCCAAATTTCAATGTCTGCAACAACACCTTTTCCTTTGGCATACATAGCCGCATTCATAGTAGGAATTCCAGCATCTAGAGTGAACATACGTCCAACTCTACTTCCCTTTGCTACCAACCTGCACTTGTCATTGAAGTCTTCTACAAAGCAGCCCTTTGCATTAAATTTGACTTGCAGCCCTTGCTCTACCATTTGATCGACTGACACCAAGTTCTTTGTAATAGATGGTACATGTAATACATTTGAAAGACTCTTTGTCTTACCATCATGCAAGGACAATGAAACTTTTCCAATGTGTGAAATTGGGTGGCATGAGTCATCACCCGTCTGCACATAACCTGCATTCTGCAAATCCTGCATCTCTCCAAACCATTCTGCATGGCTGGTCATATGATTGGATGCACCTGAATCAACATACCAAATATCTTCATGTGTTCCCTTTCCTGTAACAGCATTCAACATATGCTGCATAACGAACAAACGTTCATTTTTGTCTTCATTCTGTCGTGAAGACGATGCATAGTTTCCTTGCTGCAACTTACCACTGCGGATATCATCTCTCTTAGCATAACATTGGGCTGCAATATGACCTGTTTTGCCACAGTAGTGGCACACAATACCAGAGTTGTTAGAACCTCTGTTCTGCCATCCACCTCTTCCTCTAAAGCTCCCCCTGCCTCTAAAGTTACCACGACCTCCTGAAACCTGCATATCGCTAAATTGCTGATTCAATCTGTTTTGCTGGTTGTCACTACCACGTCCTGTACCACGGCCTCTTGAAGAGAACCTGCCACGTCCCCTTCCTGAACTGGAGTAGAAAGCTTGGACCTGTTCACCACTTCTTTCAGATGTCTCATTCTGCATGTTGATCTCTTCAGTGATCATAAGGGAGACCAACTCATCGAAATCTGGAAATGGCTTTCTGACATATACAGAAGTTACAAAAGACTTCCAAGCCTTTTCATTGTTAAGTCCACCCAAGATAGACGACACCAAATCATCATCATCGGGCATTGCATCAATCGCTGCCAATGCATCTGCAATGCTTCTTACCTTCAGTGCATACTCATTGATAGACATCTTCCCTTTCTTCAATGTATTCAACTCTTGCTTGAGTTGAATCTTTCGTGCCTTTGTATTTACAGAAAACATACTTTCAAGTATGGTCCAAGCTGCATATGAATTCTCTGCATTTCTAATGTGTCCCAGCATATTATTGTCAATTACTGCAGACAACCAATACATGACATTTTTATTCTTTGCATTCCATTTCTTCCATGCCTTTGTCTCTTCTGCAGTTGGAGGATCACTCATCTCCGGTTCCTTTTCTTCACCTGAAACAAACTCGTAGAGGCCTTTTCCAATAAGGAAGTTCGTGACACACGGAACTTCCATGAAGGGTAGTTGTTCTTGTCGAGCTTCTCAATGATAGAGCTTCCACTGTTCTCTGCCATTATCACAAAATTAATACCAACAGTAAGTAAATCTTCTGGAACCCTGGACCTGTAGTGCACAGCAATACACCAGATAGCCTTTTTAACTGTCTGCTCAACAATACATGCAATCTGCAACCTTTTTACAGATAAACCTTGTGTTTACTCACTGGTAAACACCTTTGAACTTACAGATCTGAAATCTGTAACCTGCGCACCTACTTTCAGTCAATACAGTCGAAGTCACAGCGTACCCTGAAACTGCTGTCCGCAACCTTGCGGCTCTATAACGGGCCCTGAAACGGCCTCAAATGCCCAAAATGACTGCGGATAAGCTTGTCTGCAGAATACACAGTGCTCTTCGCGCACACCAAATCTCACTGCAATCTGAGATTTTTGCTCTGCCCTGCTTCTAGTGCCTCCACAGGCACTATCCAAGAGAAAGAGTTGAAGGATGGGAGAGCTTCTTACCCGTGGCTTGCTTGCTCGAACCTTGCTTCTTCTCCTTTGCTTCAACCTTTGAAATCAGCCTCTCTCAATGGCGCGGCTCTGATACCATGTCAAGAATTGCGTGGTGGAGGGGGTTACTCAAGATGCTGCGCCGAACACACACAGAATGCACAAGGAGAAGCTCACTCAAGAGACAAGAAGAGAGATGGAGGCCAAAACGTTTTCTTGCTGATTTCTTCTTCTTCTTCCACACTCTTTACAATGTACACAAAGTATAGATAAGATACAACATAAAAGGAAAGTGGCCTACTAAGTCAAACAATGCATAACCGACTACACTAGTCGACTGGCGCTATAACTATGCCAGCTGTAAATAGGTGTAACAACCTGAATATAATAAGTAATGAGTCAGTGGCCATGTGAGAGTCATAATGACCACCGACATGCTAAGTGTAGACATGTGGACCCATCTAACCAGGCGGTCCATCATCAATGTCTGCATGTGTTGAGCTTGTCATCTCAACATTTTTAGGTCTGAATGATTGATTTTTTATGGATTTAGAGTGACGTATGGTTGTTAATGGAAGTGTTTGAGAGTGTTTTGGATGATATTGATTATGTTTTGGAAGTTCATGATGATTTTCAATGGAAATATGAGGCTCTATGATGTTCCGATAGGTTTTGTTGAGGCTCTGATACCTTCTGTATAGCCTCTGTTTTGTGCTGATTTTCTTCTGTATGAAGCATGGATTGATGATTGATGAAGGTTGAAATATTTTGAAAGCTTATTGAATAGTTTTTGATAGTTTGGAATGGTTTTAGTATCAGTTATGAGGATCTACTATTCTCTTATGACCTTCTGTAACCCTCTGTAAACCTTCTGTAGAGTCTCTATCTATGTTTTGTCTCAACTCTGTTCCTATTCTGTTATGTTTTGTAGATCTTCTATAAGTGTTTTGTAGAATTTATGTGTGACTTTGGGAAAGTTTTCTAACTTTTGGAAAGGATGAATCTAAGTTCAAAAGAGCTAAAACAAATGGAAGAAGCAGACTGAAGACTGAAGAGAAGACTGAAGTGACAGTGACAGTAGTGAGCTATGAAGAGATACTATAGTGGCTTTGGTGCCTCTTTGCATCAGACATACCTCTTGGGAGGTGCATCCATGACCTAAGAAGGATTATTGAGAGTCATTATTGAGTAATGTAGTGAGAAGATGGTGTACTATTGAGAGAGAGAGAACTAGAGATAGCCAATTCTATCAAAACAATGTATCTAAATATGAGAGATTGAGAGAGAAAACTATGAAGACATTGAAGATCAATACTATATGATTAATTTCCATTAAAAATGGTGTATTATTTTATGTTCCTTGTTCTATTGAAGGATTCTGTGAAGATGTTGAAGATTATGGTTGGTTCTATCAAATTAGTGGGAGATATCTACTATGATGCTGCGTGAAGAATTGTTGTTTTCTTTGTTTTGGTCATCAAAACAATGAAATAAAAGCTTGTTGATGTTACAAGATAGATTTTCTTGTAGTAGAATCCCCTTTTCCTTGGTGTTCCTCTTGGGGCTCCATGTTTTTGGTGCGCAGCCGGGAAAACTTGCCATCAACAAGCATCAGAAGAGGCTGAAAATAAAGGAAGTGGCATTGCCAAGAAGAGGAGAATTCAATGGATGTTTGCAAAGTTCCTTCTTCCATTGAAGAGTCAGAGATTCTTATTGCCAAAGCCACTTTTCACAAGAAGTTCATCTCACAATGGCGGAAACATATTATCATCATGATGCATGCTCTATGTGGTGGACTATTTCATCTTCTTGTTGAGGCAGCAGAAACTTGCATCTTGATGGCAAATTGTTTGGGAACAAACTGAAGAATAGAGAAGCAGAGAGAATGAATATCCATGGAAGATTTAGCATTCATTGAGGAGTTTCCAGACATCATCAAGTGGGAGATTGTGAAGAAGCTTCAAGAGTCATGGTCTTTGGAGGTTCACAAAAACAAGAAGGAAAAGAGTTGGAATTTGTTCGTGGATGCTCAATAGCAAGATACGTGGGATGCTTGGTGTTTTGACAATCTTCTATTTGTCCAATTAGCAACCCACTGGAAGTTGGTAGACAGAGTGTTTTTCACAACATACACTGTTGAAACCCTCAGAAGCTGGCATTATTATATGGTTGGCACAACAATGATCCTAAGAAGAATAAGTTTTGATACTTTCAAAACGGAATATCTCCCCCTCTATAGTGGTTTGAAAGCCGAATTCAGAGATGTTGAAAAGAAGGAAGTAGAAGAGATATTGGCTAGAGAATCCCCTAGAGACCAAAGCCCTCTCTGATACTATTCTGTTAAGTACAGACCAACTGGTTGGAGCTAACCCCGTGATGAATGATGCAATCAAGAGGCAAGCATTAGAACGAGTCCAGAGGCACGTGAGAAGACAAAAGGAAAAAATCAAAGCTAAGAACGAGCTCACAGTAGAGGCTTCTTTTGATGCCCTAAAAGCACTCTTTACAGAAGTCCCCATGGCGACTCAAGGTCCCCTTCCTAGTCAGATTCGTCCTGGAAATGTTGATGACAGGCCAGCAAATGTAGTCCCATTGCCAGTTTTAAAGGGAGAGTACAATGAAGACCGTGATCTTGATGTAGCAGAATTTATGGTAGCATGTGTGGCTAACAATGCCAGAACCCCCAAGCATTGGTTAGTAATATTCCCCGCCACTTTCAAGGGTGCGGCGTTTCAGTGGTATGAGAGACAAGCAGCAGGAACTTTTGGCACTTGGGACTTGGCATTCCTCACTAAATTCAAGCGTAAAGGTTTTAAAGAGCGGATGCGAGAGGAGTACATGAACCTAAGTCAATCCTCTAGAGAAAGAGTAGAAGCTTATGTCTCGCAAATGGAATCCATCCTAAAGAGATGGACTAACCATCATTTGGACAAAGGCATTCAGAAAGGAGTGTTCCTTAGAGGCCTACAACTAGAATTTCTCAAGTTTGTGGAATTGAGAAGACTAGTCAATCCGCAAGCTACAGTGGAAGGTGCAAGATTGTATGACGAAGTTGAAGCAAGGTTGTCAATGACTCCAAGAAGAGGAGTCTTACCTTTTCCCATGCCAGGAATGGTATACCCACCAAATGAAATCCCAGGGACAGTTCCCTACCCCTACCCCAGATGCAAATAGTGCTACAGTATAATGCACCTAATCCACTATGGTCGCCACAGACGACAGTGCCTCAAATGATGGTTTAACCACAACAACAGTGGCCTCAAATAGTTCCTCCAATGGCGACTCAACAACAGTGGGACCCTACCAACTGGAATCAATAACCTTAAGTCTCAACAGGAGCTCTGAATCAGAACCGGAATAGAGGACCCTCTGGATCAACCCAACTAGTGTATGCAGTAATTACAGAAGCTTTCCAAAACCCTACTACAAGTACTTCAAGAGGTGAAAATCTGAAGGACTACTTATCCAACTCAGTTGTAAGTATCAAGAAAGAGCTTATGGATGTGATTACAGAGCAGCTACAGACACTGAAGGTGAATACCGCCAATATATCCACCCCTACAGGAGTTGGAAGAGATGTGATGTGCTCTAATACATGGTGTGGAAAGTGTCATCAAGAGGGACATTTAGCCACTGAATGTACCCGAAAACCAACCATTCCTGGAGCCTTTTCCTACTGTTTGCAGAAGAACCATACAGAGGATATTTGCTCTCTGAAAGAGATGCACGAACAAAGATAGAAGGATAAAAATACAAGATTCAACTTGCTAGAATCCAAGAAGGTTTCCCTCTCAAAGTTATAGAGGAAGACAGTGTGGCGGTGGTCAGAGATCAAAGGTGGAATGTTATAGGTGTGGAGAAAAGGGTCATATCTCCCCGAATTGTCCAAACCCTAAACGATCTATGGATTACAAGCCCTTATGCAGCCGATGCAAAGGAGAAGGCCACACTGCAAAGGACTATCCAAGTCCATCCCCGGTAAAGGCCAATGGCACTGATAGCCAATAGAAGGTACAAGATCCTGACTCCAATTTGGTAGAGTTGGAAGTTGCCGCTGTCACGTGTGCCAAGAAGAAGGAACCAGTTGTTCAGAATGAAAATAATTACCCTGCCAAGACTGTGAAATTCAACTTGTCAATAGAGGGATAGAGCAGTACAGGATAGAACAGTGCAGTACAAAGCATTGTGATACCATAGAGAGTCACATAGATAGTCCTAGAAATAGGACCAGAGGTCCAAGAGATAGAAGATGCAAAAGCACCTCCAAAAACAGAAGAAGTGCCGCTGCTGCCATTACTAGAAGAAAAAGGAAAGATGAAAATGGGTGTAGCCCTATTTCCCAGTAGGTTGGAGAAGCCAGTGGATCCTATCAAAGAATATGACTTGGTCAAAGACCTAGACACTTTTAAACCAAACTTAACCTTCCGGCAATTGCTGATGTTGTCTCCCAGCTGCCAAAAGAAATTCAAAAGCATTTTGACAAGAAGACGCGGACTAAGGATTGCTCCCCCAACAACAATAAAGTCCAATAAAGCCATAGAACCTGCGAAGGAAGTAGATGTGGCTAACGCCTTCCTAGATCCTGGAACCCCAGAGATTAGTGTATGGATAGAAGGATACTTTATTTTAGATGCATTGATTGATGGAGGCTCATTAGTAAACATAATGACGGATGTGACAATGAAGGACTTAGGGTTGCAAGTAATTCAACATCTACACAGTGGCTTATTAGATTGGCAGACCAAAGCAGAATTAAACCATTGGGCATCCTCCCATACGTAAAAACAACCCTTGCAGGAAAAGATTACTGGCTGACCTATCTGGTGGTTAAACCAAATTCTTATGGGACCTCATACCCCCTGTTGTTGGGAAGACCTTGGCTTTTTGAAGCGAGAGCCAGGATGGATTGGTTCAAAGGAACCCTAACCCTAGGCAGAGGACCCAACAAAGTGGTGTTGAACTTGTATGGATCGCAAAAAGACAATGGATCCACATCTATCGAAATCATAACTGACTCCTCCAATGAAGTAACAGATGGTACATCAGGAGACAAAGAGGCTGTTAAAAAGATATTTCCCAAGAAAACATAGGCACAATCCCTAACAGTGGGCACTGTAAGCCAACTACCAAGGGAAGCAAAGTCCTTGTCCATGGGAGAATACCTCCTGCCTCAACTAGAATTGACTTCTGAAATCACTCCTGACAGTGAAATAGAAGTATGGATGTACTATTCTCCCTGTTACATGGCAGTCGCAGAGACAGTAGCATAGACAGAGCCAGAGACAGAAGCAGAAGCAGAAGATCTGTTCTTCTCCTACAGAGCCTCTATAGAAACAGAGACAAAGCCTCTAGAGGAAGAGAATGGACATGATGAGGAAGAAAACGAAGCAGGATATGAAAGTGCAGATGAAGAATTTCCTATGATAGCAGATGATCTTGTTGATGTCCCTACAGAGACCTCAAAGGTCGAAGATCTTGGGGTGTTGGATGGAATTACCATGGTTCCATTTGGGTTGGCCAATGGACCAGACTGAGTGTGACAGATGGTTCTTCAATCAATTATTAAGAGGTGAGGACTGAGGGATGTTACAACAATTGACATCAGATACATTTCTGTTTCCCTATGCACCCACGGGATGGGTCTTTGCTATGAGCATAGGACACGTCACTCTGTTCTGTACACAGTACTGCAAGGCTCCCTGGCCTTCCTGCTTGCACCTATGCCAGACTGGGTTGGATGCACCGATGCATCATCAATTGTGCACCATGGCATACTCCCTCTGCACCACCTCCTCGTCGATTCCTATACCGGGTGTGAGATCTGGGTTTCCATCAATATTAACTCGAGTGATGTAAGTTATGGGACGCGTGACTGTTCTCTCATCCCATCTGAGTGCCAGTGAGTTGAGTGACTATCCTTCGTCAACGACACCTACCCTGACGGGCTTCATCAACTAGCTACCACCCTGGGTGTTGTTGCATGGTCCTTGCCATGCTCGTTGAATGCTAGATCGAGCGGTGGTACCTCTCCTACAGCCGACTCCAACCCTTCTGTAGCAATGACGGTTCCTTCGACCTACGCGAAACGGGACAAGTGTTCCTAACCCTATTTTTCTGTTTGCAAGTGTATGTGATGTCTTAAGTGTGGGGATGCCAGCGTCCAGTCGGTTGACAAGTCTGTGGCCGTGTTGATCAATCTACTCTGTCCATTACGGTTTTACGTATGGGGACACATCCCTACGCGTCTGATGTGCATATCCCCTGCATATGCCTCAAGTTGATCATGCATGTATGCCATGACCTCTTTCTGCCCTCATGTTAACCCCAACACGAAGAAAGCAAAAGGAAGTGGAAAAGACGTAGGGCAAAGGCGGAAAAAAGGTAGCCCGACTGAAGAAAGAAAAGGAGAAAAGGCCAAAAGCGCAAGGGCAACCTTAAAAGTCCAAGGCAATGGCAAAAGGGGAAAGGTGCATTTTAAAATAAAAAGGCGCACCCTGAAATCTTGTAAAAGAGTGCCGGGCTCTCACCTGTGCAATTTGTAAATGTAGACAGGCGGTGGAAAGGAAGCTAGGAAGATAGAAGGACAATGGGAAAAAGGGCCTAGGCTATGGCCGGCCATGTAAAAAGGGGAAAAAGGGGATGACCGCCCAAAAGGGATTTAGGGTTTTGTATATAAAGTTGAAAAGTGAATGAGAAGCTCATTCTTGTGTGTGGCCAAAAGTAGCTCTCCTCTTCTTCTTCTTCTTCTTGTTTTTGCTTGCTTGAGCTTGTGCTTGAGAGAGGGAGTGTGAGAGTGTGAGGGAGTGAGTGTGTGAGGGTGAGGGACCGAGGAGGAGAAGCTCTCCATCTTCTCCTCTCTTCTTCTCTTCTCTTCTCTTCTCTTGTCTTGCTCACGAAAATGGAGCTTGGAGCGTGGAGCTTGAGGATGGAGCTTGCTTGAAGCTTGCACTTGGATCGTGGAGCCACCAGAGTGTGCGGGAGAGGAGGTAACTCGAACGGCACGGAGGTAAGCTCACTACACCCGTAAGGTATGCATTGCGCATTGGCTATGTGAGAGGTAGCCATAAGTGCTTGGCTTGGAACGCTTGAATCAATAAGCGGTCCGTGGGTCTTGGCAGTTGAGTGAAAGCTCCCACATTTTGGTTCCGTTGCCGAGACCAACGGATTCAAGCCTTGAGCGCTTGCGCGCTTCGAATTGAGCATCAAAGTAAGGGTTTCCCCCGAACCGGTGCTTGAGGTAGATAGGTAGGAAGTGAGGGGATTGAAGATGGTATTCGATCTCCTTGGCTAGTAGGTTTGTTGCTTTCTGAGATTTATGTTGTGGAATGGAGTAGCATAGGTATTTATTTTGTGATTTGGATGCATTTAGGGTAGGAAAAAACAAAGAAAAAGAAGAAAAAAACAGGCAAACAACAGGGTTTTCTGTTGCTGTATAACAGGCTAAAACAGGGAAACAGGGGACCAGATTCAAGTTCTGGGTGAGGCAGGGACAGGGAACTAGCTGTGAGGTTTTGCAGTGCTGGGAAAGGACCTTAAGAGGCCTGGGAGGCCAGGACAGACCTCAGTTCCTTGGTTTGCCTTGCGTGAGAGAGAGAGAGAGAGAGAGAACTTCTGGTTCACAGGGCGAGGAAGCACTGCCCCGATTTCTAGGCGCTGGTGATTCGTGCTGCTCCAGGTGAGTTTGGTGTTTTCCAACAAGTGCCCTGATCAGATTTAGAAAGTTTGTGGTGATTGTGTGCACCAGACAGTGAGGAGGGGTCAAACGCACTGGAATCGCGCCTGCCGCCGACGCACTCGGACCAACTCGCTGTGGTCGGATTCCCAGAATCGGACCACCCGAGTTCGGGAGTCGGACTCCGATTCCCAGAATCAGACCGGCCCGATCGGACATGCCACGTGGCACTCGGACCAACCCATTCAATTTTGAGAATCGGACGCTCGGACCAATCCGTCCGACTCGGACACTCGGACGAGTCCATAATCGGACCACTCACAATCGGACCAGGCCGTCCGAGTCCCAGACTCGGACCAGTCAGAATCGGACCAGCCAGGATCGGACCAGGCCAGAATCGGACCACCCGGTCCGATCCGATTCCGAGAATCGGACCACTTTTTGATCCGACTCCTAAAATCGGACGTGACCGAAATCGGACCACTAGTCCGATCGAACCCACCCAAAATCGGACGTCCGATTTTGATAATCGGACTCCTGAAAATCGGACATCTGAGAATCGAACAAAAAAGTGTCAAAATCGGACAGGTATCTAGAACACAAATTTTGACACATCTAAACCCCGAGATTGACCCCAAAGGCTACCTAGAGCTAAAGGCACATGATAGATCCATCACTGGGCTAAAATTTAGAGCATGTAGTTCAAAATTTGGCTATAACCGGTCCTCCAAATTGCATATGGCGTCTACCGTAACGGCCCTGCGGGCCGGGGGGGACTGCCCCCCCCGGACCCCCGCAGAGGGGGCTCTGCCCCCTCTGCACCTCCCCCGAGTAGGTTGGAGAGAAAACGCGCGCCGTGACAGGTCTTCCAAATTGGACCCTAGTGAAGCAATGGCTCTACACAAGCATGGATTCTCACTTGCAAAAGAGCAGCCAAAAGCCCATACCCGAACAGAGAGAAACAGAGACCCTAGAACATCAATGGGCCAATCTAGCCACCAAGGGCAAAAAGGGCACACCACGAGAACACAAAGACATTGTGTTCAAACCGTGTCCAGTCAGAGCAAAATGCAACTTCAGCAAGCTACAAATGCGAAGATGACTAGACATGACACTCTGGACGAGAGATGTACCATGAGCAACACTGCACAAACAACCCAAGACAGCAGTGGAGAATCCACATCTGGTCGTGCAGTCGAGAACTCAAGGGCATCTGTCAGAAGGCTTAAATTTACAAGCAAGGACCCGGAAGATGAAGACATAGTACCACCTGCTTATCTTAAGGTCAAACTCACCGCAAAAAGAGAGCATACTATTGATGCTCTAATTGATGAAGGAGCAGATTTTAATATCTTGACCTACGAATCATGGACCCAACTAGGCCAACCAGAGCTCACACCGACTAGTGCAACTCTTAGCCCTTATGGGGGACACCCACAAGCACTCATAGGAAAGTGCAAAATCCTTGCGACAATTGAAACGGAAAGCTTGCCTATCCTATTTCATGTTCCTCCAAAAAGTGCTAGCTGTAGGAAAGAAACCCTCCTAGGAAGACCCTTCAAAAGGGCTACCAAATGTGAGGCTGATTATGTAGCACAGAGGATACACCTGACACTACCAGGTGTGAGGATAGTCACCACCTTTAGCAAGGGTGACCTCATCGAACCTCAAGGGAAAGGCAAGGAAGGTGATGACATAACAGTCAAGCCTACAAACGAGGGCAAGGACTTGTTAGAAGAGTTGATACAAGCACAGGTCGAACAACGAGAACCAGTGAGTGAGGCCATGCCGGAAACAAGAAGGTCAAGAGACAAGGCCAAGGACAGGGTTTGGACTCACAAATATCGTAGAAGACCATGAAAGAAGCCCAAGCCTTATAGACGGAGGCGTCGATGGAGAGTCAGCACAACACCGCGATTGATATCCAAGGCGTTGCTTCGTGCTCAAGGGTATTATGCAGGCAATCATTGGATTTGGGTGCCCAAACACCCTGCTAGGCCACCTCTATCAGAAGCCCAAACTATGTCCAAAGCAAAGAGGCGTAGGAGGAAAACCAAACGAAAGGCCAAGTTTCAAACCAAAAATATTGGAGTGATTGAGCCCATCACTACTGAAATCAAGAAACCAAACATGGCCTATCAAAAAGTAGATCCTCAGCCTAGTGTGCTTAATAAGCAGATGTCATATGTAACCGTTGAGCGTGCACAAAAGTCATCAGTGCCCAATGAGCCTTTGATTTCCCAAGGGGAGAACAAACATTATAGGCACAACATTGCTCATGGCAAGGCTACTCGCTCAACAAAGCAGATGGCACAATCATCTAATAGCCTTGAGAAAATCATTCAGCTAGTGGCACATCCACCTAGGAGTCCTAGATCTCCTACGCCCTCTTCTCCCAAACAAACACAGGAAGCACCACGACAGTTGTCAAGGGCGACTGCTCAATTCTAATCTCTATCTCCATCTAAGCTTCCAATCGTCAAAGAGGTGGGACATGATGCCATCTGTAGCTCTCGACCCAAGGATATGGGGTTAGAAGGCATCCCTTGGGTCCCTTTTCCACCCACCCGTCTAACTTTACCCCACCCTTTGGGCCGTTCCTTCTCTATTTTTCTTTATCCCTTGTTTTTACGTTTTGCATGTGAACACATCCTACATTCACCAAAATCCAAATCCAACCTTACAGCCCTGTTCGTCCCTTCAAAGTGCCCATTTTTCCTTTTTACCAACCCTTGTTCCGACCGATGGTTCTTGAGTTATTAAATTTTGAAGCATTTTCCGTAAATTGGACGGTTTTCCATGTGAATGCACCTTTATTGCTTCGGAACACAAATCTGACATGATAGCACAAGGATTAATATGGAAAAATCCGATCGCCAGAATAATGCAGGGCGAAAAGAAGGCAAAATGTGCCAAATAATGTGCCCGACAACCCTATCGCGTCAACACATGGTTTCGATCGAGAGAGGATGCGTTCACATAGAAAAAACCCAAAAATCGTACCTAAAAAGGGATTCGAAAATTAATATGGAATGATCCGGGCACTAGAATAGAGGACAGTAAAAAGGAAAAATGTCAGAAAAAAGATAATCGTTAGGACTATCACATCAAATCGCAGTTTGGATGGGGTTAGAAGGCGTTTGCATGGAAGAAACAAGAAAATGGCACTGAAAAACACCAATGAAAATTAATAACAAAAAATCCAGATGGCAAAATAGGGCAGAAAAAAAAGAAAAATTGTGCAAGAATGGTGGCCGGACAAGATCTAGTCAGAATGGAATTCCGAAAAGAGTAGGGCAGGTTCACATGGAAAAATGTTAAAAATATGCACGAAAAGGGCTTGAGAACGCGTAAAAATTAATATTGGATGAACCGTGCAACGAAAGGATAAGGAGCAAAAAGGAAACATTTCAGGAGAAAGATGGAGAATAAATCCAACATTTGAAGATACAAAATATACCAAAAAAGAGAGAAAAAAAAACACCACAAAATACAAAATCAAAACACACATAAATTACAATAAAAAATTACTGATAACAATTTCACCCAAACACTAATGAATATTGCCTGAACCAAATGTGATCCCACTAACATTACCTTGATATTTATTTTGTTTTGTTTTTTTTCAAATACTAAGGTGTTTTATTTTTTCCAATCAGTGGTTTTTACTTTTTTGTTGGATTTCTTGCATTTGGGACTACTCAGTGCACCCTTAGTCTCTTGCATACACACCCCTACCAAGTATCTCTTTTTCGTGTTTTATTTATTTTTGGTCATCCCTTAACCACAGTTAATTGTTTAAATGAACTTTATTCACCCACTTTTCCACGCGCGCTCGCGCTAAACACACATTTTTCTAATAACTTAAAATCAGCCCGCCATTCACTTTGCACGCGCTACGTGCACTTCAGAAGCACTTTAATTTTTAATAAAAATGAACAATGGCATCACAAAAATGTACGCGCTGAAAAAGAAGAGCGCTTCAAACACATTAAAATTTTAATCAATGAATATGCATTTAGAGACCTGAGTCTGGGGATCGCAATCCGGGTTTCGTTAAAAGCACCATTTCACATTAATAAATTGTAACTAACAATTTAAAAATGAACCGCCATTTTCTTATTAAGGTTTGTAACCTAATAAAATTTCAACCATTGTTAATAATTTATTAAAATGAACCCTTCACTAAAATCATTCCCCTCCCTGCACTTTTTTCCCTTTTCAATGAATATGCTTCGTGGGATGGGGCACGTATAGTCCTTTATGCTGACATTGTTTATCAAAGTTCTAGTTATGTCATGATTAGGTTTTTGAAGTATTATGGTTTGATTGTGTGATATGATTATGGGCGCGGTTTGTAGTTTTCTTTTTTGCCTGATACAGGGTCTTGGTGGGTGACTGCTTGTTGCATAGCATGAAGCTTTCGGTCGTATATGTGTAGGGGTCATGCCGAAATTTTTCTAGGATGTGGGTTGTTTGGGGTGGTCAATTGGTTAGTTACGTCTATGTGTGCTTCTTTTGATCGATTTCTTTTTTATAGCTATTTTGTTGTTTTGTAGGCATTCTTCGTGATTGTCTGTGTTGTGGTATGTGTATATTTCATCTGAATGGCGCCTCAAGCTCCTCCTCCTGTTCAGTATGTCCCATTGATCAATAGGGATTATTCTTCCCTACTGACTTTTGAGCCTATCACAAAAGCAGGCCTTGCATCTTTCGTGGCTGTTTCACTCCCTTTGATTCCAGATGATCTAGCCCTATGTGGTGAGTTTCTTGCATCATACAGTAAGAAATTGGGCTTGGTTCGTGGTAATTCCATGGTCTTGATACCTAGAGGGTTAGGGAAGGCTTTGTCTCTTTCCTACAAAGGAGAACCCTTTGTTACAGCCAGACAGTTATTCTCAAATGACGAGATTCTCAAGCTGTTACAGAAGCGGACTAAAGAGGTCCTTGATGTCAAAAAGGTGATTAACACTTCAAGAATGTCTTTTTCAATGATCATTGATCCTCTCTGGAAGCTAGTCTACCAATTTCTCCAAGATAGGTTCATGCCTGCCAAGACACCATCCCACTATTTGTCCAATGAGCTCTTCACAACTTCCAGGATGGTGTTAGAAGGGGTTGCCATTGACTCGAGTACTTACCTTCTTACGAAGATGAACCAACATTTTGTCAAAGTGACCAGAGGGAATGTTACCAATGTAACCTATGGTTCATATTTATATGCTTTCTTGACATATTCAGGCCTTAAGAAGGGTGTGCTACCTCCTCCTCCATCTGATCAAGTTCCTCCCCCTCCACCTTCAGAGGATTCAGAACCCATTGACATAGAGAATCTTGATTCCCCTCCTCTATTGGTCATTCAGTGGAAGCGCTTGAAGTGTGTAGTAGAGAAAGTTCCACCAGTCATTCCTTCAGTAACAGTTTCTGCTACCTCTGGAAGTGACCTCCCTCCCTACCTCACGTGCAACAACTTATTCAGGGCACATCAAGAGGGTTCTTTGGGCATATCAATTCCTTCGCTGAATATTTTAGTGTTAGGGGATGCCATTCCTTTCCTTTGTAACGACATCCAAAGTTCTATTGAACTCTCAGTGACAGCTTGTGTTCAATAGTTATATGCTTCTTTCTATGAAGAATTGATGCAATCCAAAGACCACATGCATAAGGCAACCACAGAGTTAGCCTCTGCTAAAGACACTCTTGCTGATCTGTTTAAGTAGATGGAGCAGCAGACACAAATGATTGAGACCCAGAGAGAAGAAATATCTTCTTTGAAAATTCAGTTAACAGTGGCTTAGTCAGAGGTCACTAGAGTTTCGGAAGAGAAAGATCAAATGTCTAAAGAAGCTCAAGAGTTTAAGACTATTTTAGATATGAAACTATCAGCTTTGCAGACTGCTCATAATACATTGGAATCCCAAGCTTCCTAGATTAAGTAGTTGCAGAACCAACTGGCACAGTCACGGTCCATTCCTCCAAGCCCCAGTGTTCCTATGATTCCTTCTATATCTCAGCAGGACTTGGCAGTTCTCCAGAGACAAGCCACATTATGTCCATTGTTTCAAGATAAAGTGGAAAGATTGCAGTCTAGGATGGATTTATTATGGTCTACATTTGAGCAATTTCAGGAGTATGTTCCTCCGGACCATTCCTTTTTTGTCCACTATCAACTACAGAAGTTGGCCTTCTATATTAAGCTCTCAACGATGAATCTCCCTCTTCCAGAGGATGGTTGGAGTGGGGCTTGGTCTTCTGATTTGCTGACAGAAGTTTTCCATATGGTCTTTGAAGATTCCGTGATGACGAATACCATGTTGTTGTCTTATAAGTATCTACGAGGTGATTTGTTAATTTCAGATGATGTAGATCTAGCTTGGTATGTGGCGGATGTGGTCTTACAAGCTGCCTTATATGTCAACCATTTGGATTTGAGGATAGATGACATGTTCCAGTGCTATTATTCTAAAGTGGCTACTTGCCCTGACACTTCATGGCATTCAATGGTTGATTCTGTAGTCCTGAACCAACGCCAGAATACAGCTTCTACTCACGTGCAGAGCACTAACAAACTGAGGGTGGATCTTCTAGCTTATCTTTCCAAGAACCATCCATTTGATTCATCCTTCTTTGATGCCTACTATTGACGATCTATTTTAGGTCCCTCTGTTCCTAGCTTATTGTACTACCAACAAATGGCCCATCGCTATGATGCTTATTTTTCCCTTTATCAATCCAACTCAGCAGCTATCTTACCTCTCCTTTTCCAACCTCAGGGTTTTCCTCAAATTCCAATATTTACCTATTGTTCTTTCATTGAAGATCGAGTCTTTTCCCCTTCTTCACCATGTCCTTCTCTATCTATCCATATACCTTCTACTTTTCCTTCTTATCAATTGACACCTTTCCTAACTGATTCGCTTAAATTTTTAGCCACTCCTTTAGCTTATTCCTCATTTTATGATTTTTCCTACCCATGTCTTCATTCTCTTTTACTTATTCCACTTCGATCTCCTGCCACTTCTAGTTCTCAACCCCCTCAGTTGGTTAGTAGGTACGAAGGATTTGATCAGTAGATTCTGAGAAGAAGAGGATGGAGCTCAACTGATTCTCTCACGGGACCACAGATTAATTGGCCATTAATTCCAGGGGACTAGACAACTGCTAGTCAAGCATACCAGAATTACCTCCATTTTTCTCAACAATATTCACAATCTCTAGATCCTTTAGTAAGATTGACAGCCCATTTTGCTTGGTACTTAGCATATATGCATAGGCACTCCCATAACGATCAAAATGCCATTCAAAGCTTTGTATGAATGTTAATGTGAACATTGATTCCCAACAGTTGGATGTCCTATATTTTCATGCCCTTTGTCTACCTAGCAGATACCTTGTTTTGTTAGAACGGATGTGCTACCTTCAATTCTTTCAGAATACTCCAAAATCTTTTGTAGATGAGTCTTTATCCCTGGATCGCTTTCGAAATCATCAAGCCTTCAAGAGGGATCATCTTCATTGATACCCCTGGATGTATCTTTTGTGCTTCTTAATGAGGCATCTTTTGGAGGGGCCATTCAGATGGTTGTGTTTGTGTGTGTGTTATAATAATTTGTATGTGATGAGTTCGTGCTGGTTGAATAATTTGTTCGAGAGCTCTCTTTTCAACTATTGATGGTGATGATGGATGGCAAGCCTACGATGGAAAGCTGAAGAACCTTTTATATCCTTTACAATTTTGTCATGACTTTTTATTGTTTATCAGATGTGTTAATGAATAATGAAGTTTTCCTTTAGTAGTATTATTTTCTAGAGATACATGTGATAAGTTGGAGTTGTGGTGGAGTGATTGTTGAAGATACTAAAGAAGATCAAATTGAGCTCTTTAGCGAACTTATATTATTCTTTTCCTTAGGTCGCAAGGACACTTCCTTTCTAAGTATGGGGATATATGTTGAGAGTGGAAAAAAAATTGAATTTTTGATTGATTTTTGTTGTTTTTGAGGTCTGAATGATTGATTTTTGATGGATTTAGAGTGATGTATGGTTATTAATGGAAGTGTTTGAGAGTGATTTTTATGATATTGATTATGTTTTGGAAGTTCATGATGATTTTCAGTGGAAATATGAGGCTCTGTGATGTTCTGATAGGTTCTGATACCTTCTGTATAGCCTCTGTTTTGTGCTGATTTTCTTCTGTATGAAGCATGGATTGATGATTGATGAAGGTTGAAATATTTTGAAAGTTTATTGAATAGTTTTTTATATTTTGGAATGGTTTTAGTATGAGTTATGAGGATCTAATATTCTCTGATGACCTTATGTAACCCTCTGTAAACCTTCTATAGAGCCTCTATCTCTGTTCAGTCTCTGCTCTGTTCCTATTATGTTCTGTTCTGTAGATCTTCTGTAAGTGTTTTGTAGAATGTATGTGTGAGTTTGGGAAAAGTTTCTAACTTTTGGAAAGGATGAATCTAAGTTCAAAAGAGCTAAACAAATGGAAGAAGCAGCTACTGAAGACTGAAGAGAAGACTAAAGTGACAGTGACAATAGTGAGCTATGAAGAGACACTATAGTGGCTCTGGTAACTCTTCGCATCAGACATACCTCTTGGGAGGTGCATCCACGACCTAAGAAGGATTATTGAGAGTCATTATTGAGTATTGTAGTGAGGAGATGATGTACTATTGAGAGAGAGAGAGAGAGAGCTAGAGATAGCCAATTCTATCAAAACAGTGTATCTGTATATGAGAGATTGAGAGAGAAAACTATGAAGACATTGAAGATGAATATTATGTGATTGATTTCCATTCAAAAATGGTGTATTCTTTTATGTTCCTTGTTCTATTGAAGGATTCTGTGAAGATGTTGAAGATTATGGCTGATTCTATCAAATCCGTGGGAGATATCTACTATGATGATGCGTGAAGAATTGTTGTTTTCTTTGTTTTCATCAAAAGAATGAAATAAAAGCTTGTTGATGTTACAATATAGATTTTCTTGTAGTAAAATCCCCTTTTTCTTAGTGTTCCTCTTGGGGCTCCAATTAGTTTTTACTTTAATGAGGATGAGTAAGATCTTCATTATCACAAATTTTGTCACCTTTATGGTGGCCTAGATTTATAGGTTTGATGTGACCACAATAATATCACGATAATGACTTATTAACAAATTTGTATATATTTACTTACCAAATTATTTAAAAATTTTAAAATCCAAAAAATAATTTTATTTTCTAAAATATTTTCTCTCCTAATGATTGGCTAATGATTTTCTCTCCTAATAAAAAATATTTTAAAATCACTTACAGGGCATTTTTGAGACCTCAAAACTCCCCTAATGATTGGCTAATAAAATTCTCCTCATGCCAAAAGCGGTCACAGATTAATTACCTAAATTCAAATGCATAAGCAAAGGCAGGGTAGTTACCTTGTCATAGCTTCTGAAGTTTTGTTTATGCTACTCGACCAGTGTCAACATCTCCAAATGTGAAAGTGAGCTCGCAAAGAAATGCCTCATAGTTATGAAGTATCAGCATATTATTTTCCAAGATTGGGGTGAACCATGATAAAGTTTGACCACAAAGTAAAGTCCCAGTGAATCCCACCTTGGAAGTATCATCTGGATAACCTATCCAGTTGCATGCAGATATAAAGCTTTACTTGTTTTGTAGAAATCCCCTAAACTTCGAAAGGTCACAATTGAACTTCTCTAGCATGTTGATCTTGGGTTCTCTTGTTGGGGGTTGATAAACATGTGGAATAATTTGATCACTTCCTCTATTGCTTTGCAAGTCTTGGATCTAGTCTTGCATCTCTTGAAGCACAAGACCTAGACGCGTAAAGTGTTGTATTTGAAGTTGTGATTGTCGTTAATTCGAGTTTTGAATTTGTTGTTGGAGGTTTTGAAGGGAGGCCATGACTCTCTCAAGGGTCACCTCCATGGTACTCAATAGGTTTAGAAAGTAGTCTTGACAAACTATTATAGGAGCACTAGACTGTGCTCGAGAGACTAGACTAGATACAAGATTGTTACAAGAATTCTAATTATAAGATAATCCCACATAGGGATACAAGGTACAATGATAACTTAACAAGATATGGAAAATCTTACAACTCGAGACTATAGGTATAGACAACATGACTCGATAGGATATGAAGGATCCCATAACCCACCAGGATCATAGGTATGGATACAAGATATCACAATTACAAGATCTCCCTCGACAGGGATGAACAAGATACAAGATAGTACTAGATAAGATCTCGTACTACGAGATTACAAGG